>NC_137517.1:13100000-13182500 GCF_041902795.1 Electrophorus electricus | reverse complement strand
AATGCATGTTTGAGGTTAGTGCTGTTAAAATCCCTAACCACAATAAGTGCAGTGTCCCGGTGATTTAACTGAAACTGTTTAAGAGCCTCAAGGAGTTGTCACAGTGCGATGTCCGTGTTAGCCTGAGCTGGAATGTACACGGTATTGACGATGATCAGAGTGAACTCACGAGGAAGGTAAAAAGGACTGGGTGAGCAAGACCGGGCGAGAGTAACAACATTATCGTTATCACACCAGCCATTGTTTACCATCATGCACACATCACCGCCTCTCGACTTCCCCGATTCTGCTATTCTGTCCATGCGGCGCACCGAGAAAAACTCGGCCAGGTGGATGGCATGGCTCGGTACCGCTGGGTCTCAGTGAGGCAGAGGAGATTGCAGTCCCGAATGTCCCTCTGGAACTTTATCCTGGCCCAGAGGTTGTCGAGCTTGTTATCCAGAGACTGGACATTGGCTAGCAGGATGCTAGGTAAGGGAGCTCAGTGTGCCCGAGGCCTCAGCCTGTTCCTTACACCGGCTCCCTTTCCTCACGGCCATTTCTTTGTGTTGCGTCCTTTGTTTTCCCTTAGGATCTCACTCTGCCAACTTAGGTCTGAGGTTAGAAATGGTTTGAGGTGAGTATTTTGTAAACTGAAAGAAACAAGAGTGTTTCTGTCATAAGAGATGCGCATCATAGTAAAAAGAAAAGATAAGAAGGCAAGAATTTCGGAGAAAGTACAAAGTACGGTCGGAGGAGTGGTGACAGCAGTCGACCTCTCTGGCGTCATCTTTATCTTTTCACTAGATAAAATGATAAAACATGTAAACCCAGCAAAAGCACAGGATAATGTCATAACATCAGGAAACCGATATCAGGAGGAATGATGCAGTGAAGTTAATAAAGGCTCAACCAATAACTTTGTTCAATGTGCTTTGTGAGGTACTGGGCAGTGAACATGTGCAACATTTGCTTCGTGCTGAAGTGAGATGTTATCAAGGGGAAAAGTGCTCACAAGGCTCTTTGCACTGCATCTGAGCTACACGTGTTTATGCAAGAACAACAATCTCCCTTTGTGAGTGTATTTGGACACTCAGTATGGCAGGAAAAATTAGTCTATCTCGTTGATAGTTTCTCCTGTTTTGATGAGCTTAACATTGAACGCAGGGCCTCTCTGACACTTTTTGAAGTGTGTGACATAATCAGGGCCATCGGGAACCCCTTCACCTTTCACCTCATAGGAATGACTGAGGATCTGATCTGTGCTGAATAAGAGAAGCTGCTCCAGTTATCATCTGATGAGATACTGATGTCAGAATTCAAACAGATGTAATTGTAGAACTTCTGGATCCAAAGACAGAGTGAATTTTCAACCTTCTCATTAAAAGCTGTGCAGGTTTTGATGTTCTTCGCTAGTGGGGTTGATACTTTCTGTTGTGAGAATAACCTCTCTGCTCTCACCACAATCAAGACTGAGTACCATAACAAAATGGAGGCAGAGTCAGATCTGTGTTTGAAGACCACTGCCCTCATCCTGGACATCGTACAGCTTTACTCAGCTAAACTCCTCAACCCTCTTACTGAAATGGTAAGTGATCACCGTCTGTGTATCTGTGGGATGATTTATAGGAGACACTTGGTCTAAAATGTTTGAGAACTACTGATTTAGATAAACAAAATATCTCTATTCTCTTTATCTACCTGTCTCTACTGTTCTTTCTGAAATCCACACACAGACAAAACACAAAATGTGCTTATTCCTTATTACAACACACCACTATTAATTTAACTGCATTGAACAGACATGTTAAATTGATCGGTTAATTATGCATCAAGATGGTGATTTCTGTTCTCTCTCTTGTATAACACACACACACACACACACACACACACACACACACACACACACACGCACGCACACATACACACGCACACATACACACGCACGCTTTTAATTCAGAGCAAGTTCAAATTGCTTCTTTGTTAACTCCACCCCTGCCTAAGTTTGGAAACAGTCCCACAAGTCAACAGGCAAACAATAGATTAATAGTCAAACAGAATTACGATAATTTGATCAAAGACGCTACCAGACACGGATTCAGATGGTAAAGTTGTGGAGGAGAGACAGAAGGGTGAGTTAAATTTTATAAAGGAGTTCCATATTCCCTTGGAGGAAACTGAACAAAACTGTTAGTTTGTGTAACAGAGATAAAGAAGCAGTGTGATGATATTGTGCAGAGATTAAGTGCAGGCAGTTCACACTGAGCAGTGGGGAGTGATGTCCACACAAACCCCAGAAGAGGAGAAAGCCCTGGATATACTGGTTCATCAGTGTCTCTTAGGATAAGAGGAGGAACTGATGTGTGTGGAGAAGAATGTCCATCTCCATCCCCTCAGCCTGTCTCTCCACAGTACCCTTCACCTGCTCTAGTCCTGCTGCATCTGCTGGGCCTCTCAGGCAGGACCACAGTCAAAAAGGCAAACAGTGTAAATAGACAAAGGTCAGCACTAGGAAGACCAAAGAGGGGAAACAAGTATGACAGGAAGTGCAGACGTGACACATACAAGAGGGGTCACATCACGGTCACTTTTACAGGAAGTGAGTTGTTATTCACGACTGTAAATCACTGTCCTACCACCAGCTGAGTTCCTGCGTCAGTGATACCTGATTGCTGTCCCATGGTGTGGGTGATAAGAGAATGTGGTTAGTTGTGATTGGTCAGTGATGGTAAACCACCTGGTCTTGGTGAAGATAAGACTGAAGTCAGGGTCTGGAGGTGGAGGGTTTAGGGGGAGAGTTGGAGTGGAGCTGGAGCAGAGCTGGTGGACTGAGCTGTGAGGTTTGGAGAAACCTCTACCTGGGGCTTTCTCTCTCTACTTCTCTCTCTCGCTCACTCTTTCTTTACCTCTCTCTTACTTTATATCCATCTATTGGGTAACATTCAGGTAGTATGACATAATGTAAATGCTTAAGTAACTTTATAAAGTTAGTTATACATATTCTCATCAATTAAACTGTGCTACACAATAGAATTTACTCTAATACCTTTGTAATTATAATTCAGTCAGATAAATGTATTATATTTTACACGTCTTAAATGTTGGTCTACACCTGTTTCCATCGCTGGTTGTAGGTAAGCAGGGCAGGGGTAAGTGAACACTGTAACAAGTGAAAGAGTTATAATGTCAATGTGTGTAAGAGAGAAATATACACTTACAGTGTAGTGTGTGTGTGTGTGTGTGTGTGTGTGTGTGTGTGTGTGTGTGTAAGAAAGAGAGAGAGAGAGAGAGAGAGAGAGAGAGAGAGAGAGAGAGAGAGAAGTGTGTGATAGGTTTTTTGTGGTGCATTTGTTGAGCACTGCCTGTACTCAGAGGAAAGGCAGCACAAAGACACTTAAGAAGCACTTTAGGATTAATGATTTGGTCAGCTAACACCTTGCATAGTGATTAGGGTACAGGATACAGAGGGGTTTAAGGAACACTCACAAATTAACAAAGTACCTTATGATGGAGATCATGATGTACTAACACCAGTGCAGTAATGTGTTTATGAATGAAAATACTCACACAGCTTTTCTGGATGCTGTGACCACTGGAAGCAGTCTCAGTAGACATTCCTCTGATGGGTCATATTTACTCAGGTCAAACTCATCCAGCTCCTCTTCTGAGTTCAGCAACACAAACACCAGAGCTGACCACTGAGCTGGAGAGAGACTGGCTCCATGGAGACAATGGTCACCTCCTCTGCTTAGGTATGTCTGGACTTCCTGTACTAGAGAATGATCCTTTAGTTCATTCAGACAGTGGAACAGATTGATGGATTTCTCTGGAGATGGATTCTCCCTGATCTTCTCCTTGATGTAGTTGACTGTTTCCTCTTTGCTGTGAGAGCTTCTTTTCCTCTGTGTCAGTAGGCCTTGTAAGAGAGTCTGATTGGACTCCAGTGAAAGACCCAGAAGGAAGCGGAGGAAAAGGTCCAGATGTTCATTCTCACTCTGTAAGGCCTTGTCCACTGCATTCATAAGGAAGTCAGACATGGTTGATCTTTTAAAGAGACCTTTCTTTTGCTGTTTCAACACATTTTTCTTTTTGGAGATGAAGGAGAGAAATGCATATAAAGCAGCCAGAAACTCATGAATGCTCAGATGCACAAAGCTGAACATCTTCCCCAGGTGAAGCCCAGACTCCTCTCTGAAGATTTGGGTACGCACTCCTGAGTACAGTGACACTACTTTGACATCAATGCCACACTCTCTTAGGTCTTCCTCATAGAAGATCAGGTTGCCCTTTTCCAGCTGTTGGAAAGCCAGTTTTCCCAGTGCCAGAATTGACTTTTTAGTCTGTTGAGGATCAGTGTCAGTGTTTCCATGGTACTTTCTATCCTTGTGTTTGATCTGAAAGATCAGAAAGTGTGTGAACATTTGAGTCAGAGTCTTGGGGATCTCTCCACTCTCTGCTTCACCCAACATTCTCTCTAGAACAGTGGCTGCAATCCAACAGAAGACTGGAATGTGACACATGATGTAGAGGCTTCTTGATGACTTCATGTGTGTGATGATTTTGTTGGCCAGGCTCTGATCACTGATTCTCTTCCTGAAGTACTCCTCTTTCTGAGGGTCACTGAACCCTCGTACCTCTGTTACCTGATCAACACACTCAGGAGGGATCTGATTGGCTGCTGCAGGTCGAGAGGTTATCCAGAGGAGAGCAGAGGGAAGCAGATTCCCCTTGATGAGGTTTGTCAGCAGCACATCCACCGAGGTCGACTCTGTTACATTCCACAAGTTCTCATTGTTCTGGAAATCTAGAGGAAGTCAACACTCATCCAGACCATCAAAGATGAAAATGACTTTGTAAGCATCACAGTGTATTAATTGTAATTGTTTTGTTTCTGGGAAAAAGTGATGAAGTAGATCCATCAGACTGAACATTTTCTCCTTCATCAAATTCAGCTCCCTAAAAGGAAGTGGAAATATGAAGAGGACGTCCTGATTTGCTCTTCCTTCAGCCCAGTCCAGAATGAACTTCTGAACAGAGACCGTTTTCCCAATTCCAGCAACTCCTTTAGTCAGCACTCTTCTGATGGGTTTGTCTTTAAAGAGGTCATTGCATTTGATGGGTGTCTCCTGTGTTGCTGGTCTCCTGGATGCTGTCTCAATCTGTCTCACCTCGTGTTCATTATTGACCTCTCCACTCCCTCCCTCTGTGATGTAGAGCTCTGTGTAGATCTCATTCAGAAGAGTTGAGCTTCCTTGTTGGGAAATTCCTTCATTAATTCTTTTAAATGTATCCATTAGTTTGTGTTTGAGATTTCGTTGATATTCAGAGAATAGCTCTAATAAACAGAAGAACATGATCACAAATATTTTATTTTCTTGTTATCTTTGATGTTGAAGTAATTTATCAAAACGCTGAAACACTTTGCACAAACACAGAGAACAAAATTTAGTTATAGTGATACTGCCATCATAAAGCCATGATCCAGAGCTCTTACTGCTCTGTAGTGTGTTAGCAAGGTCTGTCTGGTTCATGTTCCCCATGACATGCAGTGTGATCTTCAGCGCTCCCTCTCTGGCACTGCTCTGATCCTCCTCATCCTCCACCTCTCTCTCAGAGCATGCTGGGTAATCTGGACTCAGCAGCTTCTTAAACTTCTTCAGCTCCTTCTTCACCAGAGAGACGACTTTGTGCTCCAGCTCCTGGTTAGGAATAAACAGCAACAGACAATCAAAAAAACACCACCATGTTACAGAGAGAGATCACTACATGATTTTGTTTCATGATGGAGAACATTCTGGCAGTGTTTGGGTAGTTACTTAAAAAAAAGTAATCCATTACTCATCACTTATCTAAAATTGTAATGGGATTACTGTACTCATTACTTAATGGAAAAAGTAATCTTATTACTTCTGTTACATCCTAAAACCCAAATATACTAGAAATCACCCCCACACTTACATACCTTGAATATGGACTCCAATTGTTTTCTGTAGGTGAGTTCTGCTTTTTCTCTTTGTACACTGTGGACAAACACAACAGACTTTTATGGAGGAATATGTAGCACATTCATACCTGCACAACACATGATTATACAGACAAGTAGATAATATACAAGATTATATATTATCAACACTTGCGTTTCTGCATTTTATAACAGATCTGTGATGCTGCCTGGTGTGCAGCAGCAGAAAGGATGAAGATGCAGGTGTGAGTGTAGAAACTCAAAAAGGCTTTTAATAGAAAGTGAAAGTAAAGCAAATGTGCTAAACACACTCAGCCACAAGAAAACAAAGGTCAACAAACAAGAACAGGAAGACAGGAAACAGGAGAAGTATATACATGGAGGAATCTGGGAAGAGAACAATGCAGAGACTAAGGACAAGTGGCTGGAATGGCAGGTGGAGTTAGGTCAGTAGTGGCAGGAATGGTGGGTGGAGTTAGGCTGGAAAGTGGCAGGAATGGTGGGTGGAGTTAGGCTGGAAATTGGCAGGAATGGTGGGAGGAGTTAGGCTGGGGAGCGGCAGGAATGGTGGGAGGAGTTAGGCTGGGGAGTGGCAGGAATGGTGAGTGGAGTTAGGCTGGAGAGTGGCAGGAATGGTAGGTGGAATTAGGCTGGAGAGAGGCAGGAATGGTGGGAGGAGTTAGGCTGGAAAGTGGCAGAAATGGTGGGAGGAGTTAGGCTGGAAAGTGGCCGGAATGGTGGGAGGAGTTAGGCTGGGGCTTTGGCAGGAATGGTGGGTGGAGTTAGGCTGGGGAGTGGCAGGAATGGTGGGAGGAGCAGGGAGAAGGACAACACACAGATACAACAATAAACAAAGGATGACAAGGGAAAGCAAAACAGACAAAAGGGCTCCTTTACAAGATGATTTGTTAGAAAATAAGTACATTTTATTTATAGAGCACATTTACCACAACAGCAATGACCAAAGTGCTGTGGAAAGTTAGGAAAAATGTCTTAACAAAAACCTGTGAAATGTAAAACAAAAGGAAATGTGCCATCAAACATAAACATGGACAGAGAAACGAAAATGTCAGGGTAAAAAGAAGTGTTTGAAATCTGCACAAGAGGGAGCAGAGCTGATATTCAGAGAAGGACTGTTCCACAGCCTCAGTGCTGCAGCTGAACAGACACAGTCACACTTCAGCTTCAGTCGAGACTGTAGAAAGACACAGTCACACTTCAGCTTCAGTCGAGACTGTAGAACAGACACAGTCACACTTCAGCTTCAGTCGAGACTGTAGAACAGACACAGTCACACTTCAGCTTCAGTCAAGACTGTGGAACAGACACAGTCACACTTCAGCTTCAGCCGAGATTTTAGAACAGGCAACAGCTGATCTGAACAACTCTGAGTGCCAGTGAGTAGATGACTTGTTCCTAAGCATGAACAAAGAATTTGATTTTGGGAAATTTCTCTGAACTTGTAAAAATTATTCCTAATAACAGAATTGATTTGCTGTTCAAATCTGAGATCTGGATCAAAGATAACACCAAGATTTTTATATTTCTAGGAATAATACAAGCAGATTAATCAACTGTTACACAAGTGTTAACCCCTCACTATCTATGTTTACATGTACACCCATGATCTTATATTAGTCTACAACTGTCTTACTTAGATATGATCATGTTAATACTACAGTCTGATTGTTATAGTGTGACATAGTGTCTTAGTTGACCTAAGCTTAGGCTGATTAAAGCATGTGTTCTAGAATAATATTAGCCAGACTATGTGCACATGTAAACACACACTGATCCACGGACTAATTTGTGCTACATTTCTGGCAAAGCCTGATAAACATATTATACATATATTGTACATACATTGTTATATATATATATATATATATATATATATATATATATATACATATATATATATATAGAGAGAGAGAGAGAGAGAGAGAGAGAGAGAGATATTTCCTTATGTACCCCTGTTTTTTTCCCTCAATTTGGACAGAGCACTCTCAAACCATTTCACTGCGAGTTATCTATGTACATGACAAATAAACCAAACTTGAAACTTAAACTGTAATCAAGAGAGTTTATTTTTGTCTAGTCATTAAAAGAGGAGCTCAGCAATGTTCAGTAACAGCATTACTACTGTAGCTAAATCCAGCTCATCTACCTACAGCTTGATCCTGCCCCAACTCCTCTTCTTAAGTGTTCTTCTGCTATTTCTCCCATGTCTTCTCATTAATGCTTCCCTTCGGATTCTGTCCCTACAGCTCTCAAAACCTCAGCTTTAACTGCCATTCTTTATAAAACAGGACTAAATGCTGCACTACTTGATAATTACTGACCCATTTCCAGTCTCCCCTGTCTACTCAGGGTTCCAGCCTCTCAACTACAATCTTTCTTAAATACTCAGGATCTATTTGAACCTTTCCAATCTGACTTCCATACTATGCACAACACTGAGAGAGCCCTGTTACATGGTTTCAATGATCCCCTTCTCTCTACTGACTCTGGTGCCCTGTGTGTTCTCCTCCTTCTAGATCTTCTAGATAGAAGTGCTGTGTTTGACACAATTAAACCATAGCGTACTTATCAGCTGCCTCTCAGACATTGGGATTACTAATACAGTTCTTGAATGGTTTATCTCCTATATCTCTAATAGATCACATTTTGTCACACTTGGTAAACACAAATCACACACTGTTACCGTTACCCAAGATGTTCTCTAGGGATCGGTGCCTGGTCCTCTCCTATTTAATCGATATGTTGCCCCTTGGTCAGATTATCCGCAGGCATGGTCTCCGTTTCCACTGTTATGCTGATGACACTCAGATTTATAGTAGCACCAAAGGTAACACTACCTTACCACTTCCTGCTTTACTCTCTTGTATCAAAGATCTCAAACAGTGGATGAACATAAACTTCCTAGAGTTAAATCCTTACAAAATAAAATTTTAGTTATTGCTTCTAAATCCATAATCGCTAAATTAACTGATTTTAAACTCAGTCTAGATGGGTCTTGGTCAAATCATCAACTGCATTTTGGAACTTTGGTGTACTCCTCACTCTTTCAACCCCACATCATGTCAATGGTTAAAAATGCCTTTTTTTTTACAGTCACAATATCAGTAGACTTAGGCCCATGCTCTCCAGACAAGGTGCTGAAACTCTGGTTCATGCTTTCATCACATCCCATCTTGATTACTGCAACTCTCTCTTCATTTACACCCCAGAATTCTCTTAGATGTTAAAAAATGTCAGCCCAAAACACCCCGATTCTACATCAGTTACACTGGCTCCCTGTCTCTCAACACATTCAGTATAAACTCGTCCTGCTTACATTCAAAGCTCTGCATGGTCTTGCACCTCCCTACTTAGCTGAACTCCTACATCCATACTGCTCCACCCATACACTTAGGTCTTCTGATGCAGGTTGTCTCTCCATCCCTAAATTAAGATTAGTCTCTGTAGGGGCAGATCTTTTAGTGTCATGGCCTCAAAACTATAGAACACTTTACTACAATCTCTCCATCTCTGGTCTTCAATTTCTGCTTTCAAATCGCTTAAAACATAAACATTTTAATGACCTTTCTTCTGTTAATAGTTGATAAATTAATGTGCTAAATGTGTTAATTCATGTCTCTTTCCATGTGTATTGCTATTGTAAAGCAACCTTGAATTTTAGAAATGCACTATTTAAATTTAAACTTATTATTATTTAATTATTACAGTACATACTGAATACAGTATACAGTCAGCTTTAGAATAACTGCCATTGTTTTTAAATAAAGAAGCTGAACTTTAGGGAAATATTCGTAAATGTACAGGTGTGTTTTGTATTCTTGGTAAACGTACACCTGTGCTGTGAGGCTGAATTAGACTGTGCATAAAGGAGACTGAAAATTAATATTTTAATAAACTATAACTATTTTTGCACATCTGTAACTGTACTGTCATAGCACAGACCCCTCCTCATAGATACCTCCCTATGCTTGTGACATTGTGTGTGTGTGTGTGTGTGTGTGTGTGTGTGTGTGTGTGTGTGTGTGTGTGTGTGTGTGTGTGTGTGTGTCTCCCATGTATCACACTTACAGGTTTATACTTTACAATATCTGGAAGATTCGACTGTTTCTCTCTAAAGAGGACACCCAGGTGCTCCTCCAGTCCCTCATTACCTTGAGACTGGGTGACTGTAACTCACTCCTGGCTGCTTCCTCCATGTGTGTCTCCAGGCCCTTACAGCTGATCCAGAATGCAGCAGTACGGCTGGTCTTAAACTTTCTGAAGTTTATACTTATGTTTCATTTCTGTATTGTGTATTGTTTCTCGGTCTCAGTAGAGACAATTGTTTCTGGCAGTATCAGAGATCAAGATTATTTAAGAATATTACCTACTGGTACTATCCAAGGGTTCTCTGAATGGACAACAAAGCACTTTTAAGAAGTCTGTCTGGATAAGGGCATCTACTAAATGCAATAAATATACGTTTATTCTGATATCTCAAGTAAATAAGTGCACAAACCTCTTCCCACTCAGGATATGCAGGCTGGATGAACCGATTTAATCTTCTAATTCAGTGTTCCTCACTCCCAGTGCTGGATAAACTGATTTAATCCCCCTAATGCAGTGCTCCTCACTCCAAGTGCTGGATGAACTGATTTAATCCTCTAATCCAGTCTTCCTCATTCCCAGTGCTGGGAACCTGCAGCACTGCAGTTTAGTGTTTTCCTGCTCCAACACACCTGATGCAACTCATGAAGAACTTCATAATGAGCTGAGTGAGTTTGATCAGGTGGGACTGGGAGTGAGGAACACTGTCCTAAACCAGGAGACTATCACCTCTCATCAGAACACTCTCCCTCTCTGAAGTATAAGTGGAGGACTCCATTTTACCTGAGCTCAGTAGAACAGTCACATTCCCTACGTCATCCTTACCTGAGCTCAGTAGAACAGTCACATTCCCTACATCATCCTTACCTGAGCTCAGTAGGATACACTCCCTCTCTGAACTGCATTGGAATCTTCATTGACTTGTCACTCTTCATGGATACACAGCTGGGTTCCGGGGAGTCTGATCTCTTACCCTGAATAGAACTAAAACACACAATTAAAAAAGATATTGTTTTAATGCCAAAATAGTGTTATACTGCCAAAGTCTAACTTAAAATAGTTTCACATTTTTGGTGTATTTTCTAAAGTAATCATCTCACAAATCCAGAGTTCATTTCCACAGTGACTTTACCCTTTGAGAACTCTCTGCTCACTGTGAGGATGCAGAAGTCTCTGTGTAATTGTGGATGACCAGTTATTGTTCTGGGCTCACGTTCCAAACCTGACTTGGTTATCCAGGTTTATTAGGCTTTTAAACTTTCTGAACTTTCTAAAGTTTATACTTATGTTTCATCCGTATTGTGTATTGTGTCTCAGTCTCAGCAGAGACAAATGTTTCTGGTAGTATTAGAGATCAAGATTATTTAAGAATATTACCTACTGGTACTATCCAAGGGTTTTGTGAATGGACTACAAAGCACTTTTAAGAAGTTTGTCTGGATAAGGGCATCTAAAAAATGCAAGAAATATACATGTATTCAGATATCCCAAGTAAATAAGTGCACAAACCTCTTCCCACTCAGGATATGCAGGCTGGATGATCTGATTTAATCCCCTAATCCAGTGTTCCTCATTCCCAAAGATGGATGAACTGATTTAATCCAGTGTTCCTCATTCCCAGTGCTGGGAACCTGCAGCACTGCACAGTTTAGTGTTTTCCTGCTCCAACACACCTGATACAGCTCATGAAGAACTTCATAATGAGCTGAATGAGTTTGATCAGGTGGGACTGGGAGTGAGGAACACTGTCTTAAACCAGGAGACCATCACCTCTCATCAGAACACTTTCCCTCTCTGAAGTGTATGTGGAGGACTCCATCTTATCTGAGCTCAGTAGAACAGCCACATTCCCTACATCATCCTTACCTGAGCTCAGTAGAACAGTTATATTCCCTACATCATCCTTAGCTGAGCTCAGTAGAACAGTCACATTCCCTACATCATCCTTACCTGAGCTCAGTAGAACACTCACATTCCCTACATCATCCTTACCTGAGCTCAGCAGAACAGTCACATTCCCTACATCATCCTTACCTGAGCTCAGTAGAACACTCACATTCCCTACATCATCCTTACCTGAGCTCAGTAGAACACTCACATTCCCTACATCATCCTTACCTGAGCTCAGTAGAACACTCACATTCCCTACATCATCCTTACCTGAGCTCAGTAGAACACTCACATTCCCTACATCATCCTTACCTGAGCTCAGTAGAACACTCACATTCCCTACATCATCCTTACCTGAGCTCAGTAGAACAGGCACATTCCCTACATTATCCTTACCTGAGCTCAGTAGGATACACTCCCTCTCTGAACTTTAATGGAATGTCCATTGACTGGTCACTCTTCATGGACACACTGCTGGGTTCCGGGGAGTCTGATCTCTTACCCTGAATCAGACTAACATACACAATTAAAAAGATATTATTTTAAGGCCAAAATACTAATGTGTGTATAAATGGTGCAAATAAATTAATATGCATTTATGTCTATCATTGCGATTTTTATTTAATGTTTTTTAAAGAATTCGTACAAAGATGTTGAAAACACTAAATTCGTTATTATGTTTCTTGTTATTTACTAAGTGATCTTCAAGATGATCAGAGTTATACCAGAGAGCATCTTTACATTACTTTACATTGCATTACGCTGGTCTTAAACTTTCTGAAGATTATACTTATGTTTCATCTTTGTATTGTGCATTGTGTCTCGGTCTCAGTAGAGACAACTGTTTCTGGCAGTATCTGATTTAAGATTGTTACCTGCTGGTACTATTCAAGGGTTTTGTGAATGGATATCAAAGCACTTTTAAGAGGTCTGTGTGGCTAAGAACATCTACTAAATGCAATAAATATAGATTTATTCAGATATCCCAAGTAAATAAGTGCACAAACCTATGCACTGCAAGTATGTTTATTTATGTTCTCTCACCTGTCTCCTTTCTGTGTGTGCTGTTCCCCAGAGACACGTATTTTGGAGGTCATGTCTCCTCCTACAGATTATAGCTGTACACCTGCAAACACGCACATGCAGATTAATAATCAGAACACATATTCAATTACAATATTTACATTTACTGCATATGGCAGACACCCTTGTCCAGAGAGACTTACAGAAGTGATTTGTTGTGTCGCTACAAAAAACATAAATAAAGCACCTTTGTAAGTCGCTCAGGATAAGAGTGTCTGCTAAATTTTATAAATGCAAATGTAAACATCCTCATGTGAGCACAGAGAGGTTAGTGTCAAGATCACTACCAGGCTAAAGCCCTGGCTAAACTGCAAAAGAGGGCAGTAAAGATGTGTTTTTATAATAAGTGCATACTCAAAATCACTGTCACACAAATAAACAGCGCAGAACTTCATAAAAAAGCTAGATTTACATGCGCACCGTTGGTACAATACTAGTCTGACACTGTTAGTTGAACTAACACACGATCGTATAAAATCACTGTCTTAGCCAGTTCAAAACACGTAGCCGAGTTGGACGTGTAAACACGTTCTGCCAGATCTACTGGTTCACAGCCCGAAATGCAGCCAAGATCTCCGTTTATCGAGTCACGACCAAGACATTCACGCGCTTTAATCAATCACGAAAAAGACATTCACGCGCTTTAATCAATCACGACCAAGACATTCACGCGTTTTAACGAAGCACGACCAAGACATTCACGCTTCAGCTCGGAATGCACCTATAAGCGAGACATTACAGTATTTTCTCGCTTAATGTTCTCAAAAGAGAAACAGAGTCATTCATGTTTTTGAAGAGCTTTGGTGTAGACAGGCACCTTTACTAACTTTATAAGTACAAAATATAGTTTATTAAAATGAGCAAATAATGCATAAAGTTTAAAACGTAATCTTACAGCACTAAAACAAACTCAAAAACGTGGGTGTAGTGAACAGTATCAGTCCAAAGTGGAAAAGAAGACAGAGGCAGGAAAAATGTGTTCTGTAAGTGCATAGTGGGTCACAGACTAACTCAATCACTGTCATACAAAGAAACAGTGTCGAAATATCACTTAATAATATTACTAATAAATATTATAAATATTACTTCTTTAGTTACACTGACATGCACACTATTGGTACAATACTAACCTCACACTGTCAGTCTAATTACGACATGATCGTGTAAACAGCACGGTCTTAGCCTGATAAAACAACTAGTCTACATCTAGTTGGACACCTAAACACTTACTGTTAGATCTACTGGCTCACAGTCCGAGACATTTGTGACACTTCCTGCAGTACGACGCCTGTTCTATTTGCGCAGTTTGTTTCTGCGTAGAGGACAAAATATAAATATATTAAGTATATAGTGCGTTTATTAGTACTTTTTATACAGTTCATGTAAACATATTGATTCGGACCAATTTCTCAGATGAGCCTAGAACGACTTTAGTTTCGTTATTCTGAATCAGACGACCTCAGTTCTATTGCTGCATTTCGCGTAAACGAAGACACCTACTGCAACAGAATAGCGGCTAAAAGCTTTACGTTTTCAGACATTAACCTGTTAATATTAAATTCTGTTAATATTAAATTTAAGAACTTGTTCTTTGAGTAGTATAAGTTCATATAATTCTTGATTGACAGCTCAGATTCAGATACTCACCGGCTTTCTTTTCTAAAGATATTTGCATTCCGCTTCTTAAAATGGAGCACAAAAATTTCACTTTCGCGTTAAACCGGACTGAACCGGTTTTGTCAAGGATAATTGTTTTTTAGGGGCCGGACTGCTGTGACCAGTCACAACACTTTATCCAACCTTCTGCGGGAGAGAGAAATCAGAGCTACAGTATAGAACTGTATTTAAATAACACAGAATAGCGTAGAACAGTGACAGTAAATTAGCAGTGGATTTGGACTGTGGGAGAATTTTGTTTGTCATGGAGCTTATACAGCACAGCTGTTCTGAGCAGACGTTTACTTAGGTTTTCACACACACACACACACACTCACACACACACACACACACACACACACACACTCACACACACACAAACACACACACACACACACACACACACACACACACTCACACACACACACACACACACACACACACACTCACTCACACACACACACACACACACACACACACACACACACACACACACACCCACACAGAGAGAGAGAGAGAGAGAGACAGGTTATTAGTTTGTGTGTAATACCTATACTGTGCTCACAAACTCTATATAAAATGACTATTTATTGTCATTACGTTTCGTTTCTAGCATACACTCCCCTGATATGACAGTTCAAACCATTTTGAGTGTTTGAATAAACCATTTTCAAATGGTATCTTGGGTCTCTCCTCTGCTGATCGCCATGTCCAGTTCACATGCCCAGTGATGTAGTGGTATAAGCCAGTATGTGAACGTTTAGTTTGTGCCCAGACATGTATCTGAGAAGAAGACGAGCCAAAAGACGTTAATCAGGCAGATCTGTTTACTAGTAGGTAACATCTAAGGTCAAGGTTATGATGGAGCTGTAGACATAAGTGAATGTTTTAAGGGACTTCAGACAAAAATTCTGAATAAAAGGTCAAAACACCACAAGGGACATAATCTGCATTAATCTGGTGTTGGCAAAAGTGCAAAATCAAACATCTGTTTTGTTAAAAAAAAATTTCACACAGTATTGACGTGTAACTCGCAGCATTCACGGATCTCCTTTGCTCGCATGCAAAATCTACATGTGCTCACTCATATTTGCTCTGCTCTCGCTTACATTTACTTTGCTCTGCTACAAAACTGCTTGCACGTGTTTAGATATATCCTGCTCTTACACAAACTTGCTCTTCTGCACACACAAACACATACTGTACTCTCGCGAATGTTTTTGTGTTCTTGCGCACAAGAACACAATTCTTTAATTTCATTATTATTAACTGTGAATGAAAAGGAAAGTCATCCATGATCATGATACAAATGTTATTATAAAACAGTTAGAACTTTAAAATAATTGCGGCACTTTCATATACATAATATTATGTGCCATTTCACAAAACAAATATGAATGTATTTAACACATATTGTTCTTATACTGTATAATATGTATGACTCGGGAATTTGCTCAAATAGATAAAGAAATAATATTATTTGAACTTACAGTAATATGCTCTGCTATATAAAGGAAAATTACCAATCTGCTACCATTTAGTGTTAGTAACCAACTTTGGTAGAGTACAAATTCACTCATTAGCCACATTATTTACCACTAATATCTGTAGTTCTGAAATTGACCACCTTGTGGTTTCCGTTACGTCTCCTTCCTGATCAGGTTTATCAGAGGCATGACAATGGTTTTACTGCTTGATAAAAGTCAGACACTTAAAGTCAAATTGCCACTGCTGGCGTTACTGCGTCAGTGAACTGTTCCACTAAGACGCATTAATGTAATTATGACATCACAACCTAAGGAAAGTGTAAGTTATTTAAAAGCGTTCCAACACACTAAATACCTACATGATTTTCTGAAGGAGGACAAGGTGATTTTCAAGGTATAGTCCGACCAGAATTATTGGATATTCTAATAGTTTTCAGGAATAGTATCAATATTACTTGCATGATTTATTATATCATTAAATTAAGTGCGCCGTTAATTATAGAAATATCTAAAATATTTTATATTATCCGTGTATCCCCTGGATTCAGGAACGATCGTGAAAGGCCAAATTAAATCAATAGAGAAACATGATGAGTTTTTCTCAACATGGGAAATTGTTGACCAGGAACAAAACGTGGACACTAAAAGAAATGACGCAGGTATGCAATTTTACTGCCAAGCTGAAAATATAATATTTGTCTGTCTGAACATCAATCCGATCTGTTTGCTCTTTTTTTTAATCCAGACGATATCCGAGCTGCAGAAGGACAACTTTAACCTGCGCATGCGTATATGCTTCCTCAAGCATGAGGGCGGCTCGCAGAAGTGCAGCAGTTGTACAGAACAGATTTACAACGCGGCAGAGGAGCGTTTCCCAGTGGCGACGCAGCAAAACTTAGACGTGAGGAGACCCGAGTCTAGTTTTTGTAATCAGAGCCGGTTAATTGAGAGGACGAGACTGGGGACACTTGTTAATCACACTCCGCACCTAGATAAAGGGAGGGTGCTAAAAAATCTAAATACAACTTGAAAAGGCAATAAATTGACCTTCTCAAATGCATAAATTATTCTGCCCAAACCTCTTTATTCTCTTCCTTTGTAGAATAGTTTTAACTGCTACTGCAGTAGCAGGACCAGACACGTCTCTTGAATTGAATTATTTCTTCATTTCACGTAATGCTCTTCATCCACCTGTCAGGAGTTGAGCAGGTGCAGAGAGGAACTGGAGAAGATGGAAGCGCTTTTCCATCAAGAGAAGACGCTCCGCCTACAGCTAGAGATCCAGCTACAAGCCTACACATTACAAGACCCGCCCTCTGAGGATCAGAGCCAATCAGAGGAAACCATTGAAGAGCTGCACAGGTCGGTACAGGCCTATATTTAATTCTGATAAGAAACATTGTTCATGGAAGATTTCCCAGTTAGAAACTCGGGCTGTTTCTCCAGGACAACCACATCAAAACAACAAAATTATTTGACATATTTCCATTTTAAATGCTAATTTCTGACCACTTAAGTTAAACCTTAGGGCCTTCATTAAACAATAATAATCCTTAGCTAGTAAATTGCTGTACTTTAATTATAGAAGAAATTATCCTTAGAAATGCTTTGTTTTTTATTCTTAGCAAAAGACAGTTATATTATAGTACCTAGTCCTGAGCTGGCACACACCATTCTAATGTCACAGTGATTTCAGTGGAGTTTCTCCATGTAGTTCCATGTAATTGGAATGTAATTCCAAGATGAATCTGTGTGCAGAGAGTCCATCTCATAGTTCTAAATGAACATGTGAAATAAAATGTAGCCTAATCGAGTGTGTGTGTGATGGCTGTCAGGTACATAGAACAGCTGCAGGGGGAGCTCAAGGCTCAGAACACCATAATCAATCAGCTGAGGAACAGGAGCACCAATCAGAGCAGTGGACACCAGCCTGGCCACGCCCACAACTCCACACTCACCACCCTGAAAAAGGATGACATACGTGTGAGTGTGTATGTGTGTGCAGGTGCATGTTCCTGCATACATGTATGCTTATTAAACTGTTACTTTAAGACACTAAAACTTTAATGTTTTAATTAGGCTATGAGAATACATTAAAAATTATAAATTGTATACTATATAGGGAAATCCATTTGAACTAAATGTTTAGTATATTTGTACTCTATGTATTCTCTCTCTCTCTCTATTTAGGATCTGAAGAACTTGTTGGAGTTGAAAGACTCTGAGCTGCATGAGACCAAAATCAAACATGAGGCCAGTAAAAACGACCTCCAACAGGCCCTGAAGGACAAAGAGAAACAGATTCAGGTGGGTGTCTCCAAACACATGGCAACCTACAGGTAAAAACAGGCGTCCAAAAATATGCTCTTAATACAAAAGACCTATAGAGCTGACTAAGCATATTATCTGCACATTTATTATAAACATTTTCTTGTGGTTTAAAACAAAAGTGTGAAAAGAGAAAGGACTAAAACACAGGTCTGAAAGGGAACGACACCTTTACCAGACACACTCCTCAGCTTTATACAAAATGTCTGTGAAGCTTGGAGCCTCATTTAACCCCTGCCTGAACTCTGACCCCTGCAAGAGAAGGACTCTGCACCAATATTCCTCATCACACCAGATGGGGGCAGCAGGGAGTAACACTGCAGCAGGGGGTGTGTGCATTTATGAGGGTGATTGTTGTTGTGTGTGAGCAGGGGCTGCATGACATTCTGGAAGGTCACATCCAGGATCTAGCTGAGAAAGATGCTGCGCTAGCAGAGACCACATCAGAGCTGAATAATCTGGAATCTGATGTGGGCAAACTCATTCTACAGCTTGAGAACAGAAAGCAGCAGCTCCAGGTAGCAACCCGACGTTTCATTCAGTCAGACCAGGTGCAGGGCGAAGTTTAGTGTTTTTAACATACTAAAAATACACCTGATTCACAACTCATCTGATATAATGGACCAGTACTCTAAAGATTAAGACTAGGTTTAGTCTGGATGCAAAGAATGGTTCCTTAAGTTGAATTGACTCTATTGAATCTCACACTCTGAATTTGATGTTTATTTACTTTGTTCATGTTTATATTCAGACTAAGGAGCTAAACTAAGGTTTAGAAAGGGAAGTGATGCAACTAGTGCTGTCCTAGACAATAAAATGTATAATATAATTTACCCAACATAAGACATTTCTGATTATTTCAGTATAAGGGCTCTGATCCTTGTTTGGAGTCATTATTTCTAACTACTGGTTTCTCTGTGTTTATGATTGCACACACACATACAAGGAAGAGGATCCAATTGCAAGAGGTTTTATAGTGAAATCAAACAGATCAGAGGGGTCAGGCAGGTATTCGTAGTCCTGTTGATTCAAGGTCCATAACATGGGGCAGAGTCCAGGGGTGTCCAGGGGTCAGGCAGAAGTCGAAAACCAGAAAGACAAAACCATAACTGAACCACTTGGTATGCAAAATAAGGTTGGCAATACTTCATGACGTGAGTGTGAGGGAGGGGAGCTTAAGTAAGGGAGCAGTGATGAGAGAAACAATGATCAGGTGTGTGCTAGTATTCCAGTAAACCAGATTGGAGGCGTGTGTGGGAAGAGGTAGGCGTGGCAGTGCAGGGCTGAGCGTGATTCCTGGGGTTTGTAACACTCTGTCTCTCTGTGATGATCATAGCTCATGTCTGGGCAGCTACAGGAGAGTGTGAGAGAAAGTCAGCTCCTGAAACAACGCCTGAGATACACAGAGGCCTTCACACATCCTACATACCAGATCCAAGGTACACTCTGCACTGTGGGACTGATGGGGTCTTTCATTTTTGTCAAACTACTCTTGCTAAGTTATTTTCAAAGTGAAAAACCAAATATAGATGTAACATATATCTATAACAACCTTGTAACCTGCTGCTAAAGATTTTTCTTATTTTAATACCCTGTACATAATTGTTTGCATTATAACTATCAAAAATGCTGTTGACAAATATATAAGAAGCTCCTGATGTGGTTTTATCAGCAGTGGAGCAGCATATGTTGGAGATTCATGAACTGAAACCAACACTGCTGGAGACTATCAGGAGGACCCAGGACCTGTACAGACATCTGCAGGCCGCTGAGCGAGGTGCAAACACCAGTTCTACAACACGGGGACACAATCCAGAATTAGCCAAGCTATCCTCATTTACTAAAAATGTTCACTTGCGGAACCTGAAAAATCACGTCTTCCATTTCCACTTGAGAGTAGATGAAGATGGTGGTGAGTGTAATGATTTAATGAAGGTGTAACAAATGACTTCAGCAGAAAGATAATGACTTAATAGAATTTGTACACTTACACCTGCAAGGTGTTTTAAGTGGCACCATTTAATGAAAGGTTGTCAGAAAACAGATGCACATTACAGAAATGACTGGAGGTGTGGAAGGTATACTTTTAATAACCTCTTTACCGTTACACATCGTTGTTTTGTTGTTTTGTGTTGTGTATTCATGTCACATTAATGCACTCTTCTTCATCTTGCTCTCGTAGCTTCAGTAAAGAAGGACCATTCTGGGAGGAACAGTGGCAGTGTGTGCAAGAGCAGCTTCAGATCAGTGATCAAAGCGTTGATCTGCTGCTCAGATCCTGCCCAGCCCTGCCTCTCCTCCAGGGCCCATGTTCATGGCCTCCACGTCCTGGTTCCACGTGAGAACTATGACACGCTGCTGGAACAGATGTGTGAGGGGAGGGGTCTGATCAGTCGCGCGAGTGAACTGATCCAGCAACGCCTGCAGACCCACGGCCGACATCACATGCAGGTCCACGTGAGCCCAAGCACGCGACACACAGATTCAATTGGTTAATCGTCACATTTCATGGATAATTTTCACTGAGCTGATTTTCCTATTTCAAATGGACCATTTGTCACTGACTGTGAGGATTATTGAAGGATAAAGAGGCCCAGCGGAGGGCGAGTGGGAAATATTAATCCTTCATGTCTGTTTCAGCCAGTGGACCAGAACCTGCTCAGAAGCCTCTTATACATCATCAATGTCACTCAGACAACTCTAGAAGAGGCCAGTAAACTGTTGACATCTTTATCAGATGTCTCTAAAGAACAGAACCACGACAGAGTAGGAGTTATTTACCACTTTTTGCATCTTTCATAAGTACCACACCAGTAAGAAGTGAAATTCATTTAGCTGTTAGCTAAGTCTATTTACTGGAAGAACTTCATATTGGACTAAATTATGTTTTTTTGATTGACACATACGAATAATATGATTATTTTGGATTTTTGCACATTTGTAAATTATTTATTTATTTATTTTTCTTTAGTTCTGCCATCATGAAAACCTCAAAATGCAGAACAAGCTGAAGAAACCAAAACTAGAGAAATCATATAAGATGAATAAGATGCTTTCAAAGGCTGTCAAAACACTACGGCGATTCAAACGTTGAGCAACACTGACATTAAAATGATCTCCTGTGATTATTTTCTCTGTGATGGTCATATTCCACCCCTCTATCATCCATCAGTCTGTGCACCATCATACATTCACTCTTTCATTGTTGTTTTTAGTAATTAAAATAAAATAAGTGTTGAAATAAAACTACATTCTGAGTATAGATTTTTTTCAAACTTATTGATGATTCTTCATTATGATTAAATTTTTTTACACCCTTACATACTAATAATTAAAAATTGGACAATTCCATGCAACATTTATTTATTAGAATGAATTTTGAATGTCCAAAAATATGTCTGCAGCAGTCAAGACAAACTTGCAAAAAGTCAGCAAGTTTATTTCTTTTAAAGATCCTTAAGAGACTCAAAATTATGCAAGTACAACAAAACTGTGCAAGTATAAAAGCAATGTAGGAAAAATAAATAAATTTAGCTAAATCAAAATAAATTCAACAATACCTCTTGATAGTTTTTCCTCATGTGAAACGCTTCTACATCACTAAATCAGGGTTTTGCAGTCTCAAAGTTATAGCTACTATAATAGTTTGCTAAATGAGTAGAAATTAAATAATTTTCACACATCAGGGACGTTTATTGCTACGCTAAATTCAGTATCATAAGTATCAAAGTGATCACAAGTCATAGTTATAAACCACAATGAGGAAATAGTCTTTTTTATCCCTCTTACAACTGGGTTTAGGCTACAATTTATTATGTAGTGATTTAGATACAGTAAAATAAACAAGTGATAATATCAGGAGGGAAGCTTAAGCCTGACCAAGTATGTCTGGTTTAGTAAATGTGACTGTGTAGACCCGTAATATATTATTATTATTATTATTGTTATTATTAATTTAATTACCATCAAAGCAATTGCTTGGCATGTTTAAAAAGTATCTAGAATGCTAGTAAAGCTCTTCATTTGCTTGCTCACGTCTTTGCACAAAACACGTGTTCTTTTCATTCATAAAATAACAAAATATGCAAGCAAATGGATGTTACTCCTGTAGCAGGGGTGAATAAGGGACAAGACCCTCCTTTCTTAGAGTCCACAGATTCTGTTTGAAGAATGAAGAGTTAATGTCTTTGAGTGACAGCAATCCTCACCAAGGTGTGAAGGGGGAAGGGGAGGCGAAGCTATCAAATGACTTCACAACCAATGTCCAAGCACGAGCGGCGTGATTGGCAGCTGTTTCAACAAATAGAGGACGCTTAGATGAATACGCAGACACCTCACCTGCCTTATTTGTTTACCCACTACGTGAGTTTGAAATATGCGCACTGCTTTGTGTTCTAAGCCAGATGAAGTGTAGCACATGCGAGTGAAGCTGTTTGGCAAAACTGATACAGTAATCCATATTGTTTTTACTTAATTTGATTACCAATACTAAGGGACATCATGGAAAGGAACAGGCTTATTTTAGCTGAAGTTTATGTGGAGTTCTTTGGGTGCAGTTATAAGATGGAAGCTGAGAGACGGTTCAGTGGCTTCTAGCATGGATTAGCTTCAATGTTTGCATTGCAAAGGACTGGATATTTCCATTCACTGCTGAAAATATTCACAATCCTCCTACAAAATGTAAGTATACATGAGAAAGCATACTATTTCTTTACAGTATTACAGCACTATCCCAGCATAATCATTTAACATAATAACAATGAAGAATTTAATATTGTCTTTTAATAAGTGCATTGTACATTGAGCATTGTTGTGATGTTTTAGCAAAAAGAATATTGCACACTCAATGTATACTGACTGATGACTTTGTGTGCATTTAGATGTCTAGGACATCTAGTAGAAAATACTGTGCAGCTACTTGGTAATTTCATGTATATACTCAAATGTTCAATTTATTAGACAAGACCCTAGTGAATCAGGATATGTAGAGCATGACTGAAAATGAATCTCCAGCATCAAAATACACATTCTAAACCCGCAAAATAAAAGTCATTTTGGTTTTTTTGACATGTTCTTCTGTATTAGAGGAGCTCAAATAGAACCTAAATGAGGGATAAATAAGTCTGGATGTGAATGACTGTCATGTCCCAAGTGTTTACATCAATGTGACTCCTGAATCATTGTACTATGTGTACAATTTCTGATAACTAGTATTAAAGTGATCAAGTACAAATCATTTGAAAACTTAAATCACTTAAAACTGGAGGTGCATGTACAGGCTAAGTATCCACTTCCAGACTTATTCAAACATTGACCAACTCTGACATTAAAATGATCTCCTGTCATTATTTTCTCTACGATGTTCATATTCCACCCCTCTATCACCCATCAGTCTGTGCACCATCATACATTCACTCTTTCATTGTTGTTGTTCGTAGTAATTAAAATAAATAACTGTTGAAATAAAACTACATCTGGAATGTTAGTCTCTTCAGCCTTTATTGTCTATTATAAGTAGAGCTGGGTGATTAAAACTAGATGTCTTCAGACTCATGGATGATTCTCGATTATGATTATATATATATATATATATATATATATATATATATATATATATATATATATATATATATATATATATATATATATATATCCTTATGTAATAATTTTAAGAAAATGTATTATTAATTTTTAGTTATATCCATTCAAAAATATCTTTATTGATGTTTTTTCCTCATGTGAAATGTCACTACACTGTGCATCACTACATCAGGATTATAGCTACTATAACAGTTTATTAATTAGAAGAAATTAAATCATTTTCACAAATCAGATGTTTATATACACAAACCACAACAAAGAAATAGTCTGTGTTTTATCCCTCCTACTACTCGGTGCAGGCTACAATCTCTTATGTAGTGATTTAGATACAGTAAACTAAAATATGTAATAATAACAGTAGGGAAGCTTAAAAGTGAAAGAACTGAACCAGTTAGGAAGACAAGCAAGACTGGTGTTAATAAGAAATGTTTTACCAGCCAAAGCATGTGCTTTTGTGAATATAAGGATGTGTATTTCACAGTGCAGGGTGAGGTAATAAAATGATATTGTAAGCAGAAGAATATGGATGGTTGGCTTCAGCATAAAGCCTCAGAAGGCCTCTTTGACAGGCCTCTAGGGGCCTCAGTTGGGGGATCCTTGGTTCAAGGATGGGACACCCCAGCCCAGCACCAGAAGAAGCAATATGGGCACCTGGCGGTAGGAAATAAGATCGCCTTTTTAAAAAAAATAGAAGTAGTTTAGGTTGAACATAATGATACCAAGAACCAGTTGGTGTAAGTATTGAATATCAATTTGCATATATTGAATAAAGTATGATTTGGACATAATAGTGTAAACCTGGAAAAGTATTATAAATGTCACCGGACGCGCCCCCCCCCCCCCCCCCCCCCCACAAGTCACATGGTACGGCCTGCCGCGTGCAGGGGGTTTAATGTTTGTAACCATGCCCTTTGTAATTGTATGCACCTGTATGGGGCTTAATGTCTTGTGTCTTTTGTCTATTTAAATCTCTTATAGTGTGTGTACTGTGTTGGTCATTGTTAGTCTGCTGTTAAATGTAAAATGCGTATGTAATCTTCGTTCAATGTTACTAGAGTCTGTGTTTTGTTACGTGTATGAGTCATGTCTTTCCTTCATGTTGTATATGAGTGCCACTATTGTTGTTTGTGTCTTTTGTTAATAAACGTGTCACTTCATCGAGGGAATCTGTGCATCCTGCTCCACGCCCATCAGCACTCAGGCCAGCAGATTCGTTACAATAAAAAAATTTAAATGGTTATGTAAGTGTCCTAGAAGAAAATATATAAAGGTCATGCCCACCTGACACTGTTAGACATTCTCCGGACAATGCCTCGTTTGTAACATTGAGCTCAGAATAGACGGGACCAGCTCTTCTCTTCAATTCATTCCAGAGTCTGCATCTTTATTTCTATTTAATGTGTATTGAGTAAACAGTCTTGAATTTAGGAAAATCTATGAACACCATTAATTGGTGGCTGTACCACAGGGATCAATTGGATTGACTGGCAACGGACCCACGCCGTCAGCAGGACAAAGCACCAGCTGACGGACAACCCAAAGCTGCACTGTTCTGTGGGTCTGAATCCACACGCGCACTACCAAAGGTATTTAAATCCCTGTTAAATTATTCTGCATAGGTGGTATTCAGACCTGGTCCACAGAGCTTTGTAGTCAGGTTTTGGGGGTCTTAAGGGTGCAGACTGGGAATTGAAGGAGTGAGAATTGTCTGCTAAAAATATAAAATAACAAAAAATGGAGTAACAGTTAGAAAATCAACCGGTAAAAGTGAAAATAGTTTCACAAAAACTTACTGTAAAGGGAAATAGTGAAAAAAAAAAAACAGTTGAATAAAGAAAGATAAAATAAAGAAAAATGTGCAGTGAATAAAGAGAATAAAGAGAAATAAATAGAGCTCCAGAGAAAAAAAGCGCTGAAGAGATGAATGTTAACAGGTATGTTTGTTCCAGTTGTTTCTGTATAAATGTGACCACAACAAGTGAAGTAAAGAAAATGTGCAGAATAAAGAGAATAAAAGAATAAAAGAGAATAAAGAGAATAAAATAATAAAAGAATAAAAAGAGAATAAAGAGATTAAAAGAATAAAGAGAAGAATAGTAGATCTCGTGAGTAAAGCAGCACTAAGAGAAAAGTGTTAAATGTTTTGTCTGTAAAAACTGTTTGTGTTGATGTGGCCAACGCGAGTTAACAGATTATCAACAATGACGTATTGTACGACGCATACCAGCATAACAGTTATTTCTGGGTTATAATTAAGATTATTTTGGTTTGGTCGTTTAACAAAGCAAGTGAATGGATATGCAGACAGATCTGTCTAAACGTCATTAATAATATCTCATTATAAAATGCGTGCATGCAAAACATATAGACATTGTTTTAGTAATAAATATAAAGTAAATGATAGAGGTATCGTATATAAAACTGGTAACAGTTAAAGCAGTAGCGAGCATACATATGATGGACATTTTAAAATAGCAGCAATAGGAGAAGAGTAAAGTTAAAATATACAGGATAAGAAATTTAACCAGAGCGAGTGGCGGTTAATAGTATTTTTGGAACACTGAATATCTAATTTACCCAAGTAAGTTCTGGCTAAATCAATATTCAATAATCAATAAGCAGTTAAATCTAACAAAATAACTTAGAATCAAGTGAATAGATTTGCGACTAAAATAATCACATGGATAGCAATTTGTTAAATGAGATGCAGGGAGTGCAAATGCATTTTTGGCTTGAGAAAATATATAGAAACTCTGCAGGTGTGGCGTGTCGGAAATCGCTAGACTTAATACATGTTAAATTGTATCGGCTGACTAAGTGACATAAATTGGATGAATAAGGAATAAGGAGGATTTGGAAAAGGGCTCTGTTGGCTGCAGTTGTTGTTTAGCCAAGTGCCTGTAAGAGCAACAGTTGGAGTGGAGCGTTTGCCATTGGGACCGTTTGAACCACGGCCAGCGCTGGATGATGGGAGGCAGTGTGTAGGGTTAAAGATTTGAATAATGACAGACAAGAGACAGGTTTACTGGGATAGAGGGCTGGCTACGTCCATATTGGTGAACAGAATTAACTCATTGAGCTCAGAGAATTGGAGGCAGACACCTGTGCAGAAAGCTACAACTGTAAGAAAAAAAGTATTACTGTGATGAATTCCACAGTGTGTCCTGATTGTTTTTATTGTACAGGAGGAAAAATGTGGGAAATTTCACAAGGAAATGTTGTAGGATTTGGATTATGGATTACACTGAACCTGTTATATTTCAACTTTTAACAATACCCATTATTTTGACAACTCCAATGGAACTTTTGTAGAACAAGACCTGGTTAATCATGCACGTCTCATGCAGAAATATGATGGTGTCGTAATTCCGGATGCTCATTGGGTATGTGGGGGTAAGAGTCATGTTGATTGTGTCATTTCCTATGGTTCCTGTACCTGAAGCTGTACTTCCCACACAACGATGCTTATCATTGTGTTCAGCAACGTGAGGCACCGAAGGGTAGTTTGGATGATAAAGTATCATTGATGCTATTGGAGTTCATAGGGGGGCTTCGGATTAATTTAAGGCTAGAAATCAAATTGCTGCGGGATCTGAATCAATTCTCTGGTGGTTTACTATAAACAAAACTATTGATTGGATAAATTACATATACTATAATCAGCATCATTTTATTAATTATACTGATGCACTAACAGCAGTGGCGGTGCAATTGGAAGCTATGTCATTAATGACCTGGCAAAATCGTATAGCTCTGGATAAGTTTTTGGCCGAGAGGGGAGGTGTATGTGTTCTGTTCGGAGAATCCTGCTGTAATTTTATTCCAAATAACAGTATTAACATAATTTATAAACTGAAGTAACTGTATAACCTAAGATATTTGTGTGATAATATAAGAAACCTTCGCCATGCCCAATGGATGTTGGCCACATAAGTAAGAAAAGAATGTTACAGGGCACGCAGTTAAATTCAATAGTTCATATTAGAAATAATAAACTAAAGTCACAACATTGTTAACATTTATATAAAACAATGACACATTAAATGGAGACAGCGGGACAATAGTTCATGACAAAATCGTGAAAGGGGGGAATGAGGTGATCAAATGTTTTGAGGCAAAGGAAAGGCCAAACGTTAATCTGTATTTTCATGAGACGATCTGTGATCTAATTAAAATAGGCTTTGAAGCTCCCTGTCACACGTGCAGAGTGGTGCAAGACTGTCTGAAAGCATAAAGATGAATAATGTTTCTGGGGTATCTTAAGGTCAGAGACCTTTTTGAGTCTATATGTGCAAAACAGAGGCTCTGATGCAGGTGGTTTCAAGGCCTCTGTATAAGTCTAAGGCAGATCACACTGGATTGTTCCCATGAGAAATAAATTCATTAGTGTTGGAAAAGATCTCTGTTTTTAAAAGACTAGAAAGCTTCCATAAACTGTAAAATATGGTCTTTAGCACTTTTCTTATAGATGATTTCAGTCTTACATCAAATAGTGAATTCCACTACATGCACAATGCTACATTTTCAGGGTGGGCGTGGCCTGGGGTGATGGGAAGGTGGAGCCCAGTGTCATATCTTTTCATGGGGCCCAAAATCCCTGACGGCGCCCCTGAGTCAGCTTCAAAAGCTTCCACAACCAGCATTGCTCTAAGGGATTATTAAGAGTACACAACCCACTTTAATTAAGAGAACACCACCCATTTTAATTAAGAGTACACAACCCACTTTAATTAAGGGAACACCACCCACTTTAATGAAGAGTACACATAATTCAGCCTCTTTATAATTGAGTGAATCTTAACTCAACCAGCTGGAGTTTTGGACACACTATTTTGTCATCGATAAGATTTTATTGTGGTCCATTTTCCTGTTGAAGAGACTCTTGGTCAGAGTCAGATGGCTCAAACATGGAGCTAAACCACACTGATCCTGCCAGCTGTTTCTCTCACGCAGCAAGCAGGATCAATGTGGTTTAGCCCAATGTCTGAGCCATCTCTCACTAACACTGGGATGTTTACATTGCCAGGGAGACACCACTATTAAACATTATGTGAACAATATGAATGTAAACATGTCACTAACATCTACACATGTGCACACAAACATATACCTGTAGGGCACTATGCTTGTTCTCATCCTAATACCTTTTCACTTATGAGGTCATACTGACCTCAGCATGCAGAAACAACAGGCGATGACCCAGGTGTTCATTAATGCAAACCACAGGCTTTATAAAGCTAGGAGCCCCTCCCCTCTTTCTGTCCACAAATATCACACACCACAAGGCAGACGAGCACTGCTGGGCATATACAGTGCCTGGCCAAAAAAAAGGTCACACACTCTAAAATTTCGTTGGACCGCCTTTAGCTTTGATTATGGCATGCATTCACTGTGGCATTGTTTCCACAAGCTTCTGCAATGTCACAACATTTATTTCTGGCCAGAGTTGCATTAATTTTTCCCCAAGATCTTGTATAGATGATGGGAGATTTGGACTACTGCACAAAGTCTTCTCCAGCACATCCCAAAGATTCTCAGTGGGGTTCAGGTCTGGACTCTGTGGTGGCCAATCCATGTGTGAAAATGATGTCTCATGCTCCCTGAACCACTCTCTCACAATTTGAGCCCGACGAATCCTGGAATTGTCCGTGCCGTCAGGTAAGAAAAAATCCATTGATGGAATACCCTGGTCGTTCAGTATATTCAGGTAGTCAGCTGACCTTATTCTTTGGGCACATAACATTGCTGAACCTAGACCTGACCAACGGTAGCAACCCCAGATCATAGCATTGCCCCCACAGGTTTGTACAGTAAGCACTAGGCATGATGGGTGCATCACTTCAGCCGCCTCTCTTCTTACACTGATGCGCCCATCACTCTGGAAGAGGGTAAATGTGGACTCATCAGACCACATTACCTTCTTCCATTGCTCCAGAGTCCGATCTTTATGCTCCCTATCAAATTGAAGCTATTTTTGCCAGTTAGCCTCACTGATAAGTGGTTTTCTTAAGGCTACACAGCTGTTTAGTCCCAATCCCTTGAGTTCCCTTCACACTTATATTCAGCTTTTCTATTGTAACACGCCTAGCTCTACATGATTAGGTAACATTGACATCATCTAACACATTCAGAATTAAGACTTTATGAATGAAAGACCCAGCAGGAATAAGCAAAATGCTTTTTGCTTATTGCTTGTCACACTGAATAATGTTGCATTGCTCTTCATTTAACACAATAAATCCAAGCAATGACTAAGAATTTGCACATTATTACAAACTAATACATTTTTATTTATTGTATTTTTTGAGTTGAAGATTGTTCCATTAACTGCTCTGACCAGATGTAGCCATTTCATTATCATGAGCCCCCACCCTCTTCTTGTGCATATAATATAATCTCTGTTAATCCCCTCCTGTATAAACTGGTATTTTCAGAGACTTGCAAGTGTTTTTGGGAACTGTAGGCAGTGAGTGGAATTAGTTGAGGTTGCAGTTTCCTTGTACTTGGTTCTGCTGATGGTGTGAGGTGCTCTTTGTGCTTTCTGGTGGGCTTGGCACGCTGTAAATCTGGGTCTGCAGGAGAGTGGAGCTCGGGTGCTGGAGGGTGGGGCCTGGATGTTTGGGGGTGGAGCACCCTCTTCACACTAGGAGGGGCCACTGCTGTGCTGGTCTGGGTTTATGGACTCTTTAGACTTCTAATCTGAGACATCACATCATCCTGAGACATCAACTATAACCTTGAGTGGAACGTATTTTTCCTAATAATGTAGCATCTAATAAATACAGAAACCGAGCAACATCTGTAAACAGGAAGGAGTCTGAGAAAAAAAAGGATCTGGTAAACAAAGACAGCAAAGAAGGTTTTCACGTGTCATCAGGATCTCATGAGGATATTACCTGTGTAAGGTTGTGATTATATGAGGATATTACCTGTGAAAGGTTGTGATCATACACATATATGAGGATATTACCTGTGTAAGGTTGTGATCATACACATATATGAGGATATTACCTGTGAAAGGTTGTGATCAAACACATATATGAGGATATTACCTGTGTAAGGTTGTGATCATACACATATATGAGGATGTTACCTGTGTAAGGTTGTGATCATATGAGGGTATTACCTGTGAAAGGTTGTGATCATACACATATATGAGGATATTACCTGTGTAAGGTTGTGATCATACACATATATGAGGATATTACCTGTGAAAGGTTGTGATCAAACACATATATGAGGATATTACCTGTGTAAGGTTGTGATCATATGAGGGTATTACCTGTGAAAGGTTGTGATCATACACATATATGAGGATATTACCTGTGTAAGGTTGTGATCATATGAGGGTATTACCTGTGAAAGGTTGTGATCATACACATATATGAGGATATTATCTGTGTAAGTTTGTGATCATATGAGGGTATTACCTGTGAAAGGTTGTGATCATACACAAATATGAGGATATTACCTGTGTAAGGATGTGATCATACACATATATGAGGATATTACCTGTGAAAGGTTGTGATCATACACATATATGAGGATATTACCTGTGTAAGGTTGTGATCATATGAGGGTATTACCTGTGAAAGGTTGTGATCATAAACATATATGAGGATATTACCTGTGTAAGGTTGTCACCAAACACATATATGAGGATATTACCTGGTTGTTGGTTAGTTCTCGTCGGTCTTTGTTTCGCTTTGTTTTGGTTAGAGTGTGTTTGTCTTTCATTGTGTTTGTGATAAGAACCTGTGATATACCTAACTCCTTGCTCCTGTTTTGTTTGGTTACATCTCATTTGTGCTCTCCCTCTGTATTTGCCGTCTACGCTGCCTTTCCCGTAAATGCTTACCCGGTATTGCTGTCTGTCTTTGATTTTGTTCAGTGTTTGTTTGTTTATTAAAACTAAGTGGTTCTTTATCCTATTTGTCACGATCGTTTTGGTTTTACTTGTTAGTTCCATTTCACGTAACACGCAAGGTGTCGGCACTTCACACGTGTGTTCCTGTTGTTTTTCTATCCTTTATATTTCATTTTGTTAAAATCATGCTATATGGAGCTGTCTTTAATCGTATTAGCTTTTCAAAGCTTCAAATGTGAAGTTTTACATTCATTTTTGTAGACATTTGTTAATCCCAGTTATCTCACTCTTTCTTGCATTATGCACTGGCTCACCGTATCACTGTATGTGACAGTTTCTCTTTCGAAAGCTTGCCTGAACGTTGGCATATTTTGACAGTTTTCAGTCTGTTCTGCCTTGCTTTCCTTTATGCAGTTTTCCATGCTTGGTTAAATATGTGGGTTCAGAGCTGGAATAAATAATAACATACCCATTAAAGATGCTCCTACATGCTGCAGTGTGTCTTTCCATTTTTTATTTTGGTTTATTTATTTTTTTTGGCAACTAATACATTAAAAACAATTTGTAGACACTTCAATACTGAACAAAGCAGAATATCCCGATACATTTTTTGATAGTTTACATCAGTGTCCAGGATACATTCCAAGAACAGATCTTAAGCTTTACAGCATTTGGCAGGCGCTCTTATTCAAAGCAAATTACATTTTAAAGCAAATTCTAGCTGGTTATTCATTAATAGGTCTTTGTTATTGCTGTACATCAAAAAAGCTGTAATACCAATAATATACAAGAATCTTTCTAAAAGAGCAAGAATTTGCCTCTCAAAAACAAGACATGCCTCTCTTGTCTGCATCAAAATTTCTGTTTGTCTTAAAAGTCAAATCCCAAAACCTTAGCCGGTTACTTGTGCACAACAAGAATTTTTGATGCACTTTGTTCCTCACTGCACTAGTGCTCTGCATATGTAAAAATGAAGACCCAGAACATGCAAAGATGTCATCAAAATATAGAATAGTTGTTTTGAGGAATCTAAAATCTATGATTGTCAATATTTGTTTATCACAGCATAATCACAGCTGCTAGCTAGTGTAACTAGTTAAGAGTGCATTTTGACCAATATCTACCTAAAGTAAGCTACTTTGAGTGGTTAACTACCTAACCTAGCTATTTCCTTTACTTAGCTATTTTGTCTTGACATGTTTGAATCAAAACAAAATGAAAATCTATCCTGATTGTTTGCTAAATCAATTCTTGATGATTCAGGGTAGCTAGCTAACCTAGTGAATTTAGCCACCTGGTCAAAGTGTAAAAGCCATGATTATTAAGGTTGTCTGCCAGATTTAATTAAAAAAAAGAAAGAAACAAGTTCACATGAAATGGGCCTTAATGAAGACATTGCTTTAGCCAAAGAAATCTAATCATTTCCAATGTACCATTACAGGAGGAGAAAAAACGCCAAAATCTAGGTTGAAGTTTAAGGTAGCATGTTAACTAATCATTGGCATGTGAGTGACTATAACAGCTGATACCTGCTTGTAAAGTGTCCTTGAGTCTGAGAAAGGTGCTATATAAATTTTAATAATAATAATAATAATAATAATAATAGCTAGCAAGATTAAACAAAAAGCATCAGGGAGATGAGGAAGAAAATATGTTACTTGCAGGTTTGTCAGCATGGGGAGATTTACATGTGGGTTCTTATAATGCGCCACATAAAAAAGTGAACAGAGCTCGAATGATGTGATATTGTTAAGGGACTGAGGGGGCAAAACATTCAATTAATATTACAAATACAAGAAATTTTATACACATTTACCGTGTATATGTGAATGGTTTATACATTGAAAAAATGCATCAAAAACAAATAAGATGAACAGTTGCATAGCTGGATAGGCCTAATATATTAATGGACAGAACACCGGAGCTTTTTGCCAAAGCAACGTCTGCGCTTGAGAGGAAATAAGATATTTTAACTTACACTAACTATCAATCAAAAGGTCCAGTAATACACAGTCCAGAAGTACATTTTAGTAATGCTAAAACAAGACAGCCGTGTTTATGTCGTCACACCTGGTGTTTGTGACGTCACAGAAAAAGGTTTAACTGGCGTCATGGTTACCATTTTGACAGAGTGCGCACACTGGACAAATCAAACTACGAACTACAAGGATATTCAACAAGTGTTATTTCACATTTTCCTGTGGATAAATTGGATTATTGTCAGTTATAGATTTCTCCTATATCAAAGGTAGGCCTAACTATCCTCTTTAAGGCAAACTGGGAAACGTCTATATGAAAAGAATGCACAAAGGAAATAATTTCCATGTGTTATTTAGATTGAGACGTCGTGTGTTTATATACAAAGCGTATTATTTCTCTTGAAAAGTGCTGGGTTTTGGATTCGTTTCTGATTTCCCTTAAATTCGCAACCCTTTTATCATCGATGGCACGTGCGTTCACTTAAATCAGCGCTTGGTCTAAAAGGAAGAACATGCACATTTATGGCGTTTGTATACTTGTCGGCATCAAAAAGTATCAGCAATGTAGTTTAAGATATATTTGTAATACAACTTTTGTATTTTGATTAAAATTAATTTTCGTTTCACGAAATATCAGTTGTGCTGCGTTTTGACATTGTGTGAAATTATAGGAGTTTTCAGATTATAATCATGAACATTTTCAGATTCTGTCATTAGAAACACGGTGACTAAAACATGCGTGTTACTTAAATTAACTAATAAATGAAGGAAAGATTGCTTGTAGATGAAACATTAACATTTTTACTTTCAAAAAGTGGTGTGGATAAAAATAGCCATTTAGGAATGTTACAATCTCATTTTCAACCGTAGTGACATGTAGCATCCCCATCATAATTTACGCATATGTCCGTGAACAAATTAAAATTGTTACTTGTGTGCTGATCATTTTAAGAGAATATTGAATAGATTAAGAAAAGTGTCATGGCCCGAGTCCTGCAGGGCAAGGAGCAGAACTCACAGACCTCTCTCGTCCGAGACAAACATTTATTAGACACGAAAGATTAGTAATCAACGGTAACTGCACTCATATGTAACAAACCATTGAATATAGGGACAGGCAGAAACACACACAACGAGTACAACCAGTAAACAATGAACAATAATACTAACACGAACGTGTACACATGTACGATGACCGACATCGAACGAAACACACACAGTTTAGAGGTATAATTTAATATTTATTTGTAAAGTATTTAAAGATTTTATATATTTTCTGGTTTTCCACAGTGAGATCATCATGAGGGGAACAGGAAGTACAAAGAAGAACTTCTTCCCTGATGTGAAGACCATCCCAGCTCCACAAAAAAGCCCTACAGAGGCAATGGCCAACCCAAATATTTCTCCTTTTCATTTCGTTAATTCGCACAGAGGAGGAAGCAGCATCTATTTCCCAGAAATTTCTGGAGTGCCCCAGAGGAAGCAATATAAACCTCAAGTATCTCAAAACCTGAGAAAATCTGGCACGGGCATAACATTAGCGGCACTGCTGAAGGCCACGGATGTAAAAAATGGTGGAAAGTCAACAGGCAGACTCCTGGATGAAGGTCAGCGATGCAGCAAATCTCGGTTCCCTTCTCTGGTTGTAGAGCCACACACCAAGAGCAGTGCTGTGAGTGTGAAGGCTGATCACACTCCACCAGCTCCATCCATCTCAAGGCTACCCGCCCTCCACCCAAAGCTGGCTGCTCTCAAACAAAAAAGCCCCAAGCCTGCTGTGACCCTGCATGTCCCCCACAAACATGTCAGGGAAGTCCCAGGAAAGGTGCAGGACAAGCACAGTGAGGTGAACTCCACATTTTACACCAGGCCAGAAGTGGGTGAGGTCCTCTACCAGGACCTGGAGAGGCTAACGTCAGCCCGTCAGTGTGCCTCCAAGGTCGAAGCTTCCCAGCACCAGTATGACCTGAGCTGCCACAAACCGCTGCTCATCAGGAGGGCGACCTGACATAAGGTAGAGAGCAGAGCTGCGCGCCCAGCTCCGCCTGCCCCCTCCCTGGTGCCACGTCGCAACCGTGTGCCCCGGCCATGCAAGACTGAGGATAAAAACAAGAGGCAGGACAAGTGCCAGGATGGCCAGGCTGCCTCTACTTCCCCTGGAGCCAAAGAAACATCTGTCGTGAAGATTTATTTCTCTCTGTTGTTAACAGGGAGAAGGAACTGTGGGCTTGACCAGTTGGGACAACAGACAGGTGAGCATAGGGGACCTCGCATCAATGGTTTAAAAAAAATGACTTCTTTTGACATTTATTTCACCATCGAATACTAGAGTATTGAGTATTGAGTCAGATTTGTTTTATTTGTCTGTTGTTTCTCAGCACCTGCAGCAGTGCATGTTAAATGAACGGACTTCACCTGCTCTGTAGATGACCACGGTCAGTTGCCTTACAGCCTTTGTAAGCAACAGAAACCTTCAGGGCCATGTTTGCACATTTGCTCTCCAACCTGAGATTGTCTGACATCCAGCATTCCTGACACTTATTACTTCCTGAGGAAAAAAAAATATTTAAATAAATGCAATTTTAAATGTATGCAGAGATGTTTTTCTGTGATATTTCTGTTTCAGTTATCTTGAGTGTGTGTAAAAATGGGTGTACGTTTGTTATCTTTCTTCACAACTGCTTCCTCTCCAACATACATATACTTTTGTTCTTCTTTCTACTGGACAAATACAACACACATTACATTTACTTTGACTTAAAGCACAAAGTTACACATCTGACTCTTGGTCTCTTCTGATTCAGCAAACACCAGTTCTCTCTCTCTGAACTGGCCTATAGCACTATTGAGAAGGAGGCCCTTGCGCTCCTCCTAGTGTTACAACATTTTGAGGTGTACCTTGGTGGTCTTCCGGGCCCCATTACCATATACACTGATCACAATCCGCTCGTGTTCTTGCAGAATATGGCTAATGCCAATCAACGCTTAATGCGTTGGTCTCTGATTAAACAAGTGTTTAATATTGACATCAAACATAAAAAGGGTTCAGAAAATGTAGTGGCAGATGCTCTTTCCAGATGTTGAAGTTTTGGGCATGTTTTGTTGTTTGTGTATGGGGAGGGGTGTTACGGAAAGGTGTGTGTGTGTGTGTGTGTGTGTGTGTGTGTGTGTGTGTGTGTGTGTGTGTGTGTGTGTGTGTGTGTGTGTGTGTGTGTGTGTGTGTGTATGTGTATGTGTTCTAGATCCACTGCCAGGATTTCCAACATTTTTGAGTCTATGTACTAAAATGATGTGATCTATATTGTCAAATGCTGCACTCAGATCAAGTAATACAAGCAAAGAGACATAATCCTGGTCAAAAGCCAACAACAGGTTATTAACTACTTTAATTATTGCTGTCTCTGTACTATGATTAGGCCTAAACACTGACTGAAAGCCTACATTTTTAGTAAAGGTTCAGTTACTTCGGGTAGGATTTCCTTATGAAACGTGTGAGAGCAGAATATTTCTTAGTAGATGTGCAATTGTACTAAAAAGAAATATAGCATTATTTTAGTTATTTTCTATGAGGTTTGAGAGATAAGATGTTGGAGTGTTAATAAGTGCTATTCTATGGAAGGCTCTCCTTCCATGCAAGCTGGAAGACTACAAGCTTAGTGTGGCACCATTTATGTTCTATTTTTCGAGTGTTGTACAAATTTTTGCCCCTATTTTTTTTTTAATTATTATTCTTAAGTGGATCAACAGCAAAACTGGCCTAAGATCAGTGAAACAATGTTGAACTTTTTCTTTAGAGATGCATTTGAGATGTGGTACATTAATTTGTCCACCAGAGGGAGATGTATTACTGTAGATGTTTTAAAGGGCCAAAGTGTCAATAAATGTTATCAACTTGAGTACAAGAGATTATAGTGTATATATAAAGTAAAGTATATATAAATACATTAAATACACTAACACCAATAATACATTATTAATAATATTAACACTGCTAACATTATCGGAATAAAAAGTGATGTGTAAATATTTCCATCTTTCTATATTTTGGTGAGTTACTGTACAACTTTCTTACAGGAAGTTGGTAGGTCTGGATGGGTTCTCCATCTTGGTCATAAGTAAATGTTCCAAGAGGTTTTCCTTCCTCGTTTTCATGTGTCAGTGCCTGGAAGAGCAGGAGTGTATAAAAATGATGAGTGCGGATGAGTCTCTGGCGAACGAGCTGAATACATTCTTTGCTCGCTTCGAGGCTACATCTAGCAGCGCTAATGGTAGCAGCACAAATGCTAACGGCGCTAGTGCTAACAGCGCCAATGCTAACAGCGCTAATGCTAACGGCGCTAGTGCTAACAGCGCTAGTGCTAACAGCGCCAATGCTAACAGCGCTAATGCCAACGGCGCTAGTGATAATGGCACTATCGGCGCAGCCAATGGCACATGCGCGGGGCCCACTATAGAACAGCGCCCTCTCATCATCACGGAGAGTGACGTGAGGAGAGTGTTTAAAAGGGTGAATACCAGGAAGGCGATGGGACCAGACGGTATCTGCGGGAGGGTCCTCAAAGCCTGCGCAGATCAGCTAGCCCCGGTATTCACCGACATCTTCAATCTCTCCCTGACGCTCAGTATTGTCCCGTCCAGCTTCAAGCGGTCCACCATCGTCCCCGTCCCGAAGAAACCTTGACCCTCCTCCGACCTCAATGACTACCGCCCTGTCGCCCTCACATCAGTCGTGATGAAGTGCTTTGAAAAGCTAGTCAGAGACTTCATCACATCTTCATTGCCAGCCTCCATGGACCCACTGCAGTTTGCATATCGCCACAACCGCTCCACTGACGATGCGATTGCACATCTGCTCCACACTACACTGACTCACCTGGACGAAGGGAGGGGAAATTATGTTAAAATGCTATTTGTCGACTACAGTTCAGCATTCAACACTATCATCCCCTCCCTACTCACTACTAAGTTGGGAGATCTAGGACTGCATACATCCCTGTGCGACTGGATCTCCAACTTCCTAACAGACAGACCACAATCAGTACGGGTGGGCAACTGCTCCTCAACCACCCTCACCCTCAGCACTGGAGCTCCTCAGGGTTGTGTCCTAAGCCCCCTGCTCTACTCACTGTACACCTACGACTGCACAGCCACTTCCAGCTCTAACATCATTGTCAAGTTTGCTGACGACACCGTTGTCGTGGGTCAGATCTCGGACAACGACGAGAGGGCCTACCTGGAGGAGATTAAACACCTGGAAAACTGGTGCCAGGAAAATAATCTCCTCCTAAACGTCAGTAAGACAAAGGAGCTGATCGTGGATTGCAGCAAGAAGCAGGAGCGGCACTACCAACCTGTGAGGATCAGTGGGACCACGGTGGAGAGAGTAGATAGTTTCAGGTACCTTGGTGTTCACATCTCGCAGGACCTGTCCTGGTCCCGCCATACCAGCTCCCTGGCAAAGAAGGCTCGTCAGCGTCTTTACCACCTCAGACGCCTAAGGGACTTCAGACTGCCCTCCAAGGTACTGTGGAACTTCTACACCTGCACTATCGAGAGCATCCTCACAGGGAACATCACAGTCTGGTTTGGGAATAGCACCAAGCAGGACAGACAAGCACTCCAAAGGGTAGTGCGTTCAGCAGAGCGCATCACTCACTCGGAACTTCCTGACCTGCAGACCATCTACTACAAGCGGTGCCAGACCAAGGCCAGGAAAATTGTGAAGGACCCCACCCATCCCAACAATACACTCTTCTCTCTGTTGAGGTCAGGGAGGCGCTTCCGCTCCCTGAAGACCAAGACAGAGAGGCTGAAGAGGAGCTTCTTCCCACAGGCCATTCGGGCCCTGAATCAGGGAAACTGATAAACTGTGGGGACCACCACCACCACCATGTAACATGACTGTATATCTGTACATCTGTATATATAGATTTAGATTTATACTCAATTACCCTGTTACACAACAACTGTAGATATGCTATTATACAAAATGGATCTGTACATTGTGTACATATATACCCAACCATATACATTGTACATTGTGTATATAATCATAATATACATATATTGTACATACATTGTTAATATATTTTTGTACATACATAGAATATATATATTTATCTGCATATATATATATTTTTCTCTATGTACCCCTGTTTCTCTTGCTCAGTTTAGACAGAGCACTCTCCACCATTTCACTGCGTGTTATACTGTGTATGACTATGTATGTGACGAATAAACCGAACTTGAACTTGAACTTGAACTTGAAATGTGAAAACATTACACCCTGGAACCCCTTAAAAAGGAGCAGCTCTATCACGAGATTACAGGGCAACTTATTAATTAAATAATTTGGTGTTGTGTGTGTGTGTGCGGGTGTGTGTGTGTGTGTGTGTTTTTCACGACTCACATGAACGGTGAAGTCCTTTGGAGCAATGTTGATGTGTCCAGTGGATGACAAGTTATGAGGGATGTGTTCCAAGGTAATGTGAGTAATCTTTGGGGACCACGGAATGCCCAACACTTAACAGGGTAGGCCCCAGGCTGCAGAGAGAGAGAGAGAGAGAGAGAGAGAGAGAGAGAGAGAGAGAGAGAGAGAGAGAGAGAGAGAGAGAGAGAGAGAGAGAGAGAGAGAGAGAGAGAGAAGAATTTTGAAACAGTGGGTTTATTACCAGTATTAACAGTTTATGTTCTAGCACATAGGAGGCATCCAATAAACGTGTATGGTTTCATTCCTGCATTTACTCTTCAGCCAGTGAGAGTACTCACATCCAGAGGGGCTCGGACAGGTGTGTGAACGTGTGTGGAATCAATCAGTGACTAAGGAGAACCAGTCCCGTGCTCCAGTAAAAAAAAAATAACACACCCATCACTAAAGTCCCTGTCAACTACACATGTCACTAACATGCCAGTTATCAAAACATTTCTTACCAATATATCTGCTGTCATTTCCTAACTGCTACCAGCAGACCTGTCAGCTTACACTGCATCGTTACATGTGCGTTTCTGTCATTGTGTCTTTTGTGTATTGAGTACAAATGTTTTTTTACCCACACAGGAGCTCGGACATGAGATGATTTGATATGTAGTGACTCAGAAATGCAGACTCACCGAAAAGCAGCAAGAGGAGGAAGAGGAAGATAGCCTTCCTCCCATATGCAGTGTGTCTGTGGAGAGACAGAGGGAGAACATAGCAATGCAGAGTACAATACAGAGTATATGCACAAACACAAACTTAACTGCTGAGCAGAAAAACATCAAGCAGAGAGATTCCAGAGGTCAGGCTGTGCCATGCTGTTCCCAGCCACCAGTAGAGCAATGCAAAGGCATGAGCTAAACAAACAAACAATACATCATTAAAACAAGTGATAATGATGCTTTGTCCGTAGTAAACACAGAATGCAGCAGAAAGTAAACATTTTATGAAAACATGGGACATGTTGATTCTACTGCAGTACTAATTTACTACTGCTTTAGTATTTTTTTAGTATAACTATAGTATAGTTTTAGAATAGCTTTAATATAGCATTAATGCCACTTTAACACTGCTTTAGTAACAGTTCAATGAAGTACAATGAAGCAAATTCAATTGGACCGGGGGAGTTGGAGATGGAATTTAAGTATTTGGTGCATATAAGGTCTATGATGAGTATTAAGTAAATGAATTGATGTATTGACAATATGCTTAAAAAGTTTATTACAGCAATACTAATTTAGTACATACATGCCTATAATACATACAGACTTTCATAAATGTGTGTGTGTGTGTGTGTAAGAAAAAACAATGATTATAGCTTGTCATGAACTGGTTATAAACAGTTGAATATGACATCAGCACTGACCTGTAAATTCATCCTGCCTGATGAGCTCACTGGTGTATGGGCCATGTGATTGGGTAAGGCTGCCAGCATGGCTTCAGGTGTTCAGGTGCCTTCCTCTGGAGAGAAACAGAGACAGAAACAGAGAAAGAGGAAGAGACAGTGAAAGAGAGGCTGATGTACACCAAATACACATGCACTCTTACACATATGTACACACATGTATGCACACACACCTGAAGGACGTCTCTTTGTAAGAGATGGGTCGAGTAGATCCATTAGAACAGGTTCCTGCAGTGTCGTTATCGTGGCGTTAGTACCAACTTGTTAGTAAATGTACACTGCGCCTTGACATCTCTGCGTGTCAATTAATCAGTGAGTCAATGGGTCATTTAAAAGGATCTAATGTTCTCATTTATTCATATATGCTTTCAAGGAATATAGGCATGAAGTTCCATCTGAATGTTACATTAATGAATAGGACATACACTAAAATTTACTTACTAAATACTTCAATGTTATTTAAATAACATGGGACTCAGACTCTTTCTATAGTCTTTTGCTGCGATTCATGAATGGCTTCTCTGCGGGTTGACCAAGTGTTGTTTTCCTAGATAATAATCTAGTCCTGGACTAATGCGGAACTAAATTGCAGTGTCATCTCTGAAGCACATCCCTAATGGACAAGGCTGTAATGGACAAAGTGACAATAAATAATACATGCAAATAACAGAGAATCAAAAGGCATCAGCTAAATGCCATTAATGTAAATAATTAGCCTTTGTGGTTGAATATATTTGTTGATATTCTATGTGTCCTGCTTATAGTGTTGTAATTTACCTCTTTGTGTCATTTTCTTAGAACATACATAAAACAACATACCCAAGCAACTGCATATCAAGTATGGTCATCGAACCTGTACCTGTACATAAATCAAACAATAAATATCTGTAAGGCTCGGTGCAGGCCGATGGCCCTCCGGCCACCAGAGGGAGGCCTCGACTTAGTCATACCACTAATCAGACTTAACGCCCAACAGCTGGGCTAGGCCTATATAAGCTCAGTGACCTAGTCACTCAGTGCTGGGTCTTTGCCAAAGTTCTGAGCAAAGCTCCTAGCTGCTACCTTCAGGTAGTGAGGTCTGTGAGCCCTTGTGATACACCTCACTTCTGTGCTGCAACGGTGTCTGTGTTTTTACACATCCCTTCCCATCTCCAGTTTTCCCCCTCTAATCTGTCTCCCTTCCAAGGCTCCCCTTAGCCATCAGATTACTGATGTTATATATATATAATGTGTATAGTGTAGGAAGATATGCTGCTGCATGAAAGTACACATTGCTGGTATGTATACTTTGAATGGATATTGCATCAACACTATTAAAAATATGTTAAAGTAGCATAATAAGCACGGCTCAAAATGATTTTCCTATAGAGTGCATCTCAGAGGTTTATCATACAGCTTGAAGGCACTTGGTTATCAGATCAAATTTGAAAAAACTCTACTGTGCCAGTTTTTTAAAAAAAATCTATTTATATTGAAGTCCTACTTTTAATGGGGTTTAAATGCTCACTCATACAGAGAACGTATGATTACTATATCTATGAATTTTCCCATAATGCCAAATCAGTTCCACTACCACCAAAGAGTGACAGCCTTTGACTTTCACAGCTGTAAGATTTGGCAATTTCTACTGTACTATTTTTTTTCTTTTTTTCTTTTTTCAAAAACCAGTATTAAAATACTAATGTGGTTAATGGGGCTTAGAGACAGTTATCTATAAATTACTTATTTTAAGTAATGTGGTCATTTACATAATGTTCTATAGGTCTATGCAGTCTTTAAAATCAGCTTTGGGTAATTATGTTTGGTGTCATTTGTGACTTTGTAAAACATAACTCATTACATAGCTGATAAAGTTTTTCTTTCCCTGATTATCAACCAGCAGAAGAGAACTGGTGTTTGCTGAATCAGAAGAGACCAAGAGTCAGATGTGTAACTTTGTGCTTTAAGTCAAAGTAAATGTAATGTGTGTTGTATTTGTCCAGTAGAAAGAAGAACACAAGTATATGTATGTTTGAGAGGAAGCAGTTGTGAAGAAAGATAACAAACGTACACCCATTTTTAAACACACTCAAGATAACTGAAAAAGAAATATCACAGAAAAACATCTCTGCATACATTTAAAATTGCATTTATTTAAAGATTTTATTTATTTTTTTTCTCAGGAAGTAATAAGTGTCAGGAATTCTGGATGTCAGACAATCTCAGGTGGGAGAGCAAAGGTGCAAACATGGCCCTGAAGGTTTCTGTTGCTTACAAAGGCTGTAAGGCAACTGACTGTGGTCATCTACAGAGCAGGTGAAGTCCATTCATTTCACATGCACTGGAGCAGGTGCTGAGACACAACAGACAAATAAAACAAATCTGACTCAATACTCAATACTTTAGTATTCGATGGTGAAATAAATGTCAAAAGAAGTCATTTTTTTTAACCCATTGATGCGAGGTCCCCTATGCTCACCTGTCTGTTGTCCCAACTGGTCAAGCCCACAGTTCCTTCTCCCTGTTAACAACAGAGAGAAATAAATCTTCACGACAGCTGTTTCTTTGGCTCCAGGGGAAGTAGAGGCAGCCTGGCCATCCTGGCACTTGTCCTGCCTCTTGTTTTTATCCTCAGTCTTGCATGGCCGGGGCACACGGTTGCGACGTGGCACCAGGGAGGGGGCAGGCGGAGCTGGGCGCGCAGCTCTGCTCTCTATCTTATGTAAGGTCGCCCTCCTGATGAGCAGCGGTTTGTGGCAGCTCAGGTCATACTGGTGCTGGGAAGCTTCGACCTTGGAGGCACACTGACGGGCTGACGTTAGCCTCTCCAGGTCCTGGTAGAGGACCTCACTCACTTCTGGCCTGGTGTAAAATGTGGAGTTCACCTCACTGTGCTTGTCCTGCACCTTTCCTGGGACTTCCCTGACATGTTTGTGGGGGACATGCAGGGTCACAGCAGGCTTTGGGCTTTTTTGTTTGAGAGCAGCCAGCTTTGGGTGGAGGGCGGGTAGCCTTGAGATGGATGGAGCTGGTGGAGTGTGATCAGCCTTCACACTCACAGCACTGCTCTTGGTGTGTGGCTCTACAACCAGAGAAGGGAACCGAGATTTGCTGCATCGCTGACCTTCATCCAGGAGTCTGCCTATTGACTTTCCACCATTATTTCCATCGGTGGCCTTCAGCAGTGCCGCTAATGTTGTGCCCGTGCCAGATTTTCTCAGGTTTTGAGAGACTTGAGGTTTATATGGCTTCCTCTGGGGGACTCCAGAAATTTCTGGGAAATAGTGGCTGCTTCCTCCTCTTTGCGAATTAACAAAATGAAAAGGAGAAATATTTGGGTTGGCCATTGCCTCTGTAGGGCTTTTTTGTGGAGCTGGGATGGTCTTCACATCAGGGAAGAAGTTCTTGTTTGTACTTCCTGTTCCCCTCATGATGATCTCACTGGGGAAAACCAGAAAATATATTAAATCTTTTAATACTTTACAGATAAATATTAAATTATACCTCTATAAACTGTGTGTGTTTCGTTCGATGTCGGTCATCGTACATGTGTACACGTTCGTGTTAGTGTTATTGTTCATTGTTTACTGGTTGTACTCGTTGTGTGTGTTTCTGCCTGTCCCTATATTCAATAGTTTGTTACATATGAGTGCAGTTACCGTTGATTACTAATCTTTCGTGTCTAATAAATGTTTGTCTGGGACGAGAGAGGTCTGTGAGTTCTGCTCCTTGCCCTGCAGGACTCGGGCCATGACACTTTTCTTAATCTATTCAATATTCTCTTAAAATGATCAGCACACAAGTAACAATTTTAATTTGTTCACGGACATATGCGTAAATTATGATGGGGATGCTACATGTCACTACGGTTGAAAATGAGATTGTAACATTCCTAAATGGCTATTTTTATCCACACCACTTTTTGAAAGTAAAAATGTTAATGTTTCATCTACAAGCAATCTTTCCTTCATTTATTAGTTAATTTAAGTAACACGCATGTTTTAGTCACCGTGTTTCTAATGACAGAATCTGAAAACGTTCATGATTATAATCTGAAAACTCCTATAATTTCACACAATGTCAAAACGCAGCGCAACTGATATTTCGTGAAACGAAAATTAATTTTAATCAAAATACAAAAGTTGTATTACAAATATATCTTAAACTACATTGCTGATACTTTTTGATACCGACAAGTATACAAACGCCATAAATGTGGATGTTCTTCCTTTTAGACCAAGCGCTGATTTAAGTGAACGCACGTGCCATCGATGATAAAAGGGTTGCGAATTTAAGGGAAATCAGAAACGAATCCAAAACCCAGCACTTTTCAAGAGAAATAATACGCTTTGTATATAAACACACGACGTCTCAATCTAAATAACACATGGAAATTATTTCCTTTGTGCATTCTTTTCATATAGACGTTTCCCAGTTTGCCTTAAAGAGGATAGTTAGGCCTACCTTTGATATCGGAGAAATCTATAACTGACAATAATCCAATTTATCCACAGGAAAATGTGAAATAACAATTGTTGAATATCCTTGTAGTTCGTAGTTTGATTTGTCCAGTGTGCGCACTCTGTCAAAATGGTAACCATGACGCCAGTTAAGCCTTTTTCTGTGACGTCACAAACACCAGGTGTGACGACATAAACACGGCTGTCTCGTTTTAGCATTACTAAAATGTACTACTGGGCTGTGTATTACTGGACCTTTTGATTGATAGTTAGTGTAAGTTAAAATATCTTATTTCCTCTCAAGCGCAGACGTTGCTTCGGCAAAAAGCTCCGGTGTTCTGTCCATTAATATATTAGGCCTATCCAGCTATGCAACTGTTCATCTTATTTGTTTTTGATGCATTTTTTCAATGTATAAACCATTCACATATACACGGTAAATGTGTATAAAATTTCTTGTATTTCTAATATTAATTGAATGTTTTGCCCCCTCAGTCCCTTAACAATATCACATCATTCGAGCTCTGTTCACTTTTTTATGTGGCGCATTATAAGAACCCACATGTAAATCTCCCCATGCTGACAAACCTGCAAGTAACATATTTTCTTCCTCATCTCCCTGATACTTTTTGTTTCTTTGGCTAAAGCAATGTCTTCATTAAGGCCCATTTCATGTGAACTTGTTTCTTTCTTTTTTTTAATTAAATCTGGCAGACAACCTTAATAATCATGGCTTTTACACTTTGACCAGGTGGTTAAATTCACTAGGTTAGCTAGCTACCCTGAATCATCAAGAATTGATTTAGCAAACAATCAGGATAGATTTTCATTTTGTTTTGATTCAAACATGTCAAGACAAAATAGCTAAGTAAAGGAAATAGCTAGGTTAGGTAGTTAACCACTCAAAGTAGCTTACTTTAGGTAGATATTGGTCAAAATGCACTCTTAACTAGTTACACTAGCTAGCAGCTGTGATTATGCTGTGATAAACAAATATTGACAATCATAGATTTTAGATTCCTCAAAACAAACTATTCTATATTTTGATGACATCTTTGCATGTTCTGGGTCTTCATTTTTACATATGCAGAGCACTAGTGCAGTGAGGAACAAAGTGCATCAAAAATTCTGGTTGTGCACAAGTAACCGGCTAAGGTTTTAGGATTTGACTTTTAAGACAAACAGAAATTTTGATGCAGACAAGAGAGGCATGTCTTGTTTTTGAGAGGCAAATTCTTGCTCTTTTAGAAAGATTCTTGTATATTATTGGTATTACAGCTTTTTTGATGTACAGCAATAACAAAGACCTATTAATGAATAACCAGCTAGAATTTGCTTTAAAATGTAATTTGCTTTGAATAAGAGCGCCTGCCAAATGCTGTAAAGCTTAAGATCTGTTATTAGAATGTATCCTGGACACTGATGTAAACTATCAAAAAATGTATCGGGATATTCTGCTTTGTTCAGTATTGAAGTGTCTGCAAATTGTTTTTAACGTATTAGTTGCCAAAAAAAATAAATAAACCAAAATAAAAAATGGAAAGACACACTGCAGCATGTAGGAGCATCTTTAATGGGTATGTTATTATTTATTCCAGCTCTGAACCCACATATTTAACCAAGCATGGAAAACTGCATAAAGGAAAGCAAGGCAGAACAGACTGAAAACTGTCAAAATATGCCAACGTTCAGGCAAGCTTTCGAAAGAGAAACTGTCACATACAGTGATACGGTGAGCCAGTGTATAATGCAAGAAAGAGTGAGATAACTGGGATTAACAAATGTCTACAAAAATGAATGTAAAACTTCACATTTGAAGCTTTGAAAAGCTAATACGATTAAAGACAGCTCCATATAGCATGATTTTAACAAAATGAATGATAGAAGGATAGAAAAACAACAGGAACACACGTGTGAAGTGCCGACACCTTGCGTGTTACGTGAAATGGAACTAACAAGTAAAACCAAAACGATCGTGACAAATAGGATAAAGAAACACTTAGTTTTAATAAACAAACAAACACTGAACAAAATCAAAGACAGACAGCAATACCGGGTAAGCATTTACGGGAAAGGCAGCGTAGACGGCAAACACAGAGGGAGAGCACAAATGAGATGTAAACAAACAAAACAGGAGCAAGGAGCTAGGTATATCACAGGTTCTTATCACAAACACAATGAAAGACAAACACACTCTAACCAAAACAAAGCGAAACAAAGACCGACGAGAACTAACCAACAACCAGGTAATATCCTCATATATGTGTTTGGTGACAACCTTACACAGGTAATATCCTCATATATGTGTATGATCACATCCTTACACAGGTAATATCCTCATATTTGTGTATGATCACAACCTTTCACAGGTAATACCCTCATATGATCACAAACTTACACAGATAATATCCTCATATATGTGTATGATCACAACCTTACACAGGTAATATCCTCATATATATGTATGATCACAACCTTACACAGGTAATATCCTCATATATGTGTATGATCACAACCTTTCACAGGTAATACCCTCATATCACAACCTTACACAGGTAATATCCTCATATGTGTATAATCACAACCTTACATAAGTAATATCCTCATATATGTGTATGATCACAACCTTACACAGGTAATATCCTCATATATGTGTATGATCACATCCTTACACAGGTAATATCCTCATATTTGTGTATGATCACAACCTTTCACAGGTAATACCCTCATATGATCACAACCTTACACAGATAATATCCTCATATATGTGTATGAACACAACCTTACACAGGTAATATCCTCATATATGTGTATGATCACAACCTTTCACAGGTAATATCCTCATATATGTGTATGATCACATCATTACACAGGTAATATCCTCATATATGTGTATGATCACAACCTTTCACAGGTAATATCCTCATATATGTGTATGATCACAACCTTTCACAGGTAATATCCTCATATATGTGTATGATCACATCATTACACAGGTAATATCCTCATATATGTGTATGATCACAACCTTTCACAGGTAATACCCTCATATGATCACAACCTTACACAGGTAATATCCTCATATATGTGTATGAACACAACCTTACACAGGTAATATCCTCATATATGAGTTTGATCACAACCTTTCACAGGTAATATCCTCATATATGTGTATGATCACATCATTACACAGGTAATATCCTCATATATGTGTATGATCACAACCTTTCACAGGTAATATCCTCATATGATCACAACCTTACACAGGTAATATCCTCATATATGTGTATGATCACTACCTTACACAGGTAATATCCTCATATATGTGTATAATCACAACCTTTCACAGGTAATATCCTCATATATGTGTATGATCACAACCTTTCACAGGTAATATCCTCATATATGTGTATGATCACATCATTACACAGGTAATATCCTCATATATGTGTATGATCACAACCTTTCACAGGTAATATCCTCATATATGTGTATGATCACATCATTACACAGGTAATATCCTCATATATGTGTATGATCACAACCTTTCACAGGTAATACCCTCATATGATCACAACCTTACACAGGTAATATCCTCATATATGTGTATGAACACAACCTTACACAGGTAATATCCTCATATATGAGTTTGATCACAACCTTTCACAGGTAATATCCTCATATATGTGTATGATCACATCATTACACAGGTAATATCCTCATATATGTGTATGATCACAACCTTTCACAGGTAATATCCTCATATGATCACAACCTTACACAGGTAATATCCTCATATATGTGTATGATCACAACCTTACACAGGTAATATCCTCATATATGTGTATAATCACAACCTTTCACAGGTAATATCCTCATATATGTGTATGATCACAACCTTTCACAGGTAATATCCTCATATATGTGTATGATCACATCATTACACAGGTAATATCCTCATATATGTGTATGATCACATCATTACACAGGTAATATCCTCATATATGTGTATGATCACAACCTTTCACAGGTAATATACTCATGTATGTGTATGATCACAACCTTTCACAGGTAATATCGTCATATATGTGTATGATCACAACCTTACACAGGTAATATCCTCATATATGTGTATGATCACAACCTTACACAGGTAATATCCTCATATATGTGTATAATCACAACCTTTCACAGGTAATATCCTCATATATGTGTATGATCACAACCTTTCACAGGTAATATCCTCATATATGTGTATGATCACATCATTACACAGGTAATATCCTCATATATGTGTATGATCACAACCTTTCACAGGTAATATCCTCATATATGTGTATGATCACAACCTTTCACAGGTAATATCCTCATATATGTGTATGATCACATCATTACACAGGTAATATCCTCATATATGTGTATGATCACAACCTTTCACAGGTAATACCCTCATATGATCACAACCTTACACAGGTAATATCCTCATATATGTGTATGAACACAACCTTACACAGGTAATATCCTCATATATGAGTTTGATCACAACCTTTCACAGGTAATATCCTCATATATGTGTATGATCACATCATTACACAGGTAATATCCTCATATATGTGTATGATCACAACCTTTCACAGGTAATATCCTCATATGATCACAACCTTACACAGGTAATATCCTCATATATGTGTATGATCACTACCTTACACAGGTAATATCCTCATATATGTGTATAATCACAACCTTTCACAGGTAATATCCTCATATATGTGTATGATCACAACCTTTCACAGGTAATATCCTCATATATGTGTATGATCACATCATTACACAGGTAATATCCTCATATATGTGTATGATCACAACCTTTCACAGGTAATATCCTCATATATGTGTATGATCACATCATTACACAGGTAATATCCTCATATATGTGTATGATCACAACCTTTCACAGGTAATACCCTCATATGATCACAACCTTACACAGGTAATATCCTCATATATGTGTATGAACACAACCTTACACAGGTAATATCCTCATATATGAGTTTGATCACAACCTTTCACAGGTAATATCCTCATATATGTGTATGATCACATCATTACACAGGTAATATCCTCATATATGTGTATGATCACAACCTTTCACAGGTAATATCCTCATATGATCACAACCTTACACAGGTAATATCCTCATATATGTGTATGATCACAACCTTACACAGGTAATATCCTCATATATGTGTATAATCACAACCTTTCACAGGTAATATCCTCATATATGTGTATGATCACAACCTTTCACAGGTAATATCCTCATATATGTGTATGATCACATCATTACACAGGTAATATCCTCATATATGTGTATGATCACATCATTACACAGGTAATATCCTCATATATGTGTATGATCACAACCTTTCACAGGTAATATACTCATGTATGTGTATGATCACAACCTTTCACAGGTAATATCGTCATATATGTGTATGATCACAACCTTACACAGGTAATATCCTCATATATGTGTATGATCACAACCTTTCACAGGTAATATCCTCATATATGTGTATAATCACAACCTTTCACAGGTAATATCCTCATATATGTGTATGATCACAACCTTTCACAGGTAATATCCTCATATATGTGTATGATCACAACCTTTCACAGGTAATATCCTCATATATGTGTATGATCACATCATTACACAGGTAATATCCTCATATATGTGTATGATCACAACCTTTCACAGGTAATATCCTCATATATGTGTATGATCACATCATTACACAGGTAATATCCTCATATATGTGTATGATCACAACCTTTCACAGGTAATACCCTCATATGATCACAACCTTACACAGGTAATATCCTCATATATGTGTATGAACACAACCTTACACAGGTAATATCCTCATATATGAGTTTGATCACAACCTTTCACAGGTAATATCCTCATATATGTGTATGATCACATCATTACACAGGTAATATCCTCATATATGTGTATGATCACAACCTTTCACAGGTAATATCCTCATATGATCACAACCTTACACAGGTAATATCCTCATATATGTGTATGATCACAACCTTACACAGGTAATATCCTCATATATGTGTATAATCACAACCTTTCACAGGTAATATCCTCATATATGTGTATGATCACAACCTTTCACAGGTAATATCCTCATATATGTGTATGATCACATCATTACACAGGTAATATCCTCATATATGTGTATGATCACAACCTTTCACAGGTAATATCCTCATATATGTGTATGATCACAACCTTTCACAGGTAATATCCTCATATATGTGTATGATCACATCATTACACAGGTAATATCCTCATATATGTGTATGATCACAACCTTTCACAGGTAATACCCTCATATGATCACAACCTTACACAGGTAATATCCTCATATATGTGTATGAACACAACCTTACACAGGTAATATCCTCATATATGAGTTTGATCACAACCTTTCACAGGTAATATCCTCATATATGTGTATGATCACATCATTACACAGGTAATATCCTCATATATGTGTATGATCACAACCTTTCACAGGTAATATCCTCATATGATCACAACCTTACACAGGTAATATCCTCATATATGTGTATGATCACAACCTTACACAGGTAATATCCTCATATATGTGTATAATCACAACCTTTCACAGGTAATATCCTCATATATGTGTATGAACACAACCTTTCACAGGTAATATCCTCATATATGTGTATGATCACAACCTTTCACAGGTAATACCCTCATATGATCACAACCTTACACAGGTAATATCCTCATATATGTGTATGAACACAACCTTACACAGGTAATATCCTCATATATGAGTTTGATCACAACCTTTCACAGGTAATATCCTCATATATGTGTATGATCACATCATTACACAGGTAATATCCTCATATATGTGTATGATCACAACCTTTCACAGGTAATATCCTCATATGATCACAACCTTACACAGGTAATATCCTCATATATGTGTATGATCACAACCTTACACAGGTAATATCCTCATATATGTGTTTGATCACAACCTTTCACAGGTAATATCCTCAAATATGTGTATGATCACAACCTTACACAGGTAATATCCTCATATATGTGTATGATCACAACCTTTCACAGGTAATACCCTCATATGATCACAACCTTACACAGGTAACATCCTCATATATGTGTATGATCACAACCTTACACAGGTAATATCCTCATATATGTGTATGATCACATCCTTACACAGGTAATATCCTCATATTTGTGTATGATCACAACCTTTCACAGGAAATATACTCATGTATGTGTATGATCACAACCTTTCACAGGTAATATCCTCATATATGTGTATGATCACAACCTTACACAGGTAATATCCTCATATATGTGTATGATCACAACCTTACACAGGTAATATCCTCATGTATGTGTAGGATCACAACCTTTCACAGGTAATATCCTCATATATGTGTATGATCACAACCTTTCACAGGTAATATCCTCATGTATGTGTATGATCACAACCTTTCACAGGTAATATCCTCATATATGTGTATGATCACATCATTACACAGGTAATATCCTCATATATGTGTATGATCACAACCTTTCACAGGTAATACCCTCATATGATCACAACCTTACACAGGTAATATCCTCATGAGATCCTGATGACACGTGAAAACCTTCTTTGCTGTCTTTGTTTACCAGATCCTTTTTTTTCTCAGACTCCTTCCTGTTTACAGATGTTGCTTGGTTTCTGTATTTATTAGATGCTACATTATTAGGAAAAATACGTTCCACTCAAGGTTATAGTTGATGTCTCAGGATGATGTGATGTCTCAGATTAGAAGTCTAAAGAGTCCATAAACCCAGACCAGCACAGCAGTGGCCCCTCCTAGTGTGAAGAGGGTGCTCCACCCCCAAACATCCAGGCCCCACCCTCCAGCACCCGAGCTCCACCCTCCTGCAGACCCAGATTTACAGCGTGCCAAACCCACCAGAAAGCACAAAGAGCACCTCACACCATCAGCAGAACCAAGTACAAGGAAACTGCAACCTCAACTAATTCCACTCACTGCCTACAGTTCCCAAAAACACTTGCAAGTCTCTGAAAATACCAGTTTATACAAGAAGGGATTAACAGAGATTATATTATATGCACAAGAAGAGGGTGGGGGCTCATGATAATGAAATGGCTACATCTGGTCAGAGCAGTTAATGGAACAATCTTCAACTCAAAAAATACAATAAATAAAAATGTATTAGTTTGTAATAATGTGCAAATTCTTAGTCATTGCTTGGATTTATTGTGTTAAATGAAGAGCAATGCAACATTATTCAGTGTGACAAGCAATAAGCAAAAAGCAATTTGCTTATTCCTGCTGGGTCTTTCATTCATAAAGTCTTAATTCTGAATGTGTTAGATGATGTCAATGTTACCTAATCATGTAGAGCTAGGCGTGTTACAATAGAAAAGCTGAATATAAGTGTGAAGGGAACTCAAGTGATTGGGACTAAACAGCTGTGTAGCCTTAAGAAAACCACTTATCAGTGAGGCTAACTGGCAAAAATAGCTTCAATTTGGTAGGGAGCATAAAGATCGGACTCTGGAGCAATGGAAGAAGGTAATGTGGTCTGATGAGTCCACATTTACCCTCTTCCAGAGTGATGGACGCATCAGGGTAAGAAGAGAGGCGGCTGAAGTGATGCACCCATCATGCCTAGTGCTTACTGTACAAACCTGTGGGGGCAATGCTATGATCTGGGGTTGCTACCGTTGGTCAGGTCTAGGTTCAGCAATGTTATGTGCCCAAAGAATAAGGTCAGCTGACTACCTGAATATACTGAACGACCAGGGTATTCCATCAATGGATTTTTTCTTACCTGACGGCACGGACAATTCCAGGATTCGTCGGGCTCAAATTGTGAGACAGTGGTTCAGGGAGCATGAGACATCATTTTCACACATGGATTGGCCACCACAGAGTCCAGACCTGAACCCCACTGAGAATCTTTGGGATGTGCTGGAGAAGACTTTGTGCAGTAGTCCAAATCTCCCATCATCTATACAAGATCTTGGGGAAAAATTAATGCAACTCTGGCCAGAAATAAATGTTGTGACATTGCAGAAGCTTGTGGAAACAATGCCACAGTGAATGCATGCCATAATCAAAGCTAAAGGCGGTCCAACGAAATTTTAGAGTGTGTGACCTTTTTTTTGGCCAGGCACTGTATATGCCCAGCAGTGCTCCTCTGCCTTGTGGTGTGTGATATTTGTGGACAGAAAGAGGGGAGAGGCTCCTAGCTTTATAAAGCCTGTGGTTTGCATTAATGAACACCTGGGTCATCGCCTGTTGTTTCTGCATGCTGAGGTCAGTATGACCTCATAAGTGAAAAGGTATTAGGATGAGAACAAGCATAGTGCCCTACAGGCATATGTTTGTGTGCACATGTGTAGATGTTAGTGACATGTTTACATTCATATTGTTCACATAATGTTTAATAGTGGTGTCTCCCTGGCAATGTAAACATCCCAGTGTTAGTGAGAGATGGCTCAGACATTGGGCTAAACCACACTGATCCTGCTTGCTGCGTGAGAGAAACAGCTGGCAGGATCAGTGAGGTTTAGCTCCATGTTTGAGCCATCTGACTCTGACCAAGAGTCTCTTCAACAGGAAAATGGACCCCAATAAAATCTTATCGATGACAAAATAGTGTGTCCAAAACTCCAGCTGGTTGAGCTAAGATTCACTCAGTTTTAAAGAGGCTGAATTATGTGTACTCTTAATTAAAATGGGTGGTGTTCTCTTAATTAAAGTGGGTTGTGTACTCTTAATAATCCCTTAGATCAATGCTGGTTGTGGAAGCTTTTGAAGCTGACTCAGGGGCGCCGTCAGGGATTTTGGTCCCCATGAAAAGATATGACACTGGGCTCCACCTTCCCATCATCCCAGGCCACACCCACCCTGAAAATGTAGCATTGTGCATGTAGTGGAATTCACTATTTGATGTAAGACTGAAATCATCTATAAGAAAAGTGCTAAAGACCATATTTTACAGTTTATGGAAGCTTTCTAGTCTTTTAAAAACAGAGATCTTTTCCAACACTAATGAATTTATTTCTCATGGGAACAATCCAGTGTGATCTGCCTTAGACTTATACAGAGGCCTTGAAACCACCTGCATCAGAGCCTCTGTTTTGCACATATAGACTCAAAAAGGTCTCTGACCTTAAGATACCCCAGAAACATTATTCATCTTTATGCTTTCAGACAGTCTTGCACCACTCTGCACGTGTGACAGGGAGCTTCAAAGCCTATTTTAATTAGATCACAGATCGCCTCATGAAAATGAGTGAATTCTGTTCACCAATATGGACGTAGCCAGCCCTCTATCCCAGTAAACCTGTCTCTTGTCTGTCATTATTCAAATCTTTAACCCTACACACCGCCTCCCATCATCCAGCGCTGGCGGTGGTTCAAACGGTCCCCATGGCAACCGCTCCACTCCAACTGTTGCTCTTACAGGCACTTGGCTAAACAACAACTGCAGCCAACAGAGCCCTTTTCCAAATCCTCCTTATTCCTTATTCATCCAATTTATGTCACTTAGTCAGCCGATACAATTTAACATGTATTAAGTCTAGCGATTTCCGACACGCCACACCTGCAGAGTTTCTATATATTTTCTCAAGCCAAAAATGCATTTGCACTCCCTGCATCTCATTTAACAAATTGCTATCCATGTGATTATTTTAGTCGCAAATCTATTCACTTGATTCTAAGTTATTTTGTTAGATTTAACTGCTTATTGATTATTGAATATTGATTTAGCCAGAACTTACTTGGGTAAATTAGATATTCAGTGTTCCAAAAATACTATTAACCGCCACTCGCTCTGGTTAAATTTCTTATCCTGTATATTTTAACTTTACTCTTCTCCTATTGCTGCTATTTTAAAATGTCCATCATATGTATGCTCGCTACTGCTTTAACTGTTACCAGTTTTATATACGATACCCCTATCATTTACTTTATATTTATTACTAAAACAATGTCTATATGTTTTGCATGCACGCATTTTATAATGAGATATTATTAATGACGTTTAGACAGATCTGTCTGCATATCCATTCACTTGCTTTGTTAAACGACCAAACCAAAATAATCTTAATTATAACCCAGAAAAAACTGTTATGCTGGTATGCGTCGTACAATACGTCATTGTTGGTAATCTGTTAACTCGCGATGGCCACATCAACACAAACACAGTTTTTACAGACAAAACATTTAACACTTTTCTCTTAGTGCTGCTTTACTCACGAGATCTACTATTCTTCTCTTTATTCTTTTAATCTCTTTATTCTCTTTTTATTCTTTTATTATTTTATTCTCTTTATTCTCTTTTATTCTTTTATTCTCTTTATTCTGCACATTTTCTTTACTTCACTAGTTGTGGTCACATTTATACAGAAACAACTGGAACAAACATACCTGTTAACATTCATCTCTTCAGCGCTTTTTTTCTCTGGAGCTCTATTTATTTCTCTTTATTCTCTTTATTCACTGCACATTTTTCTTTACTTTATCTTTCTTTATTCAACTGTTTTTTTTTCACTATTTCCCTTTACAGTAAGTTTTTGTGAAACTATTTTCACTTTTACCGGTTGATTTTCTAACTGTTACTCCATTTTTTGTTATTTTATATTTTTAGCAAACAATTCTCACTCCTTCAATTCCCAGTCTGCACCCTTAAGACCCCCAAAACCTGACTACAAAGCTCTGTGGACCAGGTCTGAATACCACCTATGCAGAATAATTTAACAGGGATTTAAGTACCTTTGGTAGTGCGCGTGTGGATTCAGACCCACAGAACAGTGCAGCTTTGGGTTGTCCGTCAGCTGGTGCTTTGTCCTGCTGACGGCGTGGGTCCGTTGCCAGTCAATCCAATTGATCCCTGTGGTACAGCCACCAATTAATGGTGTTCATAGATTTTCCTAAATTCAATGTTACAAACGAGGCATTGTCCGGAGAATGTCTAACAGTGTCAGGTGGGCATGACCTTTATATATTTTCTTCAAGGACACTTACATAACCATTTAAATTTTTTTATTGTAACGAATCTGCTGGCCTGAGTGCTGATGGGCGTGGAGCAGGATTCACAGATTCTCTCGATGAAGTGACACGTTTATTAACAAAAGACACAAACAACAATAGTGGCACTCATATACAACATGAAGGAAAGACATGACTCATACACGTAACAAAACACAGACTCTAGTAACATTGAACGAAGATTACATACGCATTTTACATTTAACAGCAGACTAACAATGACCAACACAGTACACACACTATCAGAGATTTAAATAGACAAAAGACACAAGACATTAAGCCCCATACAGGTGCATACAATTACAAAGGGCGTGGTTACAAACATTAAACCCCCTGCACTCGGCAGGCCGTACCATGTGACTTGTGGGGGGGGGGGGGGGCGTCCCGTGACATTTATAATACTTTTCCAGGTTTACACTATTATGTTCAAATCATACATTATTCAATATATGCAAATTGATATTCAATACTTACACCAACTGGTTCTTGGTATCATTATGTTCAACCTAAACAACTTCTATTTTTTTTAAAAAGGCGATCTTATTTCCTACCGCCAGGTGCCCATATTGCTTCTTCTGGTGATCCTTTTTCATAGCACCAAATGCCCATATTCTTTCTTCCGGTGCTGGGCTGGGATGTCCCATCCTTGAACCAAGGATCCCTCAACTGAGGCCCCTAGAGGCCTGTCAAAGAGGCCTTCTGAGGCTTTATGCTGAAGCCAACCATCCATATTCTTCTGCGTACAATATCATTTTATTACCTCACCCTGCACTGTGAAATACACATCCTTATATTCACAAAAGCACATGCTTTGGCTGGTAAAACATTTCTTATTAACACCAGTCTTGCTTGTCTTCCTAACTGGTTCAGTTCCTTCACTTTTAAGCTTCCCTAGTGTTATTATTACATATTTTAGTTTACTGTATCTAAATCACTACATAAGAGATTGTAGCCTGCACCCAGTAGTAGCAGGGATAAAACACAGACTATTTCTTTGTTGTGGTTTGTGTATATAAACATCTGATTTGTGAAAATGATTTAATTTCTTCTAATTAATAAACTGTTATAGTAGCTATAATCCTGATGTAGTGATGCACAGTGTAGTGACATTTCACATGAGGAAAAAACATCAATAAAGATATTTTTGAATGGATATAACTAAAAATTAATAATACATTTTCTTAAAATTATTACATAAGGATATATATATATATATATATATATATATATATATATATATATATATATATATATATATATATATATATATATATATAATCATAATCGAGAATCATCCATGAGTCTGAAGACATCTAGTTTTAATCACCCAGCTCTACTTATAATAGACAATAAAGGCTGAAGAGACTAACATTCCAGATGTAGTTTTATTTCAACAGTTATTTATTTTAATTACTACGAACAACAACAATGAAAGAGTGAATGTATGATGGTACACAGACTGATGGGTGATAGAGGGGTGGAATATGAACATCGTAGAGAAAATAATGACAGGAGATCATTTTAATGTCAGAGTTGGTCAATGTTTGAATAAGTCTGGAAGTGGATACTTAGCCTGTACATTCACCTCCAGTTTTAAGTGATTTAAGTTTTCAAATGATTTGTACTTGATCACTTTAATACTAGTTATCAGAAATTGTACAAATAGTACAATGATTCAGGAGTCACATTGATGTGAACACTTGGGACATGACAGTCATTCACATCCAGACTTATTTACCCCTCATTTATTTTCTAGTTGAGCTCCTCTAATACAGAAGAACATGTCAAAAAAACCAAAATGACTTTTATTTTGCGGGTTTAGAATGTGTATTTTGATGCTGGAGATTCATTTTCAGTCATGCTCTACATATCCTGATTCACTAGGGTCTTGTCTAATAAATTGAACACTTGAGTATATACATGAAATTACCAAGTAGCTGCACAGCATTTTCTACTAGATGTCCTAGACATCTAAATGCACACAAAGTGATCAGTCACTATACATTGAGTGTGCAATATTCTTTTTGCTAAAACATCACAACAATGCTCAATGTACAATGCACTTATTAAAAGACAATATTAAATTCTTCATTGTTATTATGTTAAATGATTATGCTGGGATAGTGCTGTAATACTGTAAAGAAATAGTATGCTTTCTCATGTATACTTACATTTTGTAGGAGGATTGTGAATATTTTCAGCAGTGAATGGAAATATCCAGTCCTTTGCAATGCAAACATTGAAGCTAATCCATGCTAGAAGCCACTGAACCGTCTCTCAGCTTCCATCTTATAACTGCACCCAAAGAACTCCACATAAACTTCAGCTAAAATAAGCCTGTTCCTTTCCATGATGTCCCTTAGTATTGGTAATCAAATTAAGTAAAAACAATATGGATTACTGTATCAGTTTTGCCAAACAGCATCACTCGCATGTGCTACACTTCATCTGGCTTAGAACACAAAGCAGTGCGCATATTTCAAACTCACGTAGTGGGTAAACAAATAAGGCAGGTGAGGTGTCTGCGTATTCATCTAAGCGTCCTCTATTTGTTGAAACAGCTGCCAATCACGCCGCTCGTGCTTGGACATTGGTTGTGAAGTCATTTGATAGCTTCGCCTCCCCTTCCCCCTTCACACCTTGGTGAGGATTGCTGTCACTCAAAGACATTAACTCTTCATTCTTCAAACAGAATCTGTGGACTCTAAGAAAGGAGGGTCTTGTCCCTTATTCACCCCTGCTACAGGAGTAACATCCATTTGCTTGCATATTTTGTTATTTTATGAATGAAAAGAACACGTGTTTTGTGCAAAGACGTGAGCAAGCAAATGAAGAGCTTTACTAGCATTCTAGATACTTTTTAAACATGCCAAGCAATTGCTTTGATGGTAATTAAATTAATAATAACAATAATAATAATAATAATATATTACGGGTCTACACAGTCACATTTACTAAACCAGACATACTTGGTCAGGCTTAAGCTTCCCTCCTGATATTATCACTTGTTTATTTTACTGTATCTAAATCACTACATAATAAATTGTAGCCTAAACCCAGTTGTAAGAGGGATAAAAAAGACTATTTCCTCATTGTGGTTTATAACTATGACTTGTGATCACTTTGATACTTATGATACTGAATTTAGCGTAGCAATAAACGTCCCTGATGTGTGAAAATTATTTAATTTCTACTCATTTAGCAAACTATTATAGTAGCTATAACTTTGAGACTACAAAACCCTGATTTAGTGATGTAGAAGCGTTTCACATGAGGAAAAAACTATCAAGAGGTATTGTTGAATTTATTTTGATTTAGCTAAATTTATTTATTTTTCCTACATTGCTTTTATACTTGCACAGTTTTGTTGTACTTGCATCATTTTGAGTCTCTTAAGGATCTTTAAAAGAAATAAACTTGCTGACTTTTTGCAAGTTTGTCTTGACTGCTGCAGAATGCTATTATTTTTGGACATTCAAAATTCATTCTAATAAATAAATGTTGCATGGAATTGTCCAATTTTTAATTATTAGTATGTAAGGGTGTAAAAAAATTTAATCATAATGAAGAATCATCAATAAGTTTGAAAAAAATCTATACTCAGAATGTAGTTTTATTTCAACACTTATTTTATTTTAATTACTAAAAACAACAACAATGAAAGAGTGAATGTATGATGGTGCACAGACTGATGGATGATAGAGGGGTGGAATATGACCATCACAGAGAAAATAATCACAGGAGATCATTTTAATGTCAGTGTTGCTCAACGTTTGAATCGCCGTAGTGTTTTGACAGCCTTTGAAAGCATCTTATTCATCTTATATGATTTCTCTAGTTTTGGTTTCTTCAGCTTGTTCTGCATTTTGAGGTTTTCATGATGGCAGAACTAAAGAAAAATAAATAAATAAATAATTTACAAATGTGCAAAAATCCAAAATAATCATATTATTCATATGTGTCAATCAAAAAAACATAATTTAGTCCAATATGAAGTTCTTCCAGTAAATAGACTTAGCTAACAGCTAAATGAATTTCACTTCTTACTGGTGTGGTACTTATGAAAGATGCAAAAAGTGGTAAATAACTCCTACTCTGTCGTGGTTCTGTTCTTTAGAGACATCTGATAAAGATGTCAACAGTTTACTGGCCTCTTCTAGAGTTGTCTGAGTGACATTGATGATGTATAAGAGGCTTCTGAGCAGGTTCTGGTCCACTGGCTGAAACAGACATGAAGGATTAATATTTCCCACTCGCCCTCCGCTGGGCCTCTTTATCCTTCAATAATCCTCACAGTCAGTGACAAATGGTCCATTTGAAATAGGAAAATCAGCTCAGTGAAAATTATCCATGAAATGTGACGATTAACCAATTGAATCTGTGTGTCGCGTGCTTGGGCTCACGTGGACCTGCATGTGATGTCGGCCGTGGGTCTGCAGGCGTTGCTGGATCAGTTCACTCGCGCGACTGATCAGACCCCTCCCCTCACACATCTGTTCCAGCAGCGTGTCATAGTTCTCACGTGGAACCAGGACGTGGAGGCCATGAACATGGGCCCTGGAGGAGAGGCAGGGCTGGGCAGGATCTGAGCAGCAGATCAACGCTTTGATCACTGATCTGAAGCTGCTCTTGCACACACTGCCACTGTTCCTCCCAGAATGGTCCTTCTTTACTGAAGCTACGAGAGCAAGATGAACAAGAGTGCATTAATGTGACATGAATACACAACACAAAACAACAAAACAACGATGTGTAACGGTAAAGAGGTTATTAAAAGTATACCTTCCACACCTCCAGTCATTTCTGTAATGTGCATCTGTTTTCTGACAACCTTTCATTAAATGGTGCCACTTAAAACACCTTGCAGGTGTAACTGTACAAATTCTATTAAGTCATTATCTTTCTGCTGAAGTCATTTGTTACACCTTCATTAAATCATTACACTCACCACCATCTTCATCTACTCTCAAGTGGAAATGGAAGACGTGATTTTTCAGGTTCCGCAAGTGAACATTTTTAGTAAATGAGGATAGCTTGGCTAATTCTGGATTGTGTCCCCGTGTTGTAGAACTGGTGTTTGCACCTCGCTCAGCGGCCTGCAGATGTCTGTACAGGTCCTGGGTCCTCCTGATAGTCTCCAGCAGTGTTGGTTTCAGTTCATGAATCTCCAACATATGCTGCTCCACTGCTGATAAAACCACATCAGGAGCTTCTTATATTTTTGTCAACAGCATTTTTAATAGTTATAATGCAAACAATTATGTACAGGGTATTAAAATAAGAAAAATCTTTAGCAGCAGGTTACAAGGTTGTTATAGATATATGTTACATCTATATTTGGTTTTTCACTTTGAAAATAACTTAGCAAGAGTAGTTTGACAAAAATGAAAGACCCCATCAGTCCCACAGTGCAGAGTGTACCTTGGATCTGGTATGTAGGATGTGTGAAGGCCTCTGTGTATCTCAGGCGTTGTTTCAGGAGCTGACTTTCTCTCACACTCTCCTGTAGCTGCCCAGACATGAGCTAAGATCATCACAGAGAGACAGAGTGTTACAAACCCCAGGAATCACGCTCAGCCCTGCACTGCCACGCCTACCTCTTCCCACACACGCCTCCAATCTGGTTTACTGGAATACTAGCACACACCTGATCATTGTTTCTCTCATCACTGCTCCCTTACTTAAGCTCCCCTCCCTCACACTCACGTCATGAAGTATTGCCAACCTTATTTTGCATACCAAGTGGTTCAGTTATGGTTTTGTCTTTCTGGTTTTTGACTTCTGCCTGACCCCTGGACACCCCTGGACTCTGCCCCATGTTATGGACCTTGAATCAACAGGACTACGAATACCTGCCTGACCCCTCTGATCTGTTTGATTTCACTATAAAACCTCTTGCAATTGGATCCTCTTCCTTGTATGTGTGTGTGCAATCATAAACACAGAGAAACCAGTAGTTAGAAATAATGACTCCAAACAAGGATCAGAGCCCTTATACTGAAATAATCAGAAATGTCTTATGTTGGGTAAATTATATTATACATTTTATTGTCTAGGACAGCACTAGTTGCATCACTTCCCTTTCTAAACCTTAGTTTAGCTCCTTAGTCTGAATATAAACATGAACAAAGTAAATAAACATCAAATTCAGAGTGTGAGATTCAATAGAGTCAATTCAACTTAAGGAACCATTCTTTGCATCCAGACTAAACCTAGTCTTAATCTTTAGAGTACTGGTCCATTATATCAGATGAGTTGTGAATCAGGTGTATTTTTAGTATGTTAAAAACACTAAACTCCGCCCTGCACCTGGTCTGACTGAATGAAACGTCGGGTTGCTACCTGGAGCTGCTGCTTTCTGTTCTCAAGCTGTAGAATGAGTTTGCCCACATCAGATTCCAGATTATTCAGCTCTGATGTGGTCTCTGCTAGCGCAGCATCTTTCTCAGCTAGATCCTGGATGTGACCTTCCAGAATGTCATGCAGCCCCTGCTCACACACAACAACAATCACCCTCATAAATGCACACACCCCCTGCTGCAGTGTTACTCCCTGCTGCCCCCATCTGGTGTGATGAGGAATATTGGTGCAGAGTCCTTCTCTTGCAGGGGTCAGAGTTCAGGCAGGGGTTAAATGAGGCTCCAAGCTTCACAGACATTTTGTATAAAGCTGAGGAGTGTGTCTGGTAAAGGTGTCGTTCCCTTTCCGACCTGTGTTTTAGTCCTTTCTCTTTTCACACTTTTGTTTTAAACCACAAGAAAATGTTTATAATAAATGTGCAGATAATATGCTTAGTGAGCTCTATAGGTCTTTTGTATTAAGAGCATATTTTTGGACGCCTGTTTTTACCTGTAGGTTGCCATGTGTTTGGAGACACCCACCTGAATCTGTTTCTCTTTGTCCTTCAGGGCCTGTTGGAGGTCGTTTTTACTGGCCTCATGTTTGATTTTGGTCTCATGCAGCTCAGAGTCTTTCAACTCCAACAAGTTCTTCAGATCCTAAATAGAGAGAGAGAGAGAATACATAGAGTACAAATATACTAAACATTTAGTTCAAATGGATTTCCCTATATAGTATACAATTTATAATTTTTAATGTATTCTCATAGCCTAATTAAAACATTAAAGCTTTAGTGTCTTAAAGTAACAGTTTAATAAGCATACATGTATGCAGGAACATGCACCTGCACACACATACACACTCACACGTATGTCATCCTCTTTCAGGGTGGTGAGTGTGGAGTTGTGGGCGTGGCCAGGCTGGTGTCCACTGCTCTGATTGGTGCTCCTGTTCCTCAGCTGATTGATTATGGTGTTCTGAGCCTTGAGCTCCCCCTGCAGCTGTTCTATGTACCTGACAGCCATCACACACACACTCGATTAGGCTACATTTTATTTCACATGTTCATTTAGAGCTATGAGATGGACTCTCTGCACACAGATTCATCTTGGAATTACATTCCAATTACATGGAACTACATGGAGAAACTCCACTGAAATCACTGTGACATTAGAATGGTGTGTGCCAGCTCAGGACTAGGTACTATAATATAATTGTCTTTTGCTAAGAATAAAAAACAAAGCATTTCTAAGGATAATTTCTTCTATAATTAAAGTACAGCAATTTACTAGCTAAGGATTATTATTGTTTAATGAAGGCCCTAAGGTTTAACTTAAGTGGTCAGAAATTAGCATTTAAAATGGAAATATGTCAAATAATTTTGTTGTTTTGATGTGGTTGTCCTGGAGAAACAGCCCGAGTTTCTAACTGGGAAATCTTCCATGAACAATGTTTCTTATCAGAATTAAATATAGGCCTGTACCGACCTGTGCAGCTCTTCAATGGTTTCCTCTGATTGGCTCTGATCCTCAGAGGGCGGGTCTTGTAATGTGTAGGCTTGTAGCTGGTTCTCTAGCTGTAGGCGGAGCGTCTTCTCTTGATGGAAAAGCGCTTCCATCTTCTCCAGTTCCTCTCTGCACCTGCTCAGCTCCTGACAGGTGGATGAAGAGCATTACGTGAAATGAAGAAATAATTCAATTCAAGACACGTGTCTGGTCCTGCTACTGCAGTAGCAGTTAAAACTATTCTAAAAAGGAAGAGAATAAAGAGGCTTGGGCAGAATAATTTATGCATTTGAGAAGGTCAATTTATTGCCTTTTCAAGTTGTATTTAGATTTTTTAGCGCCCTCCCTTTATCTAGGTGCGGAGTGTGATTAACAAGTGTCCCCAGTCTCGTCCTCTCAATTAACCGGCTCTGATTACAAAAACTAGACTCGGGTCTCCTCACGTCTAAGTTTTGCTGCGTCGCCACTGGGAAACGCTCCTCTGCCGCGTTGTAAATCTGTTCTGTACAACTGCTGCACTTCTGCGAGCCGCCCTCATGCTTGAGGAAGCATATACGCATGCGCAGGTTAAAGTTGTCCTTCTGCAGCTCGGATATCGTCTGGATTAAAAAAAAGAGCAAACAGATCGGATTGATGTTCAGACAGACAAATATTATATTTTCAGCTTGGCAGTAAAATTGCATACCTGCGTCATTTCTTTTAGTGTCCACGTTTTGTTCCTGGTCAACAATTTCCCATGTTGAGAAAAACTCATCATGTTTCTCTATTGATTTAATTTGGCCTTTCACGATCGTTCCTGAATCCAGGGGATACACGGATAATATAAAATATTTTAGATATTTCTATAATTAACGGCGCACTTAATTTAATGATATAATAAATCATGCAAGTAATATTGATACTATTGCTGAAAACTATTAGAATATCCAATAATTCTGGTCGGACTATACCTTGAAAATCACCTTGTCCTCCTTCAGAAAATCATGTAGGTATTTAGTGTGTTGGAACGCTTTTAAATAACTTACACTTTCCTTAGGTTGTGATGTCATAATTACATTAATGCGTCTTAGTGGAACAGTTCACTGACGCAGTAACGCCAGCAGTGGCAATTTGACTTTAAGTGTCTGACTTTTATCAAGCAGTAAAACCATTGTCATGCCTCTGATAAACCTGATCAGGAAGGAGACGTAACGGAAACCACAAGGTGGTCAATTTCAGAACTACAGATATTAGTGGTAAATAATGTGGCTAATGAGTGAATTTGTGCTCTACCAAAGTTGGTTACTAACACTAAATGGTAGCAGATTGGTAATTTTCCTTTATATAGCAGAGCATATTACTGTAAGTTCAAATCATATTATTTCTTTATCTATTTGAGCAAATTCCCGAGTCATACATATTATACAGTATAAGAACAATATGTGTTAAATACATTCATATTTGTTTTGTGAAATGGCACATAATATTATGTATATGAAAGTGCCGCAATTATTTTAAAGTTCTAACTGTTTTATAATAACATTTGTATCATGATCATGAATGACTTTCCTTTTCATTCACAGTTAATAATAATGAAATTAAAGAATTGTGTTCTTGTGCGCAAGAACACAAAAACATTCGCGAGAGTACAGTATGTGTTTGTGTGTGCAGAAGAGCAAGTTTGTGTAAGAGCAGGATATATCTAAACACGTGCAAGCAGTTTTGTAGCAGAGCAAAGTAAATGTAAGCGAGAGCAGAGCAAATATGAGTGAGCACATGTAGATTTTGCATGCGAGCAAAGGAGATCCGTGAATGCTGCGAGTTACACGTCAATACTGTGTGAAAAAAACAAAAAACAAAACAGATGTTTGATTTTGCGCTTTTGCCAATTAATGCAGATTATGTCCCTTGTCGTGTTTTGACCTTTCATTCAGAATTTTTGTCTGAAGTCCCTTAAAACATTCACTTATGTCTACAGCTCCATCATAACCTTGACCTTAGATGTTACCTACTAGTAAATAGATCTGCCTGATTAACGTCTTTGGCTCGTCTTCTTCTCAGATACATGTCTTGGCACAAACTAAACGTTCACATACTGTCTTATACCACTACATCACTGGGCATATGCTCTGGACATGGCGATCAGCAGAGGAGAGACCCAAGATACCATTTTAAAATGGTTAATTCAAACACTCAAAATGGTTTGAACTGTCATCTCAGGCGAGTGTATGCTAGAAACGAAACTTAATGACAAAAAATAGTCATTTTATATAGAGTTTGTGAGCACAGAATAGGTATTACACACAAACTAATAACCTGTCTCTCTCTGTGTGTGTGTGTGTGTGTGTGTGTGTGTGTGTGTGTGTGTGTGTGTGTGTGTGTGTGTGTGTGTGTGTGTGTGTGTGTGTGTGTGTGAGTGTGTGTGTGAAAACCTAAGTAAACGTCTGCTCAGAACAGCTGTGCTGTATAAGCTCCATGACAAACAAAATTCTCCCACAGTCAAAATCCATTGGTAATTTACTGTCACTGTTCTACGCTATTCTGTGTTATTTAAATACAGTTCTATACTGTAGCTCTGATTTCTCTCTCCCGCAGAAGGTTGGATAAAGTGTTGTGACTGGTCACAGCAGTCCGGCCCCTAAAAAACAATTATCCTTGACAAAACCGGTTCAGTCCGGTTTAACGCGAAAGTGAAATTTTTGTGCTCCATTTTAAGAAGCGGAATGCAAATATCTTTAGAAAAGAAAGCCGGTGAGTATCTGAATCTGAGCTGTCAATCAAGAATTATATGAACTTATACTACTCAAAGAACAAGTTCTTAAATTTAATATTAACAGAATTTAATATTAACAGGTTAATGTCTGAAAACGTAAAGCTTTTAGCCGCTATTCTGTTGCAGTAGGTGTCTTCGTTTACGCGAAATGCAGCAATAGAACAGAGGTCGTCTGATTCAGAATAACCAAACTAAAGTCGTTCTAGGCTCATCTGAGAAACTGGTCCGAATCAATATGTTTACATGAACTGTATAAAAAGTACTAATAAACGCACTATATACTTAATATATTTATATTTTGTCCTCTACGCAGAAACAAACTGCGCAAATAGAACAGGCGTTGTACTGCAGGAAGTGTCACAAATGTCTCGGACTGTGAGCCAGTAGATCTAACAGTAAGTGTTTAGGTGTCCAACTAGATGTAGACTAGTTGTTTTATCAGGCTAAGACCGTGCTGTTTACACGATCATGTCGTAATTAGACTGACAGTGTGAGGTTAGTATTGTACCAATAGTGTGCATGTCAGTGTAACTAAAGAAGTAATATTTATAATATTTATTAGTAATATTATTAAGTGATATTTCGACACTGTTTCTTTGTATGACAGTGATTGAGTTAGTCTGTGACCCACTATGCCCTTATAGAACACATTTTTCCTGCCTCTGTCTTCTTTTCCACTTTGGACTGATACTGTTCACTACACCCACGTTTTTGAGTTTGTTTTAGTGCTGTAAGATTACGTTTTAAACTTTATGCATTATTTGCTCATTTTAATAAACTATATTTTGTACTTATAAAGTTAGTAAAGGTGCCTGTCTACACCAAAGCTCTTCAAAAACATGAATGACTCTGTTTCTCTTTTGAGAACATTAAGCGAGAAAATACTGTAATGTCTCGCTTATAGGTGCATTCCGAGCTGAAGCGTGAATGTCTTGGTCGTGCTTCGTTAAAACGCGTGAATGTCTTGGTCGTGATTGATTAAAGCGCGTGAATGTCTTTTTCGTGATTGATTAAAGCGCGTGAATGTCTTGGTCGTGACTCGATAAACGGAGATCTTGGCTGCATTTCGGGCTGTGAACCAGTAGATCTGACAGAACGTGTTTACACGTCCAACTCGGCTACGTGTTTTGAACTGGCTAAGACAGTGATTTTATACGATCGTGTGTTAGTTCAACTAACAGTGTCAGACTAGTATTGTACCAACGGTGCGCATGTAAATCTAGCTAATAATTTATGAAGTTCTGCGCTGTTTATTTGTGTGACAGTGATTTGGAGTATGCACTTATTATAAAAACACATCTTTACTGCCCTCTTTTGCAGTTTAGCCAGGGCTTTAGCCTGGTAGTGATCTTGACACTAACCTCTCTGTGCTCACATGAGGATGTTTACATTTGCATTTATAAAATTTAGCAGACACTCTTATCCTGAGCGACTTACAAAGGTGCTTTATTTATGTTTTTTTGTAGCGACACAACAAATCACTTCTGTAAGTCTCTCTGGACAAGGGTGTCTGCCATATACAGTAAATGTAAATATTGTAATTGAATATGCGTTCTGATTATTAATCTGCATGTGCGTGTTTGCAGGTGTACAGCTATAATCTGTAGGAGGAGACATGACCTCCAAAATACGTGTCTCTGGGGAACAGCACACACAGAAAAGAGACAGGTGAGAGAACATAAATAAACATACTTGCAGTGCATAGGTTTGTGCACTTATTTACTTGGGATATCTGAATAAATCTATATTTATTGCATTTAGTAGATGTTCTTAGCCACACAGACCTCTTAAAAGTGCTTTGATATCCATTCACAAAACCCTTGAATAGTACCAGCAGGTAACAATCTTAAATCAGATACTGCCAGAAACAGTTGTCTCTACTGAGACAGAGACACAATGCATAATACAAAGATGAAAGATAAGTATAAACTTCAGAAAGTTTAAGACCAGCTTAATGTAATGTAAAGTTGCTCTCTGGTATAACTCTGGTCAACTTGAAGATCACTTAGTAAATAACAAGAAACATAATAATGAATTTAGTGTTTTCAACATCTTTGTATGAATTCTTTAAAAAACATTCAATAAAAATCGCAACGATAGACATAAATACATATTAATTTATATTTGCACCATTTATACACACATTAGTATTTTGGCCTTAAAATAATATCTTTTTAATTGTGTATGTTTGTCTGATTCAGGGTAAGAGATCAGACTCCCCGGAACCCAGCAGTGTATCCATGAAGAGTGACCAGTCAATGGACATTCCATTACAGTTCAGAGAGGGAGTGTATCCTACTGAACTCAGGTAAGGATGACGTAGGGAATGTGACTGTTCTACTGAGCTCAGGTAAGAGTGAGTCCTCCGCTTACACTTCAGAGAGGGAGTGTATCCTTCTGAGCTCAGGTAAAGATGATGTAGGGAATGTGACTGTTCTCCAGAGCTCAGGTAAGATGGAGTCCTCTACTTACACTTCAGAGAGGGAACGTGTTCTGATGAGAGGTGATGGTCTTGATAGACCATCGATAGAGATAAATACATATTAATTTATATTTGCACCATTTATACACACATTAGTATTTTGGCATTAAAACAATATGTTTTTAATTGTGTATGTTAGTCTGATGCAGGGTAAGAGATCAGACTCCCCGGAACCCAGCTGTGTGTCCATGAAGAGTGACAAGTCGATGGACCCTAAACGTCAGTTCAGAGAGGGAGTGTGTCCTACTGAGCTCAGGTAAGGATGATGTAGGGAATGTGATTGTTCTACTGAGCTCAGGCAAGGATGAAGTAGGGAATGTGACTGTTCTACTGAGCTCAGGTAAGGATGATGTAGGGAATGTGATTGTTCTACTGAGCTGAGGTAAGCATGATGTAGGGAATGTGACTGTTCTACTGAGCTCAGGTAAGGATGATGTAGGGAATGTGACTGTTCTCCTGAGCTCAGGTAAGATGGAGTCCTCCACTTACACTTCAGAGAGGGAGAGTGTTCTGATGAGAGTTGATGATCTCCTGGTTTAGGACAGTGTTCCTCACTCCCAATCCCACCTGATCAAACTCACTCAGCTCATTATGAAGCCCTTCATGAGCTCCATCAGTTCATCCATAGTTTTAGTTTTGAGGCCATGACACTAAAATATCTGCCCCTACAGAGACCAATCTTAACTTATGGATAGAGAGAAGACCTGCATCAGAAGACCTAAGTGTATGGGTGGAGCAGTATGGATGTAGGAGTTCAGCTAAGTAGGGAGGTGCAAGACCATGCAGAGCTTTGAATGTAAGCAGGACGAGTTTATACTGAATGTGTTGAGGGACAGGGAGCCAGTGTAACTGATGTAGAATTGGGGTGTTGTGGGCTGACATTTTTTAACATCTAAGAGAATTCTGGGATGTAAATGAAGAGAGAGTTGCAGTAATCAAGATGGGATGTGATGAAAGCATGAACCAGAGTTTCAGCACCTTGTCTGGAGAGCATGGGCCTAAGTCTACTGATATTGTGACTGTAAAAAAAAAGGCATTTTTAACCATTGACATGATGTGGGGTTGAAAGAGTAAGGAGTACACCAAAGTTCCAAAATGCAGTTGATGATTTGACCAAGACCCATCTAGACTGAGTTTAAAATCAGTTAATTTAGCGATTATGGATTTAGAAGCAATAACTAAAATTTTATTTTGTAAGGATTTAACTCTAGGAAGTTTATGTTCATCCACTGTTTGAGATCTTTGATACAAGAGAGTAAAGCAGGAAGTGGTAAGGTAGTGTTACCTTTGGTGTTACTATAAATCTGAGTGTCATCAGCATAACAGTGGAAACGGAGACCATGCCTGCGGATAATCTGACCAAGGGGCAACATATCGATTAAATAGGAGAGGACCAGGCACCGATCCCTAGAGAACATCTTGGGTAACGATAACAGTGTGTGATTTGTGTTTACCAAGTGTGACAAAATGTGATCTATTAGAGATATAGGAGATAAACCATTCAAGAACTGTATTAGTAATCCCAATGTCTGAGAGGCAGCTGATAAGTATGTTATGGTTTAATTGTGTCAAACACAGCACTTCTATCTAGAAGATCTAGAAGGAGGAGAACACACAGGGCACCAGAGTCAGTAGAGAGAAGGGGATCATTGAAACCATGTAACAGGGCTCTCTCAGTGTTGTGCATAGTATGGAAGTCAGATTGGAAAGGTTCAAATAGATCCTGAGTATTTAAGAAAGATTGCAGTTGAGAGGCTGGAACCCTGATTAGACAGGGGAGACTGGAAATGGGTCAGTAATTATCAAGTAGTGCAGCATTTAGTCCTGTTTTATAAAGAATGGCAGTTAAAGCTGAGGTTTTGAGAGCTGTAGGGACAGAATCCGAAGGGAAGCATTAATGAGAAGACATGGGAGAAATAGCAGAAGAACACTTAAGAAGAGGAGTTGGGGCAGGATCAAGCTGTAGGTAGATGAGCTGGATTTAGTTACAGTAGTAATGCTGTTACTGAACATTGCTGAGCTCCTCTTTTAATGACAAGACAAAAACAAACTCTCTTGATTACAGTTTAAGTTTCAAGTTTGGTTTATTTGTCATGTACATAGATAACTCGCAGTGAAATGGTTTGAGAGTGCTCTGTCCAAACTGAGGGAAAAAAACAGGGGTACATAAGGAAATATCTCTCTCTCTCTCTCTCTCTCTCTCTCTCTCGCTCTCTCTCTCTCTCTCTCTCTCTCTCTCTCTCTCTCTCTCTCTCTCTCTATATATATATATATATATATATATATATATATATATATATATATATATATATATATATATATATATATATATATATATAAAACAATGTATGTACAATATATGTATAATATGTTTATCAGGCTTTGCCAGAAATGTAGCACAAATGTTTAGTCCGTGGATCAGTGTGTGTTTACATGTGCACATAGTCTGGCTAATATTATTCTAGAACACGTGTTTTAATCAGCCTAAGCTTAGGTCAACTAAGACACTATGTCACACTATAACAATCAGACTGTAATATTAACATGATCATATCTAAGTAAGACAGTTGTAGACTAATATAAGATCATGGGTGTACATGTAAACATAGATAGTGAGGGGTTAACACTTGTGTAACAGTTGATTAATCTGCTTGTATTATTCCTAGAAATACAAAAATCTTGGTGTTATCTTTGATCCAGAGCTCAGATTTGATCAGCAAATCAATTCTGTTATTAGGAATAATTTTTACAAGTTCAGAGAAATTTCCCAAAATCAAATTCTTTGTTCATGCTTAGGAACAAGTCATCTACTCACTGGCACTCAGAGTTGTTCAGATCAGCTGTTGGCTGTTCTAAAATCTCGGCTGAAGCTGAAGTGTGACTGTGTCTGTTCCACAGTCTTGACTGAAGCTGAAGTGTGACTGTGTCTGTTCCACAGTCTCGACTGAAGCTGAAGTGTGACTGTGTCTGTTCCACAGTCTCGACTGAAGCTGAAGTGTGACTGTGTCTGTTCAGTTGCAGCACTGAGGCTGTGGAACAGTCCTTCTCTGAATATCAGCTCTGCTCCCTCTTGTGCAGATTTCAAACACTTCTTTTTACTCTGACATTTTCATTTCTCTGTCCGTGTTTATGTTTGATGGCACATTTCCTTTTGTTTTACATTTCACAGGTTTTTGTTAAGATATTTTTCCTAACTTTCCACAGCACTTTGATCATTGCTGTTGTGGTAAATGTGCTCTATAAATAAAATGTACTTATTTTCTAACAAATCATCTTGTAAAGGAGCCCTTTTGTCTGTTTTGCTTTCCCGTGTCGTCCTTTGTTTATTGTTGCATCTGTGTGTTGTCCTTCTCCCTGCTCCTCCCACCATTCCTGCCACTCCCCAGCCTAACTCCACCCACCATTCCTGCCAAAGCCCCAGCCTAACTCCTCCCACCATTCCGGCCACTTTCCAGCCTAACTCCTCCCACCATTCCTGCCACTGCCCAGCCTAACTCCACCCACCATTCCTGCCACTCCCCAGCCTAATTCCACCTACCATTCCTGCTACTCTCCAGCCTAACTCCACCCACCATTCCTGCCACTCCCCAGCCTAACTCCTCCCACCATTCCTGCCACTCCCCAGCCTAACTCCTCCCACCATTCCTGCCACTCCCCAGCCTAACTCCTCCCACCATTCCTGCCACTTTTCAGCCTAACTCCACCCACCATTCCTGCCACTTTCTGACCTAACTCCACCTGCCATTTCAGCCACTTGTCCTTAGTCTCTGCATTGTTCTCTTCCCAGATTCCTCCATGTATATACTTCTCCTGTTTCCTGTCTTCCTGTTCTTGTTTGTTGACCTTTGTTTTCTTGTGGCTGAGTGTGTTTAGCACATTTGCTTTACTTTCACTTTCTATTAAATGCCTTTTTGAGTTTCTACACTCACACCTGCATCCTGATCCTTTCTGCTGCCGCACACCAGGCAGCATCACAGATCTATTATGAAATGCAGAAACACAAGTGTTGATAATATATAATCTTGTATAATATCTACTTGTCTGTATAATCATGTGTTGTGCAGGTATGAATGTGCTACATATTCCTCCATAAAGGTCTGTTGTGTTTGTCCACAGTGTACAAAGAGAAAAAGCAGAACTCACCTACAGAAAACAATTGGAGTCCATATTCAAGGTATGTAAGTGTGGGGGTGATTTCTAGTATATTTGGGTTTTAGGATGTAACAGAAGTAATAAGATTACTTTTTCCATTAAGTAATGAGTACAGTAATCCCATTACAATTTTAGATAAGTGATGAGTAATGCATTACTTTTTTTAAGTAACTACCCAAACACTGCCAGAATGTTCTCCATCATGAAACAAAATCATGTAGTGATCTCTCTCTGTAACATGGTGGTGTTTTTTTGATTGTCTGTTGCTGTTTATTCCTAACCAGGAGCTGGAGCACAAAGTCGTCTCTCCGGTGAAGAAGGAGCTGAAGAAGTTTAAGAAGCTGCTGAGTCCAGATTACCCAGCATGCTCTGAGAGAGAGATGGAGGATGAGGAGGATCAGAGCAGTGCCAGAGAGGGGGCGCTGAAGATCACACTGCATGTGCTGGGGAACATGAACCAGATAGACCTCGCTAAAACACTACAGACCAGTAAGAGCTCTGGATCATGGCTTTATGATGACAGTATCACTATAACTAAATTTTGTCCTCTGTGTTTGTGCAAAGTGTTTCATGGTTTTGATAAATGGTTTTGATAAACTTCAACATCAAAGATAACAAGAAAATAAAATATTTGTGATCATGTTCTTCTGTTTATTAGAGCTATTCTCTGAATATCAACGAAATCTCAAACACAAACTAATGGATACATTTAAAAGAATTAATGAAGGAATTTCCCAACAAGGAAGCTCAACTCTTCTGAATGAGATCTACACAGAGCTCTACATCACAGAGGGAGGGAGTGGGGAGGTCAATAATGAACACGAGGTGAGACAGATTGAGACAGCATCCAGGAGACCAGCAACACAGGAGACACCCATCAAATGCAATGACCTCTTTAAAGACAAACCCATCAGAAGAGTGCTGACTAAAGGAGTTGCTGGAATTGGGAAAACGGTCTCTGTTCAGAAGTTCATTCTGGACTGGGCTGAAGGAAGAGCAAATCAGGACGTCCTCTTCATATTTCCACTTCCTTTTAGGGAGCTGAATTTGATGAAGGAGAAAATGTTCAGTCTGATGGATCTGCTTCATCACTTTTTCCCAGAAACAAAACAATTACAATTAATACACTGTGATGCTTACAAAGTCATTTTCATCTTTGATGGTCTGGATGAGTGTCGACTTCCTCTAGATTTCCAGAACAATGAGAACTTGTGGAATGTAACAGAGTCGACCTCGGTGTATGTGCTGCTGACAAACCTCATCAAGGGGAATCTGCTTCCCTCTGCTCTCTTCTGGATAACCTCTCGACCTGCAGCAGCCAATCAGATCCCTCCTGAGTGTGTTGATCAGGTAACAGAGGTACGAGGGTTCAGTGACCCTCAGAAAGAGGAGTACTTCAGGAAGAGAATCAGTGATCAGAGCCTGGCCAACAAAATCATCACACACATGAAGTCATCAAGAAGCCTCTACATCATGTGTCACATTCCAGTCTTCTGTTGGATTGCAGCCACTGTTCTAGAGAGAATGTTGGGTGAAGCAGAGAGTGGAGAGATCCCCAAGACTCTGACTCAAATGTTCACACACTTTCTGATCTTTCAGATCAAACACAAGGATAGAAAGTACCATGGAAACACTGACACTGATCCTCAACAGACTAAAAAGACAATTCTGGCACTTGGAAAACTGGCTTTCCAACAGCTGGAAAAGGGCAACCTGATCTTCTATGAGGAAGACCTAAGAGAGTGTGGCATTGATGTCAAAGTAGTGTCACTGTACTCAGGAGTGTGTACCCAAATCTTCAGAGAGGAGTCTGGGCTTCACCTGGGGAAGGTGTTCAGCTTTGTGCATCTGAGCATTCAGGAGTTTCTGGCTGCTTTATATGCATATCTCTCCTTCATCTCCAAAAAGAAAAAATGTGTTGAAACAGCAAAAGAAAGGTCTCTTTAAAAGATCAACCATGTCTGACTTCCTTATGAATGCAGTGGACAAGGCCTTACAGAGTGAGAACGAACATCTGGACCTTTTCCTCCGCTTCCTTCTGGGTCTCTCACTGGAGTCCAATCAGACTCTCTTATGAGGCCTACTGACACAGAGGAAAAGAAGCTCTCACAGCAAAGAGGAAACAGTCAACTACATCAAGGAGAAGATCAGGGAGAATCCCTCTCCAGAGAAATCCATCAATCTGTTCCACTGTCTGAGTGAACTAAAGGATCATTCTCTAGTACTGGAAGTCCAGACATACCTGAGCAGAGGAGGTGACCATTGTCTCCATGGAGCCAGTCTCTCTCCAGCTCAGTGGTCAGCTCTGGTGTTTGTGTTGCTGAACTCAGAAGAGGAGCTGGATGAGTTTGACCTGAGTAAATATGACCCATCAGAGGAATGTCTACTGAGACTGCTTCCATTGGTTACAGCATCCAGAAAAGCTGTGTGAGTATTTTCATTCATAAACACATTACTGCACTGGTGTTAGTACATCATGATCTCCATCATAAGGTACTTTGTTAATTTGTGAGTGTTCCTTAAACCCCTCTGTATCCTGTACCCTAATCACTATGCAAGGTGTTAGCTGACCAAATCATTAATCCTAAAGTGCTTCTTAAGTGTCTTTGTGCTGCCTTTCCTCTGAGTACAGGCAGTGCTCAACAAATGCACCACAAAAAACCTATCACACACTTCTCTCTCTCTCTCTCTCTCTCTCTCTCTCTTTCTCTCTCTCTCTCATTCTTACACACACACACACACACACACACACACACACACACACACACACACACACACACACACTGTAAGTGTATATTTCTCTCTTACACACATTGACATTATAACTCTTTCACTTGTTACAGTGTTCACTTACCCCTGCCCTGCTTACCTACAACCAGCGATGGAAACAGGTGTAGACCAACATTTAAGACGTGTAAAATATAATACATTTATCTGACTGAATTATAATTACAAAGGTATTAGAGTAAATTCTATTGTGTAGCACAGTTTAATTGATGAGAATATGTATAACTAACTTTATAAAGTTACTTAAGCATTTACATTATGTCATACTACCTGAATGTTACCCAATAGATGGATATAAAGTAAGAGAGAGGTAAAGAAAGAGTGAGCGAGAGAGAGAAGTAGAGAGAGAAAGCCCCAGGTAGAGGTTTCTCCAAACCTCACTGCTCAGTCCACCAGCTCTGCTCCAGCTCCACTCCAACTCTCCCCCTAAACCCTCCACCTCCAGACCCTGACTTCAGTCTTATCTTCACCAAGACCAGGTGGTTTACCATCACTGACCAATCACAACTAACCACATTCTCTTATCACCCACACCATGGGACAGCAATCAGGTATCACTGACGCAGGAACTCAGCTGGTGGTAGGACAGTGATTTACAGTCGTGAATAACAACTCACTTCCTGTAAAAGTGACCGTGATGTGACCCCTCTTGTATGTGTCACGTCTGCACTTCCTGTCATACTTGTTTCCCCTCTTTGGTCTTCCTAGTGCTGACCTTTGTCTATTTACACTGTTTGCCTTTTTGACTGTGGTCCTGCCTGAGAGGCCCAGCAGATGCAGCAGGACTAGAGCAGGTGAAGGGTACTGTGGAGAGACAGGCTGAGGGGATGGAGATGGACATTCTTCTCCACACACATCAGTTCCTCCTCTTATCCTAAGAGACACTGATGAGCCAGTATATCCAGGGCTTTCTCCTCTTCTGGGGTTTGTGTGGACATCACTCCCCACTGCTCAGTGTGAACTGCCTGCACTTAATCTCTGCACAATATCATCACACTGCTTCTTTATCTCTGTTACACAAACTAACAGTTTTGTTCAGTTTCCTCCAAGGGAATATGGAACTCCTTTATAAAATTTAACTCACCCTTCTGTCTCTCCTCCATAACTTTACCAACTGAATCCGTGTCTGGTAGCGTCTTTGATCAAATTATCGTAATTCTGTTTGACTATTAATCTATTGTTTGCCTGTTGACTTGTGGGACTGTTTCCAAACTTAGGCAGGGGTGGAGTTAACAAAGAAGCAATTTGAACTTGCTCTGAATTAAAAGCGTGCGTGTGTATGTGTGCGTGTGTATGTGTGCGTGTGTGTGTGTGTGCGTGTGTGTGTGTGTGTGTGTGTGTGTGTGTGTGTGTGTGTGTGTGTGTGTGTGTGTGTGTGTGTGTGTTATACAAGAGAGAGAACAGAAATCACCATCTTGATGCATAATTAACCGATCAATTTAACATGTCTGTTCAATGCAGTTAAATTAATAGTGGTGTGTTGTAATAAGGAATAAGCACATTTTGTGTTTTGTCTGTGTGTGGATTTCAGAAAGAACAGTAGAGACAGGTAGATAAAGAGAATAGAGATATTTTGTTTATCTAAATCAGTAGTTCTCAAACATTTTAGACCAAGTGTCTCCTATAAATCATCCCACAGATACACAGACGGTGATCACTTACCATTTCAGTAAGAGGGTTGAGGAGTTTAGCTGAGTAAAGCTGTACGATGTCCAGGATGAGGGCAGTGGTCTTCAAACACAGATCTGACTCTGCCTCCATTTTGTTATGGTACTCAGTCTTGATTGTGGTGAGAGCAGAGAGGTTATTCTCACAACAGAAAGTATCAACCCCACTAGCGAAGAACATCAAAACCTGCACAGCTTTTAATGAGAAGGTTGAAAATTCACTCTGTCTTTGGATCCAGAAGTTCTACAATTACATCTGTTTGAATTCTGACATCAGTATCTCATCAGATGATAACTGGAGCAGCTTCTCTTATTCAGCACAGATCAGATCCTCAGTCATTCCTATGAGGTGAAAGGTGAAGGGGTTCCCGATGGCCCTGATTATGTCACACACTTCAAAAAGTGTCAGAGAGGCCCTGCGTTCAATGTTAAGCTCATCAAAACAGGAGAAACTATCAACGAGATAGACTAATTTTTCCTGCCATACTGAGTGTCCAAATACACTCACAAAGGGAGATTGTTGTTCTTGCATAAACACGTGTAGCTCAGATGCAGTGCAAAGAGCCTTGTGAGCACTTTTCCCCTTGATAACATCTCACTTCAGCACGAAGCAAATGTTGCACATGTTCACTGCCCAGTACCTCACAAAGCACATTGAACAAAGTTATTGGTTGAGCCTTTATTAACTTCACTGCATCATTCCTCCTGATATCGGTTTCCTGATGTTATGACATTATCCTGTGCTTTTGCTGGGTTTACATGTTTTATCATTTTATCTAGTGAAAAGATAAAGATGACGCCAGAGAGGTCGACTGCTGGCACCACTCCTCCGACCGTACTTTGTACTTTCTCCGAAATTCTTGCCTTCTTATCTTTTCTTTTTACTATGATGCGCATCTCTTATGACAGAAACACTCTTGTTTCTTTCAGTTTACAAAATACTCACCTCAAACCATTTCTAACCTCAGACCTAAGTTGGCAGAGTGAGATCCTAAGGGAAAACAAAGGACGCAACACAAAGAAATGGCCGTGAGGAAACGGAGCCGGTGTAAGGAACAGGCTGAGGCCTCGGGCACACTGAGCTCCCTTACCTAGCATCCTGCTAGCCAATGTCCAGTCTCTGGATAACAAGCTCGACAACCTCTGGGCCAGGATAAAGTTCCAGAGGGACATTCGGGACTGCAATCTCCTCTGCCTCACTGAGACCCAGCGGTACCGAGCCATGCCATCTACCTGGCCGAGTTTTTCTCGGTGCGCCGCATGGACAGAATAGCAGAATCGGGGAAGTCGAGAGGCGGTGATGTGTGCATGATGGTAAACAATGGCTGGTGTGATAACGATAATGTTGTTACTCTCGCCCGGTCTTGCTCACCCAGTCCTTTTTACCTTCCTCGTGAGTTCACTCTGATCATCGTCAATACCGTGTACATTCCAGCTCAGGCTAACACGGACATCGCACTGTGACAACTCCTTGAGGCTCTTAAACAGTTTCAGTTAAATCACCGGGACACTGCACTTATTGTGGTTAGGGATTTTAACAGCACTAACCTCAAACATGCATTGCCAAACATTTATCAGCACATAACCTGCCCCACAAGAGGCAATAGGATACTAGACCACTGCTACACCCAATACAAAGATGCAAGTCGCAAGCTCATCCACTATTTGGTATGTCAGACCATGCTGCCATCTTCCTCATACCAAAATATAAACAAAGGCTGAAACTGGAAACTCTGGTTCAGAGGGAGGTCACTTCATCACCTCTTCACTGCCAGCCATTGACCCATTGCAGTTTGCATACCGTCACAACCGCTGCACTGATGATGCAATTGCAAATATGCTCCGCAGCACACTGACCCACCTGGACAAAGAGAGGGGTAACTATGTTAAAATGCTTATAGTTCAGCATTTAACACCATTATCCCCTCCATACTCACTACCAAGTTGGAGGACCTGGGACTACATCCATCCCTGTGAGACTGGATCTCCAACTTCCTAACAGATAGAACACAATCAGTAAGGGTAGGCAACTGTGTTTCATCCACACTCATCCTCAGTACTGGAGTAGGTTAAGCACCTAGAGAACTGGTGCCAGCAAAAATAATCTACTCCTCAACGTCCGCAAGACAAAGGAGCTGATTGTGGACTGCAGCAAAAAGCAGGAGCGGCATTATCAACCTGTTCAGATCGCCGGAACCATGGGGGAAAGAGTTGACAGGTTCAGGTACCCTGGAGTTCAGACTGCCCTCCAAGGTGCTGCGGAACTTCTACACCTGCACTATTGAGAGCATCCTCTCAATGTCTATGTCTGACTATGGAGATTCAGTTGGGGAGGGGTGGACTATGTGTTGATCATCTAACGGTGTATTAGCGTACAGACGGCG
>NC_137517.1:13067500-13097500 GCF_041902795.1 Electrophorus electricus | reverse complement strand
TTTTATTTTAACATGCCTCAAATAATGGGTATTTTATTTAATAGTAATCTATTTTAAAGAGGATTTTAGGTAGTTTTTTGGTTTTTGGTTTCTCACAGTCATAATTGTTAGGTTAAGTGTCATGGAAATGATCTAGTGTACAATTTATTATGATTATTATATTTCAGTGCTATAAATGTAATGCAGTTTGGTCTTTAATGGAGTATCACTCATAAATATACTTAACTAAGGCTTGTTTTGTTCCAATAGTTTAAAAGCAGGTCTGTGTTCTGTCCATGTGTGAAGACTTGATAGGGAATCATACAGGCTTTAGTCATAATCTACAGCAGGAATTTATAGGAACTTACTGGGGAAAAATGATTTGGGTCTCACTCACCTGTTTCCAGTCACTGAGATCCTCAAGCTCACGTTTGTTAATTTAGTTACTGTTGAGTGTAAATGTCATTATACTGGTCCCAGTCAGAACGTGGTGAATTACTAGTCTCCTCTCTGTTGAGTGTAAATGTCATTATACTGGTCCCAGTCAGAACGTGGTGAATTACTGGTCTCCTCTCTGTTGAGTATAAATGTCATTCTATTGGTCCCAGTCAGATTACTGGTCTCCTCTCTGAAGCAGCAGGTGCCCTTTACCATATGGCTGGCACAGGAAACCCTTACACAGGTAATATCCTCACATATGTGTATGATCACATCCTTACACAGGTAATATCCTCATATATGTGTATGATCACATCCTTACACAGGTAATATCCTCACATATGTGTATGAACACATCCTTACACAGGTAATATCCTCATATATGTGTTTGATCACATCATTTCACAGGAAATATCCTCATATATGTGTATGATCACATCATTTCACAGGAAATATCCTCATATATGTGTATGATCACAACCTTACACAGGTAATATCCTCATATATGTGTTTCGTGACAACCTTACACAGGTAATATCCTCATATATGTTTATGATCACAACCTTTCACAGGTAATACCCTCATATGATCACAACCTTACACAGGTAATATCCTCATATATGTGTATGATCACAACCTTTCACAGGTAATATCCTCATATATGTGTATGATCACATCCTTACACAGGTAATATCCTCATATTTGTATATGATCACAACCTTTCACAGGTAATACCCTCATATGATCACAAACTTACACAGATAATATCCTCATATATGTGTATGATCACAACATTACACAGGTAATATCCTCATATATATGTATGATCACAACCTTTCACAGGTAATACCCTCATATCACAACCTTACACAGGTAATATCCTCATATGTATATAATCACAACCTTACACAAGTAATATCCTCATATATGTGTATGATCACAACCTTACACAGGTAATATCCTCATATATGTGTATGATCACATCCTTACACAGGTAATATCCTCATATTTGTGTATGATCACAACCTTTCACAGGTAATACCCTCATATGATCACAACCTTACACAGATAATATCCTCATATATGTGTATGAACACAACCTTACACAGGTAATATCCTCATATATGTGTTTGATCACAACCTTACACAGGTAATATCCTCATATATGTGTATGATCACAACCTTTCACAGGTAATATCCTCATATAATCACAACCTTACACAGGTAATATCCTCATGAGATCCTGATGACACGTGAAAACCTTCTTTGCTGTCTTTGTTTACCAGATCCCTTTTTTTCTCAGACTCCTTCCTGTTTACAGATGTTGCTCGGTTTCTGTATTTATTAGATGCTACATTATTAGGAAAAATACGTTCCACTCAAGGTTATAGTTGATTTCTCAGGATGATGTGATGTCTCAGATTAGAAGTCTAAAGAGTCCATAAACCCAGACCAGCACAACAGTGGCCCCTCCTAGTGTGAAGAGGGTGCTCCACCCCCAAACATCCAGGCCCCACCCTCCAGCACCCGAGCTCCTCCCTCCTGCAGACCCAGATTTACAGCGTGCCAAACCCACCAGAAAGCACAAAGAGCACCTCACACCATCAGCAGAACCAAGTACAAGGAAACTGCAACCTCAACTAATTCCACTCACTGCCTACAGTTCCCAAAAACACTTGCAAGTCTCTGAAAATACCAGTTTATACAGGAGGGGATTAACAGAGATTATATTATGTGCACAAGAAGAGGGTGGGGGCTCATGATAATGAAATGGCTACATCTGGTCAGAGCAGTTAATGGAACAATCTTCAACTCAAAAAATACAATAAATAAAAATGTATTAGTTTGTAATAATGTGCAAATTCTTAGTCATTGCTTGGATTTATTGTGTTAAATGAAGAGCAATGCAACATTATTCAGTGTGACAAGCAATAAGCAAAAAGCATTTTGCTTATTCCTGCTGGGTCTTTCATTCATAAAGTCTTAATTCTGAATGTGTTAGATGATGTCAATGTTACCTAATCATGTAGAGCTAGGCGTGTTACAATAGAAAAGCTGAATATAAGTGTGAAGGGAACTCAAGGGATTGGGACTAAACAGCTGTGTAGCCTTAAGAAAACCACTTATCAGTGAGGCTAACTGGCAAAAATAGCTTCAATTTGATAGGGAGCATAAAGATCGGACTCTGCAGCAATGGAAGAAGGTAATGTGGTCTGATGAGTCCACATTTACCCTCTTCCAGAGTGATGGGCGCATCAGTGTAAGAAGAGAGGCGGCTGAAGTGATGCACCCATCATGCCTAGTGCTTACTGTACAAACCTGTGGGGGCAATGCTATGATCTGGGGTTGCTACCGTTGGTCAGGTCTAGGTTCAGCAATGTTATGTGCCCAAAGAATAAGGTCAGCTGACTACCTGAATATACTGAACGACCAGGGTATTCCATCAATGGATTTTTTCTTACCTGACGGCACGGACAATTCCAGGATTCGTCGGGCTCAAATTGTGAGAGAGTGGTTCAGGGAGCATGAGACATCATTTTCACACATGGATTGGCCACCACAGAGTCCAGACCTGAACCCCACTGAGAATCTTTGGGATGTGCTGGAGAAGACTTTGTGCAGTAGTCCAAATCTCCCATCATCTATACAAGATCTTGGGGAAAAATTAATGCAACTCTGGCCAGAAATAAATGTTGTGACATTGCAGAAGCTTGTGGAAACAATGCCACAGTGAATGCATGCCATAATCAAAGCTAAAGGCGGTCCAACGAAATTTTAGAGTGTGTGACCTTTTTTTTGGCCAGGCACTGTATATGCCCAGCAGTGCTCTTCTGCCTTGTGGTGTGTGATATTTGTGGACAGAAAGAGGGGAGGGGCTCCTAGCTTTATAAAGCCTGTGGTTTGCATTAATGAACACCTGGGTCATCGCCTGTTGTTTCTGCATGCTGAGGTCAGTATGACCTCATAAGTGAAAAGGTATTAGGATGAGAACAAGCATAGTGCCCTACAGGTATATGTTTGTGTGCACATGTGTAGATGTTAGTGACATGTTTACATTCATATTGTTCACATAATGTTTAATAGTGGTGTCTCCCTGGCAATGTAAACATCCCAGTGTTAGTGAGAGATGGCTCAGACATTGGGCTAAACCACACTGATCCTGCTTGCTGCGTGAGAGAAACAGCTGGCAGGATCAGTGTGGTTTAGCTCCATGTTTGAGCCATCTGACTCTGACCAAGAGTCTCTTCAACAGGAAAATGGACCACAATAAAATCTTATCGATGACAAAATAGTGTGTCCAAAACTCCAGCTGGTTGAGCTAAGATTCACTCAGTTATAAAGAGGCTGAATTATGTGTACTCTTCATTAAAGTGGGTGGTGTTCCCTTAATTAAAGTGGGTTGTGTACTCTTAATTAAAATGGGTGGTGTTCTCTTAATTAAAGTGGGTGGTGTACTCTTAATAATCCCTTAGAGCAATGCTGGTTGTGGAAGCTTTTGAAGCTGACTCAGGGGCGCCGTCAGGGATTTTGGGCCCCATGAAAAGATATGACACTGGGCTCCACCTTCCCATCACCCCAGGCCACGCCCACCCTGAAAATGTAGCATTGTGCATGTAGTGGAATTCACTATTTGATGTAAGACTGAAATCATCTATAAGAAAAGTGCTAAAGACCATATTTTACAGTTTATGGAAGCTTTCTAGTCTTTTAAAAACAGAGATCTTTTCCAACACTAATGAATTTATTTCTCATGGGAATAATCCAGTGTGATCTGCCTTAGACTTATACAGAGGCCTTGAAACCACCTGCATCAGAGCCTCTGTTTTGCACATATAGACTCAAAAAGGTCTCTGACCTTAAGATACCCCAGAAACATTATTCATCTTTATGCTTTCAGACAGTCTTGCACCACTCTGCACGTGTGACAGGGAGCTTCAAAGCCTATTTTAATTAGATCACAGATCGTCTCATGAAAATACAGATTAACGTTTGGCCTTTCCTTTGCCTCAAAACATTTGATCACCTCATTCCCCCCTTTCATGATTTTGTCATGAACTATTGTCCCGCTGTCTCTATTTAATGTGTCATTGTTTTATATAAATGTTAACAATGTTGTGACTTTAGTTTATTATTTCTAATATGAACTATTGAATTTAACTGCGTGCCCTGTAACATTATTTTCTTACTTATGTGGCCAACATCCATTGGGCATGGCGAAGGTTTCTTATATTATCACACAAATATCTTAGGTTATACAGTTACTTCAGTTTATAAATTATGTTAATACTGTTATTTGGAATAAAATTACAGCAGGATTCTCCGAACAGAACACATACACCTCCCCTCTCGGCCAAAAACTTATCCAGAGCTATACGATTTTGCCAGGTCATTAATGACATAGCTTCCAATTGCACCGCCACTGCTATTAGTGCATCAGTATAATTAATAAAATGATGCTGATTATAGTATATGTAATTTATCCAATCAATAGTTTTGTTTATAGTAAACCACCAGAGAATTGATTCAGATCCCGCAGCAATTTGATTTCTAGCCTTAAATTAATCCGAAGCCCCCCTATGAACTCCAATAGCATCAATGATACTTTATCATCCAAACTACCCTTCGGTGCCTCACGTTGCTGAACACAATGATAAGCATCGTTGTGTGGGAAGTACAGCTTCAGGTACAGGAACCATAGGAAATGACACAATCAACATGACTCTTACCCCCACATACCCAATGAGCATCCGGAATTACGACACCATCATATTTCTGCATGAGACGTGCATGATTAACCAGGTCTTGTTCTACAAAAGTTCCATTGGAGTTGTCAAAATAATGGGTATTGTTAAAAGTTGAAATATAACAGGTTCAGTGTAATCCATAATCCAAATCCTACAACATTTCCTTGTGAAATTTCCCACATTTTTCCTCCTGTACAATAAAAACAATCAGGACACACTGTGGAATTCATCACAGTAATACTTTTTTTCTTACAGTTGTAGCTTTCTGCACAGGTGTCTGCCTCCAATTCTCTGAGCTCAATGAGTTAATTCTGTTCACCAATATGGACGTAGCCAGCCCTCTATCCCAGTAAACCTGTCTCTTGTCTGTCATTATTCAAATCTTTAACCCTACACACCGCCTCCCATCATCCAGCGCTGGCGGTGGTTCAAACGGTCCCCATGGCAAGCGCTCCACTCCAACTGTTGCTCTTACAGGCACTTGGCTAAACAACAACTGCAGCCAACAGAGCCCTTTTCCAAATCCTCCTTATTCCTTATTCATCCAATTTATGTCACTTAGTCAGCCGATACAATTTAACATTTATTAAGTCTAGCGATTTCCGACACGCCACACCTGCAGAGTTTCTATATATTTTCTCAAGCCAAAAATGCATTTGCACTCCCTGCATCTCATTTAACAAATTGCTATCCATGTGATTATTTTAGTCGCAAATCTATTCACTTGATTCTAAGTTATTTTGTTAGATTTAACTGCTTATTGATTATTGAATATTGATTTAGCCAGAACTTACTTGGGTAAATTAGATATTCAGTGTTCCAAAAATACTATTAACCGCCACTCGCTCTGGTTAAATTTCTTATCCTGTATATTTTAACTTTACTCTTCTCCTATTGCTGCTATTTTAAAATGTCCATCATATGTATGCTCGCTACTGCTTTAACTGTTACCAGTTTTATATACGATACCTCTATCATTTACTTTATATTTATTACTAAAACAATGTCTATATGTTTTGCATGCACGCATTTTATAATGAGATATTATTAATGACGTTTAGACAGATCTGTCTGCATATCCATTCACTTGCTTTGTTAAACGACCAAACCAAAATAATCTTAATTATAACCCAGAAAAAACTGTTATGCTGGTATGCGTCGTACAATACGTCATTGTTGATAATCTGTTAACTCGCGATGGCCACATCAACACAAACACAGTTTTTACAGACAAAACATTTAACACTTTTCTCTTAGTGCTGCTTTACTCACGAGATCTACTATTCTTCTCTTTATTCTTTTAATCTCTTTATTCTCTTTTTATTCTTTTATTATTTTATTCTCATTATTCTCTTTTATTCTTTTATTCTCTTTATTCTGCACATTTTCTTTACTTCACTTGTTGTGGTCACATTTATACAGAAACAACTGGAACAAACATACCTGTTAACATTCATCTCTTCAGCGCTTTTTTTCTCTGGAGCTCTATTTATTTCTCTTTATTCTCTTTATTCACTGCACATTTTTCTTTACTTTATCTTTCTTTATTCAACTGTTTTTTTTTTTCACTATTTCCCTTTACAGTAAGTTTTTGTGAAACTATTTTCACTTTTACCAGTTGATTTTCTAACTGTTACTCCATTTTTTGTTATTTTATATTTTTAGCAAACAATTCTCACTCCTTCAATTCCCAGTCTGCACCCTTAAGACCCCCAAAACCTGACTACAAAGCTCTGTGGACCAGGTCTGAATACCACCTATGCAGAATGTTTTAACAGGGATTTAAGTACCTTTGGTAGTGCGCGTGTGGATTCAGACCCACAGAACAGTGCAGCTTTGGGTTGTCCGTCAGCTGGTGCTTTGTCCTGCTGACGGCGTGGGTCCGTTGCCAGTCAATCCAATTGATCCCTGTGGTACAGCCACCAATTAATGGTGTTCATAGATTTTCCTAAATTGAATGTTACAAACGAGGCATTGTCCGGAGAATGTCTAACAGTGTCAGGTGGGCATGACCTTTATATATTTTCTTCAAGGACACTTACATAACCATTTAAATTTTTTTATTGTAACGAATCTGCTGGCCTGAGTGCTGATGGGCGTGGAGCAGGATGCACAGATTCCCTCGATGAAGTGACGCGTTTATTAACAAAAGACACAAACAACAATAGTGGCACTCATATACAACATGAAGGAAAGACATGACTCATACACGTAACAAAACACAGACTCTAGTAACACTGAACAAAGATTACATACGCATTTTACATTTAACAGCAGACTAACAATGACCAACACAGTACACACACTATCAGAGATTTAAATAGACAAAAGAGACAAGACATTAAGCCCCATACAGGTGCATACAATTACAAAGGGCGTGGTTACAAACATTAAACCCCCTGCACACGGCAGGCCGTACCATGTGACTTGTGTGTGTGTGTGTGGGGGGGCGTCCCGTGACATTTATAATACTTTTCCAGGTTTACACTATTATGTTCAAATCATACATTATTCAATATATGCAAATTGATATTCAATACTTACACCAACTGGTTCTTGGTATCATTATGTTCAACCTAAACTACTTCTATTTTTTTTTAAAAGGCGATCTTATTTCCTACCGCCAGGTGCCCATATTGCTTCTTCTGGTGATCCTTTTTCATAGCACCAGATGCCCATATTCTTTCTTCCGGTGCTGGGCTGGGATGTCCCATCCTCGAACCAAGGATCCCTCAACTGAGGCCCCTAGAGGCGTGTCAAAGAGGCATTCTGAGACTTTATGCTGAAGCCAACCATCCATATTCTTCTGCGTACAATATCATTTTATTACCTCACCCTGCACTGTGAAATACACATCCTTATATTCACAAAAGCACATGCTTTGGCTGGTAAAACATTTCTTATTAACACCAGTCTTGCTTGTCTTCCTAACTGGTTCAGTTCCTTCACTTTTAAGCTTCCCTAGTGTTATTATTACATATTTTAGTTTACTGTATCTAAATCACTACATAAGAGATTGTAGCCTGCACCCAGTAGTAGGAGGGTGTTTAGGGTGAAATAGTAGACTGTTTCTTTGTTGTGGTTTGTGTATATAAACATCTGATTTGCGAAAATGATTTAATTTCTTCTAATTAATAAACTGTTATAGTAGCTATAATCCTGATGTAATGATGCACAGTGTAGTGACATTTCACATGAGGAAAAAACATCAATAAAGGTATTTTTGAATGGATATAACTAAAAATTAATAATACATTTTCTTAGATTTATTACATAAGGATATATATATATATATATATATATATATATATATATATATATATATATATATATATATATATATAATCATAATCGAGAATCATCCATGAGTCTGAAGACATCTAGTTTTAATCACCCAGCTCTACTTATAATAGACAATAAAGGCTGAAGAGACTAACATTCCAGATGTAGTTTTATTTCAACAGTTATTTATTTTAATTACTACGAACAACAACAATGAAAGAGTGAATGTATGATGGTGCACAGACTGATGGGTGATAGAGGGGTGGAATATGAACATCGTAGAGAAAATAATGACAGGAGATCATTTTAATGTCAGAGTTGGTCAATGTTTGAATAAGTCTGGAAGTGGATACTTAGCCTGTACATGCACCTCCAGTTTTAAGTGATTTAAGTTTTCAAATGATTTGTACTTGATCACTTTAATACTAGTTATCAGAAATTGTACACATAGTACAATGATTCAGGAGTCACATTGATGTAAACACTTGGGACATGACAGTCATTCACATCCAGACTTATTTACCCCTCATTTATTTTCTAGTTGAGCTCCTCTAATACAGAAGAACATGTCAAAAAAACCAAAATGACTTTTATTTTGTGGGTTTAGAATGTGTATTTTGATGCTGGAGATTCATTTTCAGTCATGCTCTACATATTCTGATTCACCAGGGTCTTGTCTAATAAATTGAACACTTGAGTATATACATGAAATTACCAAGTAGCTGCACAGCATTTTCTACTAGGTGTCCTAGACATCTAAATGCACACAAAGTCATCAGACACTATACACTGAGTGTGCAATATTCTTTTTGCTAAAACATCACAACAATGCTCAATGTACAATGCACTTATTAAAAGACAATATTAAATTCTTCATTGTTATTATGTTAAATGATTATGCTGGGATAGTGCTGTAATACTGTAAAGAAATAGTATGCTTTCTCATGTATACTTACATTTTGTAGGAGGATTGTGAATATTTTCAGCAGTGAATGGAAATATCCAGTCCTTTGCAATGCAAACATTGAAGCTAATCCATGCTAGAAGCCACTGAACCATCTCTCAGCTTCCATCTTATAACTGCACCCAAAGAACTCCACATAAACTTCAGCTAAAATAAGCCTGTTCCTTTCCATGATGTCCCTTAGTATTGGTAATCAAATTAAGTAAAAACAATATGGATTACTGTATCAGTTTTGCCAAACAGCTTCACTCGCATGTGCTACACTTCATCTGGCTTAGAACACAAAGCAGTGCGCATATTTCAAACTCACGTAGTGGGTAAACAAATAAGGCAGGTGAGGTGTCTGCGTATTCATCTAAGCGTCCTCTATTTGTTGAAACAGCTGCCAATCACGCCGCTCGTGCTTGGACATTGGTTGTGAAGTCATTTGATAGCTTCGCCTCCCCTTCCCCCTTCACACCTTGGTGAGGATTGCTGTCACTCAAAGACATTAACTCTTCATTCTTCAAACAGAATCTGTGGACTCTAAGAAAGGAGGGTCTTGTCCCTTATTCACCCCTGCTACAGGAGTAACATCCATTTGCTTGCATATTTTGTTATTTTATGAATGAAAAGAACACGTGTTTTGTGCAAAGACGTGAGCAAGCAAATGAAGAGCTTTACTAGCATTCTAGATACTTTTTAAACATGCCAAGCAATTGCTTTGATGGTAATTAAATTAATAATAACAATAATAATAATAATAATATATTACGGGTCTACACAGTCACATTTACTAAACCAGACATACTTGGTCAGGCTTAAGCTTCCCTCCTGATATTATCACTTGTTTATTTTACTGTATCTAAATCACTACATAATAAATTGTAGCCTAAACCCAGTTGTAAGAGGGATAAAAAAGACTATTTCCTCATTGTGGTTTATAACTATGACTTGTGATCACTTTGATACTTATGATACTGAATTTAGCGTAGCAATAAACGTCCCTGATGTGTGAAAATTATTTAATTTCTACTCATTTAGCAAACTATTATAGTAGCTATAACTTTGAGACTGCAAAACTCTGATTTAGTGATGTAGAAGCGTTTCACATGAGGAAAAACTATCAAGAGGTATTGTTGAATTTATTTTGATTTAGCTAAATTTATTTATTTTTCCTACATTGCTTTTATACTTGCACAGTTTTGTTGTACTTGCATAATTTTGAGTCTCTTAAGGATCTTTAAAAGAAATAAACTTGCTGACTTTTTGCAAGTTTGTCTTGACTGCTGCAGAATGCTATTATTTTTGGACATTCAAAATTCATTCTAATAAATAAATGTTGCATGGAATTGTCCAATTTTTAATTATTAGTATGTAAGGGTGTAAAAAAATTTAATCATAATGAAGAATCATCAATAAGTTTGAAAAAAATCTATACTCAGAATGTAGTTTTATTTCAACACTTATTTTATTTTAATTACTAAAAACAACAACAATGAAAGAGTGAATGTATGATGGTGCACAGACTGATGGATGATAGAGGGGTGGAATATGACCATCACAGAGAAAATAATCACAGGAGATCATTTTAATGTCAGTGTTGCTCAACGTTTGAATCGCCGTAGTGTTTTGACAGCCTTTGAAAGCATCTTATTCATCTTATATGATTTCTCTAGTTTTGGTTTCTTCAGCTTGTTCTGCATTTTGAGGTTTTCATGATGGCAGAACTAAAGAAAAATAAATAAATAAATAATTTACAAATGTGCAAAAATCCAAAATAATCATATTATTCGTATGTGTCAATCAAAAAAACATAATTTAGTCCAATATGAAGTTCTTCCAGTAAATAGACTTAGCTAACAGCTAAATGAATTTCACTTCTTACTGGTGTGGTACTTATGAAAGATGCAAAAAGTGGTAAATAACTCCTACTCTGTCGTGGTTCTGTTCTTTAGAGACATCTGATAAAGATGTCAACAGTTTACTGGCCTCTTCTAGAGTTGTCTGAGTGACATTGATGATGTATAAGAGGCTTCTGAGCAGGTTCTGGTCCACTGGCTGAAACAGACATGAAGGATTAATATTTCCCACTCGCCCTCCGCTGGGCCTCTTTATCCTTCAATAATCCTCACAGTCAGTGACAAATGGTCCATTTGAAATAGGAAAATCAGCTCAGTGAAAATTATCCATGAAATGTGACGATTAACCAATTGAATCTGTGTGTCGCGTGCTTGGGCTCACGTGGACCTGCATGTGATGTCGGCCGTGGGTCTGCAGGCGTTGCTGGATCAGTTCACTCGCGCGACTGATCAGACCCCTCCCCTCACACATCTGTTCCAGCAGCGTGTCATAGTTCTCACGTGGAACCAGGACGTGGAGGCCATGAACATGGGCCCTGGAGGAGAGGCAGGGCTGGGCAGGATCTGAGCAGCAGATCAACGCTTTGATCACTGATCTGAAGCTGCTCTTGCACACACTGCCACTGTTCCTCCCAGAATGGTCCTTCTTTACTGAAGCTACGAGAGCAAGATGAACAAGAGTGCATTAATGTGACATGAATACACAACACAAAACAACAAAACAACGATGTGTAACGGTAAAGAGGTTATTAAAAGTATACCTTCCACACCTCCAGTCATTTCTGTAATGTGCATCTGTTTTCTGACAACCTTTCATTAAATGGTGCCACTTAAAACACCTTGCAGGTGTAACTGTACAAATTCTATTAAGTCATTATCTTTCTGCTGAAGTCATTTGTTACACCTTCATTAAATCATTACACTCACCACCATCTTCATCTACTCTCAAGTGGAAATGGAAGACGTGATTTTTCAGGTTCCGCAAGTGAACATTTTTAGTAAATGAGGATAGCTTGGCTAATTCTGGATTGTGTCCCCGTGTTGTAGAACTGGTGTTTGCACCTCGCTCAGCGGCCTGCAGATGTCTGTACAGGTCCTGGGTCCTCCTGATAGTCTCCAGCAGTGTTGGTTTCAGTTCATGAATCTCCAACATATGCTGCTCCACTGCTGATAAAACCACATCAGGAGCTTCTTATATATTTGTCAACAGCATTTTTGATAGTTATAATGCAAACAATTATGTACAGGGTATTAAAATAAGAAAAATCTTTAGCAGCAGGTTACAAGGTTGTTATAGATATATGTTACATCTATATTTGGTTTTTCACTTTGAAAATAACTTAGCAAGAGTAGTTTGACAAAAATGAAAGACCCCATCAGTCCCACAGTGCAGAGTGTACCTTGGATCTGGTATGTAGGATGTGTGAAGGCCTCTGTGTATCTCAGGCGTTGTTTCAGGAGCTGACTTTCTCTCACACTCTCCTGTAGCTGCCCAGACATGAGCTAAGATCATCACAGAGAGACAGAGTGTTACAAACCCCAGGAATCACGCTCAGCCCTGCACTGCCACGCCTACCTCTTCCCACACACGCCTCCAATCTGGTTTACTGGAATACTAGCACACACCTGATCATTGTTTCTCTCATCACTGCTCCCTTACTTAAGCTCCCCTCCCTCACACTCACGTCATGAAGTATTGCCAACCTTATTTTGCATACCAAGTGGTTCAGTTATGGTTTTGTCTTTCTGGTTTTTGACTTCTGCCTGACCCCTGGACACCCCTGGACTCTGCCCCATGTTATGGACCTTGAATCAACAGGACTACGAATACCTGCCTGACCCCTCTGATCTGTTTGATTTCACTATAAAACCTCTTGCAATTGGATCCTCTTCCTTGTATGTGTGTGTGCAATCATAAACACAGAGAAACCAGTAGTTAGAAATAATGACTCCAAACAAGGATCAGAGCCCTTATACTGAAATAATCAGAAATGTCTTATGTTGGGTAAATTATATTATACATTTTATTGTCTAGGACAGCACTAGTTGCATCACTTCCCTTTCTAAACCTTAGTTTAGCTCCTTAGTCTGAATATAAACATGAACAAAGTAAATAAACATCAAATTCAGAGTGTGAGATTCAATAGAGTCAATTCAACTTAAGGAACCATTCTTTGCATCCAGACTAAACCTAGTCTTAATCTTTAGAGTACTGGTCCATTATATCAGATGAGTTGTGAATCAGGTGTATTTTTAGTATGTTAAAAACACTAAACTCCGCCCTGCACCTGGTCTGACTGAATGAAACGTCGGGTTGCTACCTGGAGCTGCTGCTTTCTGTTCTCAAGCTGTAGAATGAGTTTGCCCACATCAGATTCCAGATTATTCAGCTCTGATGTGGTCTCTGCTAGCGCAGCATCTTTCTCAGCTAGATCCTGGATGTGACCTTCCAGAATGTCATGCAGCCCCTGCTCACACACAACAACAATCACCCTCATAAATGCACACACCCCCTGCTGCAGTGTTACTCCCTGCTGCCCCCATCTGGTGTGATGAGGAATATTGGTGCAGAGTCCTTCTCTTGCAGGGGTCAGAGTTCAGGCAGGGGTTAAATGAGGCTCCAAGCTTCACAGACATTTTGTATAAAGCTGAGGAGTGTGTCTGGTAAAGGTGTCGTTCCCTTTCCGACCTGTGTTTTAGTCCTTTCTCTTTTCACACTTTTGTTTTAAACCACAAGAAAATGTTTATAATAAATGTGCAGATAATATGCTTAGTGAGCTCTATAGGTCTTTTGTATTAAGAGCATATTTTTGGACGCCTGTTTTTACCTGTAGGTTGCCATGTGTTTGGAGACACCCACCTGAATCTGTTTCTCTTTGTCCTTCAGGGCCTGTTGGAGGTCGTTTTTACTGGCCTCATGTTTGATTTTGGTCTCATGCAGCTCAGAGTCTTTCAACTCCAACAAGTTCTTCAGATCCTAAATAGAGAGAGAGAGAGAATACATAGAGTACAAATATACTAAACATTTAGTTCAAATGGATTTCCCTATATAGTATACAATTTATAATTTTTAATGTATTCTCATAGCCTAATTAAAACATTAAAGTTTTAGTGTCTTAAAGTAACAGTTTAATAAGCATACATGTATGCAGGAACATGCACCTGCACACACATACACACTCACACGTATGTCATCCTCTTTCAGGGTGGTGAGTGTGGAGTTGTGGGCGTGGCCAGGCTGGTGTCCACTGCTCTGATTGGTGCTCCTGTTCCTCAGCTGATTGATTATGGTGTTCTGAGCCTTGAGCTCCCCCTGCAGCTGTTCTATGTACCTGACAGCCATCACACACACACTCGATTAGGCTACATTTTATTTCACATGTTCATTTAGAACTATGAGATGGACTCTCTGCACACAGATTCATCTTGGAATTACATTCCAATTACATGGAACTACATGGAGAAACTCCACTGAAATCACTGTGACATTAGAATGGTGTGTGCCAGCTCAGGACTAGGTACTATAATATAATTGTCTTTTGCTAAGAATAAAAAACAAAGCATTTCTAAGGATAATTTCTTCTATAATTAAAGTACAGCAATTTACTAGCTAAGGATTATTATTGTTTAATGAAGGCCCTAAGGTTTAACTTAAGTGGTCAGAAATTAGCATTTAAAATGGAAATATGTCAAATAATTTTGTTGTTTTGATGTGGTTGTCCTGGAGAAACAGCCCGAGTTTCTAACTGGGAAATCTTCCATGAACAATGTTTCTTATCAGAATTAAATATAGGCCTGTACCGACCTGTGCAGCTCTTCAATGGTTTCCTCTGATTGGCTCTGATCCTCAGAGGGCGGGTCTTGTAATGTGTAGGCTTGTAGCTGGATCTCTAGCTGTAGGCGGAGCGTCTTCTCTTGATGGAAAAGCGCTTCCATCTTCTCCAGTTCCTCTCTGCACCTGCTCAACTCCTGACAGGTGGATGAAGAGCATTACGTGAAATGAAGAAATAATTCAATTCAAGACACGTGTCTGGTCCTGCAGTTAAAACTATTCTACAAAGGAAGAGAATAAAGAGGCTTGGGCAGAATAATTTATGCATTTGAGAAGGTCAATTTATTGCCTTTTCAAGTTGTATTTAGATTTTTTAGCGCCCTCCCTTTATCTAGGTGCGGAGTGTGATTAACAAGTGTCCCCAGTCTCGTCCTCTCAATTAACCGGCTCTGATTACAAAAACTAGACTCGGGTCTCCTCACGTCTAAGTTTTGCTGCGTCGCCACTGGGAAACGCTCCTCTGCCGCGTTGTAAATCTGTTCTGTACAACTGCTGCACTTCTGCGAGCCGCCCTCATGCTTGAGGAAGCATATACGCATGCGCAGGTTAAAGTTGTCCTTCTGCAGCTCGGATATCGTCTGGATTAAAAAAAAGAGCAAACAGATCGGATTGATGTTCAGACAGACAAATATTATATTTTCAGCTTGGCAGTAAAATTGCATACCTGCGTCATTTCTTTTAGTGTCCACGTTTTGTTCCTGGTCAACAATTTCCCATGTTGAGAAAAACTCATCATGTTTCTCTTGATTTAATTTGGCCTTTCACGATCGTTCCTGAATCCAGGGGATACACGGATAATATAAAATATTTTAGATATTTCTATAATTAACGGCGCACTTAATTTAATGATATAATAAATCATGCAAGTAATATTGATACTATTCCTGAAAACTATTAGAATATCCAATAATTCTGGTCGGACTATACCTTGAAAATCACCTTGTCCTCCTTCAGAAAATCATGTAGGTATTTAGTGTGTTGGAACGCTTTTAAATAACTTACACTTTCCTTAGGTTGTGATGTCATAATTACATTAATGCGTCTTAGTGGAACAGTTCACTGACGCAGTAACGCCAGCAGTGGCAATTTGACTTTAAGTGTCTGACTTTTATCAAGCAGTAAAACCATTGTCATGCCTCTGATAAACCTGATCAGGAAGGAGACGTAACGGAAACCACAAGGTGGTCAATTTCAGAACTACAGATATTAGTGGTAAATAATGTGGCTAATGAGTGAATTTGTACTCTACCAAAGTTGGTTACTAACACTAAATGGTAGCAGATTGGTAATTTTCCTTTATATAGCAGAGCATATTACTGTAAGTTCAAATAATATTATTTCTTTATCTATTTGAGCAAATTCCCGAGTCATACATATTATACAGTATAAGAACAATATGTGTTAAATACATTCATATTTGTTTTGTGAAATGGCACATAATATTATGTATATGAAAGTGCCGCAATTATTTTAAAGTTCAAACTGTTTTATAATAACATTTGTATCATGATCATGGATGACTTTCCTTTTCATTCACAGTTAATAATAATGAAATTAAAGAATTGTGTTCTTGTGCGCAAGAACACAAAAACATTCGCGAGAGTACAGTATGTGTTTGTGTGTGCAGAAGAGCAAGTTTGTGTAAGAGCAGGATATATCTAAACACGTGCAAGCAGTTTTGTAGCAGAGCAAAGTAAATGTAAGCGAGAGCAGAGCAAATATGAGTGAGCACATGTAGATTTTGCATGCGAGCAAAGGAGATCCGTGAATGCTGCGAGTTACACGTCAATACTGTGTGAAAAAAAAATTAACAAAACAGATGTTTGATTTTGCACTTTTGCCAACACCAGATTAATGCAGATTATGTCCCTTGTGGTGTTTTGACCTTTTATTCAGAATTTTTGTCTGAAGTCCCTTAAAACATTCACTTATGTCTACAGCTCCATCATAACCTTGACCTTAGATGTTACCTACTAGTAAACAGATCTGCCTGATTAACGTCTTTGGCTCGTCTTCTTCTCAGATACATGTCTGGGCACAAACTAAACGTTCACATACTGTCTTATACCACTACATCACTGGGCATGTGAACTGGACATGGCGATCAGCAGGGGAGAGACCCAAGATACCATTTGAAAATGGTTTATTCAAACACTCAAAATGGTTTGAACTGTCATATCAGGGGAGTGTATGCTAGAAACGAAACTTAATGACAATAAATAGTCATTTTATATAGAGTTTGTGAGCACAGAATAGGTATTACACACAAACTAATAACCTGTCTCTCTCTCTCTCTCTCTCTCTCTCTCTCTCTGTGTGTGTGTGTGTGTGTGTGTGTGTGTGTGTGTGTGTGTGTGTGTGTGTGTGTGTGAGTGTGTGTGTGAAAACCTAAGTAAACGTCTGCTCAGAACAGCTGTGCTGTATAAGCTCCATGACAAACAAAATTCTCCCACAGTCCAAATCCAGTGCTAATTTACTGTCACTGTTCTACGCTATTCTGTGTTATTTAAATACAGTTCTATACTGTAGCTCTGATTTCTCTCTCCCGCAGAAGGTTGGATAAAGTGTTGTGACTGGTCACAGCAGTCCGGCCCCTAAAAAACAATTATCCTTGACAAAACCGGTTCAGTCCGGTTTAACGCGAAAGTGAAATTTTTGTGCTCCATTTTAAGAAGCGGAATGCAAATATCTTTAGAAAACAAAGCCGTTGAGTATCTGAATCTGAGCTGTCAATCAAGAATTATATGAACTTATACTACTCAAAGAACAAGTTCTTAAATTTAATATTAACAGAATTGAATATTAACAAGGTTAATGTCTGAAAACGTAAAGCTTTTAGCCGCTATTCTGTTGCAGTAGGTGTCTTCGTTTACGCGAAATAGAGCAATAGAACTGAGGTCGTCTGATTCAGAATAACCAAACTAAAGTCGTTCTAGGCTCATCTAAGAAATTGTTCCGAATCAACATGTTTACATGAACTGTATAAAAAGTACTAATAAACGCACTATATACTTCATATATTTCTATTTTGTCCTCTACGCAGAAACAAACTGCGCAAATAGAACAGGCGTCGTACTGCAGGAAGTGTCACAAATGTCTCGGACTGTGAGCCAGTAGATCTAACAGTAAGTGTTTAGGTGTCCAACTAGATGTAGACTAGATGTTTTATCAGGCTAAGACCGTGCTGTTTACACGATCATGTCGTAATTAGACTGACAGTGTGAGGTTAGTATTGTACCAATAGTGTGCATGTCAGTGTAACTAAAGAAGTAATATTTATAATATTTATTAGTAATATTATTAAGTGATATTTCGACACTGTTTCTTTGTATGACAGTGATTGAGTTAGTCTGTGACCCACTATGCCCTTATAGAACACATTTTTCCTGCCTCTGTCTTCTTTTCCACTTTGGAGTGATACTGTTCACTACACCCACGTTTTTGAGTTTGTTTTAGTGCTGTAAGATTACAGTTTAAACTTTATGCATTATTTGCTCATTTTAATAAACTATATTTTGTACTTATAAAGTTAGTAAAGGTGCCTGTCTACACCAAAGCTCTTCAAAAACATGAATGACTGTTTCTCTTTTGAGAACACTAACCTCTCTGTGCTCACATGAGGATGTTTACATTTGCATTTATAAAATTTAGCAGACACTCTTATCCTGAGCGACTTACAAAGGTGCTTTATTTATGTTTTTTGTAGCGACACAACAAATCACTTCTGCAAGTCTCTCTGGACAAGGGTGTCTGCCATATGCAGTAAATGTAAATATTGTAATTGAATATGTGTTCTGATTATTAATCTGCATGTGCGTGTTTGCAGGTGTACAGCTATAATCTGTAAGAGGAGACATGACCTCCAAAATACGTGTCTCTGGGGAACAGCACACACAGAAAGGAGACAGGTGAGAGAACATAAATAAACATACTTGCAGTGCATAGGTTTGTGCACTTATTTACTTGGGATATCTGAATAAATCTATATTTATTGCATTTAGTAGATGTTCTTAGCCACACAGACCTCTTAAAAGTGCTTTGATATCCATTCACAAAACCCTTGAATAGTACCAGCAGGTAACAATCTTAAATCAGATACTGCCAGAAACAGTTGTCTCTACTGAGACAGAGACACAATGCATAATACAAAGATGAAAGATAAGTATAAACTTCAGAAAGTTTAAGACCAGCTTAATGTAATGTAAAGTTGCTCTCTGGTATAACTCTGGTCAACTTGAAGATCACTTAGTAAATAACAAGAAACATAATAACGAATTTAGTGTTTTCAACATCTTTGTACGAATTCTTTAAAAAACATTCAATAAAAATCGCAACGATAGACATAAATACATATTAATTTATATTTGCACCATTTATACACACATTAGTATTTTGGCCTTAAAATAATATCTTTTTAATTGTGTATGTTTGTCTGATTCAGGGTAAGAGATCAGACTCCCCGGAACCCAGCAGTGTATCCATGAAGAGTGACCAGTCAATGGACATTCCATTACAGTTCAGAGAGGGAGTGTATCCTACTGAACTCAGGTAAGGATGACGTAGGGAATGTGACTGTTCTACTGAGCTCAGGTAAGAGTGAGTCCTCCGCTTACACTTCAGAGAGGGAGTGTATCCTTCTGAGCTCAGGTAAAGATGATGTAGGGAATGTGACTGTTCTCCAGAGCTCAGGTAAGATGGAGTCCTCTACTTACACTTCAGAGAGGGAACGTGTTCTGATGAGAGGTGACGGTCTTGATAGACCATCGATAGAGATAAATACATATTAATTTATATTTGCACCATTTATACACACATTAGTATTTTGGCATTAAAACAATATGTTTTTAATTGTGTATGTTAGTCTGATACAGGGTAAGAGATCAGACTCCCCGGAACCCAGCTGTGTGTCCATGAAGAGTGACAAGTCGATGGACCCTAAACGTCAGTTCAGAGAGGGAGTGTGTCCTACTGAGCTCAGGTAAGGATGATGTAGGGAATGTGATTGTTCTACTGAGCTCAGGTAAGGATGATGTAGGGAATGTGACTGTTCTACTGAGCTGAGGTAAGCATGATGTAGGGAATGTGACTGTTCTACTGAGCTCAGGTAAGGATGATGTAGGGAAGGTGACTGTTCTACTGAGCTCAGGTTAGGATGATGTAGGGAATGTGACTGTTCTCCTGAGCTCAGGTAAGATGGAGTCCTCCGCCTACACTTCAGAGAGGGAGAGTGTTCTGATGAGAGTTGATGATCTCCTGGTTTAGGACAGTGTTCCTCACTCCTAATCCCACCTGATCAAACTCACTCAGCTCATTATGAAGCCCTTCATGAGCTCCATCAGTTCATCCATAGTTTTAGTTTTGAGGCCATGACACTAAAATATCTGCCCCTACAGAGACCAATCTTAACTTATGGATAGAGAGAAGACCTGCATCAGAAGACCTAAGTGTATGGGTGGAGCAGTATGGCTGTAGGAGTTCAGCTAAGTAGGGAGGTGCAAGACCATGCAGAGCTTTGAATGTAAGCAGGACGAGTTTATACTGAATGTGTTGACGGACAGGGAGCCACTGTAACTGATGTAGAATCGGGGTGTTGTGGGCTGACATTTTTTAACATCTAAGAGAATTCTGGGATGTAAATGAAGAGAGAGTTGCAGTAATCAAGATGGGATGTGATGAAAGCATGAACCAGAGTTTCAGCACCTTGTCTGGAGAGCATGGGCCTAAGTCTACTGATATTGTGACTGTAAAAAAAAGGCATTTTTAACCATTGACATGATGTGGGGTTCAAAGAGTGAGGAGTACACCAAAGTTCCCAAATGCAGTTGATGATTTGATCAAGACCCATCTAGACTGAGTTTAAAATCAGTTAATTTAGCGATTATGGATTTAGAACCAATAACTAAAATTTTATTTTGTAAGGATTTAACTCTAGGAAGTTTATGTTCATCCACTGTTTGAGATATTTGATACAAGAGAGTAAAGCAGGAAGTGGTAAGGTAGTGTTACCTTTGGTGCTACTATAAATCTGAGTGTCATCAGCATAACAGTGGAAACGGAGACCATGCCTGCGGATAATCTGACCAAGGGGCAACATATCGATTAAATAGGAGAGGACCAGGCACCGATCCCTAGAGAACATCTTGGGTAACGATAACAGTGTGTGATTTGTGTTTACCAAGTGTGACAAAATGTGATCTATTAGAGATATAGGAGATAAACCATTCAAGAACTGTATTAGTAATCCCAATGTCTGAGAGGCAGCTGATAAGTATGTTATGGTTTAATTGTGTCAAACACAGCACTTCTATCTAGAAGATCTAGAAGGAGGAGAACACACAGGGCACCAGAGTCAGTAGAGAGAAGGGGATCATTGAAACCATGTAACAGGGCTCTCTCAGTGTTGTGCGTAGTATGGAAGTCAGATTGGAAAGGTTCAAATAGATCCTGAGTATTTAAGAAAGATTGTAGTTGAGAGGCTGGAACCCTGAGTAGACAGGGGAGACTGGAAATGGGTCAGTAATTATCAAGTAGTGCAGCATTTAGTCCTGTTTTATAAAGAATGGCAGTTAAAGCTGAGGTTTTGAGAGCTGTAGGGACAGAATCCGAAGGGAAGCATTAATGAGAAGACATGGGAGAAATAGCAGAAGAACACTTAAGAAGAGGAGTTGGGGCAGGATCCAGCTGTAGGTAGATGAGCTGGATTTAGCTACAGTAGTAATGCTGTTACTGAACATTGCTGAGCTCCTCTTTTAATGACTAGACAAAAACAAACTCTCTTGATTACAGTTTAAGTTTCAAGTTTGGTTTATTTGTCATGTACATAGTCATACATAGTATAGTAATGGTTTGAGAGTGCTCTGTCCAAACTGAGGGAAAAAAACAGGGGAACATAAGGAAATATCTCTCTCTCTCTCTCTCTCTCTCTCTCTCGCTCTCTCTCTCTCTCTCTCTCTCTCTCTCTCTCTCTCTATATATATATATATATATATATATATATATATATATATATATATATATATATATATATATATATATATATATATAACAATGTATGTACAATATATGTATAATATGTTTATCAGGCTTTGCCAGAAATGTAGCACAAATGTTTATTCCGTGGATCAGTGTGTGTTTACATGTGCACATAGTCTGGATAATATTATCCTGGAACACATGTTTTAATCAGCCTAAGCTTAGGTCAACTAAGACACTATGTCACACTATAACAATCAGACTGTAATATTAACAGGATCATATCTAAGTAAGACAGTTGTAGACTAATATAAGATCATGGATTTACATGTAAACATAGATAGTGAGGGGTTAACACTTGTGTAACAGTTGATTAATCTGATTGTATTATTCCTAGAAATACAAAAATCTTGGTGTTATCTTTGATCCAGAGCTCAGATTTGATCAGCAAATAAATTCTGTTATTAGGAATAATTTTTACAAGTTCAGAGAAATTTCCCAAAATCAAATTCTTTGTTCATGCTTAGGAACAAGTCATCTACTCACTGGCACTCAGAGTTGTTCAGATCAGCTGTTGACTGTTCCACAGTCTCCACTGAAGCTGAACTGTGACTGTGTCTGTTCCACAGTCTCGACTGAAGCTGAAGTGTGACTGTATCTGTTCCATAGTCTCGACTGAAGCTGAAGTGTGACTGTGTCTGTTCAGCTGCAGCACTGAGGCTGTGGAACAGTCCTCCTCTGAATATCAGCTCTGCTCCCTCTTGTGCAGATTTCAAACACTTCTTTTTACTCTGACATTTTCATTTCTCTGTCCATGTTTATGTTTGATGGCACATTTCCTTTTGTTTTACATTTCACAGGTTTTTGTTAAGACATTTTTCCTAACTTTCCACAGCACTTTGATCATTGCTGTTGTGGTAAATGTGCTCTATAAATAAAATGTACTTATCTTCTAACAAATCATCTTGTAAAGGAGCCCTTTTGTCTGTTTTGCTTTCCCTTGTCGTCCTTTGTTTATTGTTGTATCTGTGTGTTGTCCTTCTCCCTGCTCCTCCCACCATTCCTGCCACTCCCCAGCCTAACTCCACCCACCATTCCTGCCAAAGTCCCAGCCTAACTCCTCCCACCATTCTGGCCACTTTCCAGCCTAACTCCTCCCACCATTTCTGCCACTTTCCAGCCTAACTCCTCCCACCATTCCTGCCACTGCCCAGCCTAACTCCACCCACCATTCCTGCCACTCCCCAGCCTAATTCCACCTACCATTCCTGCCACTCTCCAGCCTAACTCCACCCACCATTCCTGCCAAAGCCCCAGCCTAACTCCTCCCACCATTCCTGCCACTCCCCAGCCTAACTCCTCCCACCATTCCTGCCAAACCAGGCTAACTCCACCCACCATTCCTGCCACTACTGACCTAACTCCACCTGTCATTCCAGCCACTTGTCCTTAGTCTCTGCATTGTTCTCTTCCCAGATTCCTCTATGTATATACTTCTCCTGTTTCCTGTCTTCCTGTTCTTGTTTGTTGACCTTTGTTTTCTTGTGGCTGAGTGTGTTTAGCACATTTGCTTTACTTTCACTTTCTATTAAAAGCCTTTTTGAGTTTCTACACTCACACCTGCATCTTCATCCTTTCTGCTGCTGCACACCAGGCAGCATCACAGATCTGTTATAAAATGCAGAAACGCAAGTGTTGATAATATATAATCTTGTATATTATCTACTTGTCTGTATAATCATGTGTTGTGCAGGTATGAATGTGCTACATATTCCTCCATAAAAGTCTGTTGTGTTTGTCCACAGTGTACAAAGAGAAAAAGCAGAACTCACCTACAGAAAACAATTGGAGTCCATATTCAAGGTATGTAACTGTGGGGGTGATTTCTAGTATATTTGGGTTTTAGGATGTAACAGAAGTAATAAGATTACTTTTTCCATTAAGTAATGAGTACAGTAATCCCATTACAATTTTAGATAAGTGATGAGTAATGGATTACTTTTTTTTAAGTAACTACCCAAACACTGCCAGAATGTTCTCCATCATGAAACAAAATCATGTAGTGATCTCTCTCTGTAACATGGTGGTGTTTTTTTGATTGTCTGTTGCTGTTTATTCCTAACCAGGAGCTGGAGCACAAAGTCGTCTCTCTGGTGAAGAAGGAGCTGAAGAAGTTTAAGAAGCTGCTGAGTCCAGATTACCCAGCATGCTCTGAGAGAGAGGTGGAGGATGAGGAGGATCAGAGCAGTGCCAGAGAGGGAGCACTGAAGATCACACTGCATGTCATGGGGAACATGAACCAGACAGACCTTGCTAACACACTACAGAGCAGTAAGAGCTCTGGATCATGGCTTTATGATGGCAGTATCACTATAACTAAATTTTGTCCTCTGTGTTTGTGCAAAGTGTTTCAGCGTTTTGATAAATTACTTCAACATCAAAGATAACAAGAAAATAAAATATTTGTGATCATGTTCTTCTGTTTATTAGAGCTATTCTCTGAATATCAACGAAATCTCAAACACAAACTAATGGATACATTTAAAAGAATTAATGAAGGAATTTCCCAACAAGGAAGCTCAACTCTTCTGAATGAGATCTACACAGAGCTCTACATCACAGAGGGAGGGAGTGGAGAGGTCAATAATGAACACGAGGTGAGACAGATTGAGACAGCATCCAGCAGACCAGCAACACAGGAGACACCCATCAAATGCAATGACCTCTTTAAAGACAAACCCATCAGAAGAGTGCTGACTAAAGGAGTTGCTGGAATTGGGAAAACGGTCTCTGTTCAGAAGTTCATTCTGGACTGGGCTGAAGGAAGAGCAAATCAGGACGTCCTCTTCATATTTCCACTTCCTTTTAGGGAGCTGAATTTGATGAAGGAGAAAATGTTCAGTCTGATGGATCTACTTCATCACTTTTTCCCAGAAACAAAACAATTACAATTAATACACTGTGATGCTTACAAAGCCATTTTCATCTTTGATGGTCTGGATGAGTGTTGACTTCCTCTAGATTTCCAGAACAATGAGAACTTGTGGAATGTAACAGAGTCGACCTCGGTGGATGTGCTGCTGACAAACCTCATCAAGGGGAATCTGCTTCCCTCTGCTCTCCTCTGGATAACCTCTCGACCTGCAGCAGCCAATCAGATCCCTCCTGAGTGTGTTGATCAGGTAACAGAGGTACGAGGGTTCAGTGACCCTCAGAAAGAGGAGTACTTCAGGAAGAGAATCAGTGATCAGAGCCTGGCCAACAAAATCATCACACACATGAAGTCATCAAGAAGCCTCTACATCATGTGTCACATTCCAGTCTTCTGTTGGATTGCAGCCACTGTTCTAGAGAGAATGTTGGGTGAAGCAGAGAGTGGAGAGATCCCCAAGACTCTGACTCAAATGTTCACACACTTTCTGATCTTTCAGATCAAACACAAGGATAGAAAGTACCATGGAAACACTGACACTGATCCTCAACAGACTAAAAAGTCAATTCTGGCACTGGGAAAACTGGCTTTCCAACAGCTGGAAAAGGGCAACCTGATCTTCTATGAGGAAGACCTAAGAGAGTGTGGCATTGATGTCAAAGTAGTGTCACTGTACTCAGGAGTGCGTACCCAAATCTTCAGAGAGGAGTCTGGGCTTCACCTGGGGAAGATGTTCAGCTTTGTGCATCTGAGCATTCATGAGTTTCTGGCTGCTTTATATGCATTTCTCTCCTTCATCTCCAAAAAGAAAAATGTGTTGAAACAGCAAAAGAAAGGTCTCTTTAAAAGATCAACCATGTCTGACTTCCTTATGAATGCAGTGGACAAGGCCTTACAGAGTGAGAACGAACATCTGGACCTTTTCCTCCGCTTCCTTCTGGGTCTCTCACTGGAGTCCAATCAGACTCTCTTATGAGGCCTACTGACACAGAGGAAAAGAAGCTCTCACAGCAAAGAGGAAACAGTCAACTACATCAAGGAGAAGATCAGGGAGAATCCATCTCCAGAGAAATCCATCAATCTGTTCCACTGTCTGAGTGAACTAAAGGATCATTCTCTAGTACTGGAAGTCCAGACATACCTGAGCAGAGGAGGTGACCATTGTCTCCATGGAGCCAGTCTCTCTCCAGCTCAGTGGTCAGCTCTGGTGTTTGTGTTGCTGAACTCAGAAGAGGAGCTGGATGAGTTTGACCTGAGTAAATATGACCCATCAGAGGAATGTCTACTGAGACTGCTTCCATTGGTTACAGCATCCAGAAAAGCTGTGTGAGTATTTTCATTCATAAACACATTACTGCACTGGTGTTAGTACATCATGATCTCCATCATAAGGTACTTTGTTAATTTGTGAGTGTTCCTTAAACCCCTCTGTATCCTGTACCCTAATCACTATGCAAGGTGTTAGCTGACCAAATCATTAATCCTAAAGTGCTTCTTAAGTGTCTTTGTGCTGCCTTTCCTCTGAGTACAGGCAGTGCTCAATAAATGCACCACAAAAAACCTATCACACACTTCTCTCTCTCTCTCTCTCTCTCTCTCTCTTTCTCTCTCTCTCTCATTCTTACACACACACACACACACACACACACACACACACACACACACACACACACACACACACACACTGTAAGTGTATATTTCTCTCTTACACACATTGACATTATAACTCTTTCACTTGTTACAGTGTTCACTTACCCCTGCCCTGCTTACCTACAACCAGCGATGGAAACAGGTGTAGACCAACATTTAAGACGTGTAAAATATAATACATTTATCTGACTGAATTATAATTACAAAGGTATTAGAGTAAATTCTATTGTGTAGCACAGTTTAATTGATGAGAATATGTATAACTAACTTTATAAAGTTACTTAAGCATTTACATTATGTCATACTACCTGAATGTTACCCAATAGATGGATATAAAGTAAGAGAGAGGTAAAGAAAGAGTGAGCGAGAGAGAGAAGTAGAGAGAGAAAGCCCCAGGTAGAGGTTTCTCCAAACCTCACTGCTCAGTCCACCAGCTCTGCTCCAGCTCCACTCCAACTCTCCCCCTAAACCCTCCACCTCCAGACCCTGACTTCAGTCTTATCTTCACCAAGACCAGGTGGTTTACCATCACTGACCAATCACAACTAACCACATTCTCTTATCACCCACACCATGGGACAGCAATCAGGTATCACTGACGCAGGAACTCAGCTGGTGGTAGGACAGTGATTTACAGTCGTGAATAACAACTCACTTCCTGTAAAAGTGACCGTGATGTGACCCCTCTTGTATGTGTCACGTCTGCACTTCCTGTCATACTTGTTTCCCCTCTTTGGTCTTCCTAGTGCTGACCTTTGTCTATTTACACTGTTTGCCTTTTTGACTGTGGTCCTGCCTGAGAGGCCCAGCAGATGCAGCAGGACTAGAGCAGGTGAAGGGTACTGTGGAGAGACAGGCTGAGGGGATGGAGATGGACATTCTTCTCCACACACATCAGTTCCTCCTCTTATCCTAAGAGACACTGATGAACCAGTATATCCAGGGCTTTCTCCTCTTCTGGGGTTTGTGTGGACATCACTCCCCACTGCTCAGTGTGAACTGCCTGCACTTAATCTCTGCACAATATCATCACACTGCTTCTTTATCTCTGTTACACAAACTAACAGTTTTGTTCAGTTTCCTCCAAGGGAATATGGAACTCCTTTATAAAATTTAACTCACCCTTCTGTCTCTCCTCCACAACTTTACCAACTGAATCCGTGTCTGGTAGCGTCTTTGATCAAATTATCGTAATTCTGTTTGACTATTAATCTATTGTTTGCCTGTTGACTTGTGGGACTGTTTCCAAACTTAGGCAGGGGTGGAGTTAACAAAGAAGCAATTTGAACTTGCTCTGAATTAAAAGCGTGCGTGTGTATGTGTGCGTGTGTATGTGTGCGTGTGTGTGTGTGTGCGTGTGTGTGTGTGTGTGTGTGTGTGTGTGTGTGTGTGTGTGTGTGTGTGTGTTATACAAGAGAGAGAACAGAAATCACCATCTTGATGCATAATTAACCGATCAATTTAACATGTCTGTTCAATGCAGTTAAATTAATAGTGGTGTGTTGTAATAAGGAATAAGCACATTTTGTGTTTTGTCTGTGTGTGGATTTCAGAAAGAACAGTAGAGACAGGTAGATAAAGAGAATAGAGATATTTTGTTTATCTAAATCAGTAGTTCTCAAACATTTTAGACCAAGTGTCTCCTATAAATCATCCCACAGATACACAGACGGTGATCACTTACCATTTCAGTAAGAGGGTTGAGGAGTTTAGCTGAGTAAAGCTGTACGATGTCCAGGATGAGGGCAGTGGTCTTCAAACACAGATCTGACTCTGCCTCCATTTTGTTATGGTACTCAGTCTTGATTGTGGTGAGAGCAGAGAGGTTATTCTCACAACAGAAAGTATCAACCCCACTAGCGAAGAACATCAAAACCTGCACAGCTTTTAATGAGAAGGTTGAAAATTCACTCTGTCTTTGGATCCAGAAGTTCTACAATTACATCTGTTTGAATTCTGACATCAGTATCTCATCAGATGATAACTGGAGCAGCTTCTCTTATTCAGCACAGATCAGATCCTCAGTCATTCCTATGAGGTGAAAGGTGAAGGGGTTCCCGATGGCCCTGATTATGTCACACACTTCAAAAAGTGTCAGAGAGGCCCTGCGTTCAATGTTAAGCTCATCAAAACAGGAGAAACTATCAACGAGATAGACTAATTTTTCCTGCCATACTGAGTGTCCAAATACACTCACAAAGGGAGATTGTTGTTCTTGCATAAACACGTGTAGCTCAGATGCAGTGCAAAGAGCCTTGTGAGCACTTTTCCCCTTGATAACATCTCACTTCAGCACGAAGCAAATGTTGCACATGTTCACTGCCCAGTACCTCACAAAGCACATTGAACAAAGTTATTGGTTGAGCCTTTATTAACTTCACTGCATCATTCCTCCTGATATCGGTTTCCTGATGTTATGACATTATCCTGTGCTTTTGCTGGGTTTACATGTTTTATCATTTTATCTAGTGAAAAGATAAAGATGACGCCAGAGAGGTCGACTGCTGGCACCACTCCTCCGACCGTACTTTGTACTTTCTCCGAAATTCTTGCCTTCTTATCTTTTCTTTTTACTATGATGCGCATCTCTTATGACAGAAACACTCTTGTTTCTTTCAGTTTACAAAATACTCACCTCAAACCATTTCTAACCTCAGACCTAAGTTGGCAGAGTGAGATCCTAAGGGAAAACAAAGGACGCAACACAAAGAAATGGCCGTGAGGAAACGGAGCCGGTGTAAGGAACAGGCTGAGGCCTCGGGCACACTGAGCTCCCTTACCTAGCATCCTGCTAGCCAATGTCCAGTCTCTGGATAACAAGCTCGACAACCTCTGGGCCAGGATAAAGTTCCAGAGGGACATTCGGGACTGCAATCTCCTCTGCCTCACTGAGACCCAGCGGTACCGAGCCATGCCATCTACCTGGCCGAGTTTTTCTCGGTGCGCCGCATGGACAGAATAGCAGAATCGGGGAAGTCGAGAGGCGGTGATGTGTGCATGATGGTAAACAATGGCTGGTGTGATAACGATAATGTTGTTACTCTCGCCCGGTCTTGCTCACCCAGTCCTTTTTACCTTCCTCGTGAGTTCACTCTGATCATCGTCAATACCGTGTACATTCCAGCTCAGGCTAACACGGACATCGCACTGTGACAACTCCTTGAGGCTCTTAAACAGTTTCAGTTAAATCACCGGGACACTGCACTTATTGTGGTTAGGGATTTTAACAGCACTAACCTCAAACATGCATTGCCAAACATTTATCAGCACATAACCTGCCCCACAAGAGGCAATAGGATACTAGACCACTGCTACACCCAATACAAAGATGCAAGTCGCAAGCTCATCCACTATTTGGTATGTCA
>NC_137517.1:12787500-13062500 GCF_041902795.1 Electrophorus electricus | reverse complement strand
TTCATAAAGTCTTAATTCTGAATGTGTTAGATGATGTCAATGTTACCTAATCATGTAGAGCTAGGCGTGTTACAATAGAAAAGCTGAATATAAGTGTGAAGGGAACTCAAGGGATTGGGACTAAACAGCTGTGTAGCCTTAAGAAAACCACTTATCAGTGAGGCTAACTGGCAAAAATAGCTTCAATTTGATAGGGAGCATAAAGATCGGACTCTGGAGCAATGGAAGAAGGTAATGTGGTCTGATGAGTCCACATTTACCCTCTTCCAGAGTGATGGGCGCATCAGGGTAAGAAGAGAGGCGGCTGAAGTGATGCACCCATCATGCCTAGTGCTTACTGTACAAACCTGTGGGGGCAATGCTATGATCTGGGGTTGCTACCGTTGGTCAGGTCTAGGTTCAGCAATGTTATGTGCCCAAAGAATAAGGTCAGCTGACTACCTGAATATACTGAACGACCAGGGTATTCCATCAATGGATTTTTTCTTACCTGACGGCACGGACAATTCCAGGATTCGTCGGGCTCAAATTGTGAGAGAGTGGTTCAGGGAGCATGAGACATCATTTTCACACATGGATTGGCCACCACAGACTCCAGACCTGAACCCCACTGAGAATCTTTGGGATGTGCTGGAGAAGACTTTGTGCAGTAGTCCAAATCTCCCATCATCTATACAAGATCTTGGGGAAAAATTAATGCAACCCTGGCCAGAAATAAATGTTGTGACATTGCAGAAGCTTGTGGAAACAATGCCACAGTGAATGCATGCCATAATCAAAGCTAAAGGCGGTCCAACGAAATTTTAGAGTGTGTGACCTTTTTTTTGGCCAGGCACTGTATATGCCCAGCAGTGCTCGTCTGCCTTGTGGTGTGTGATATTTGTGGACAGAAAGAGGGGAGGGGCTCCTAGCTTTATAAAGCCTGTGGTTTGCATTAATGAACACATGGGTCATCGCCTGTTGTTTCTGCATGCTGAGGTCAGTATGACCTCATAAGTGAAAAGGTATTAGGATGAGAACAAGCATAGTGCCCTACAGGTATATGTTTGTGTGCACATGTGTAGATGTTAGTGACATGTTTACATTCATATTGTTCACATAATGTTTAATAGTGGTGTCTCCCTGGCAATGTAAACATCCCAGTGTTAGTGAGAGATGGCTCAGACATTGGGCTAAACCACACTGATCCTGCTTGCTGCGTGAGAGAAACAGCTGGCAGGATCAGTGTGGTTTAGCTCCATGTTTGAGCCATCTGACTCTGACCAAGAGTCTCTTCAACAGGAAAATGGACCCCAATAAAATCTTATCGATGACAAAATAGTGTGTCCAAAACTCCAGCTGGTTGAGCTAAGATTCACTCAGTTATAAAGAGGCTGAATTATGTGTACTCTTCATTAAAGTGGGTGGTGTTCCCTTAATTAAAGTGGGTTGTGTACTCTTAATTAAAATGGGTGGTGTTCTCTTAATTAAAGTGGGTGGTGTACTCTTAATAATCCCTTAGAGCAATGCTGGTTGTGGAAGCTTTTGAAGCTGACTCAGGGGCGCCGTCAGGGATTTTGGGCCCCATGAAAAGATATGACACTGGGCTCCACCTTCCCATCACCCCAGGCCACGCCCACCCTGAAAATATAGCATTGTGCATGTAGTGGAATTCACTATTTGATGTAAGACTGAAATCATCTATAAGAAAAGTGCTAAAGACCATATTTTACAGTTTATGGAAGCTTTCTAGTCTTTTAAAAACAGAGATCTTTTCCAACACTAATGAATTTATTTCTCATGGGAACAATCCAGTGTGATCTGCCTTAGACTTATACAGAGGCCTTGAAACCACCTGCATCAGAGCCTCTGTTTTGCACATATAGACTCAAAAAGGTCTCTGACCTTAAGATACCCCAGAAACATTATTCATCTTTATGCTTTCAGACAGTCTTGCACCACTCTGCACGTGTGACAGGGAGCTTCAAAGCCTATTTTAATTAGATCACAGATCGTCTCATGAAAATACAGATTAACGTTTGGCCTTTCCTTTGCCTCAAAACATTTGATCACCTCATTCCCCCCTTTCATGATTTTGTCATGAACTATTGTCTCGCTGTCTCTATTTAATGTGTCATTGTTTTATATAAATGTTAACAATGTTGTGACTTTAGTTTATTATTTCTAATATGAACTATTGAATTTAACTGTGTGCCCTGTAACATTCTTTTCTTACTTATGTGGCCAACATCCATTGGGCATGACGAAGGTTTCTTATATTATCACACAAATATCTTAGGTTATACAGTTACTTCAGTTTATAAATTATGTTAATACTGTTATTTGGAATAAAATTACAGCAGGATTCTCCGAACAGAACACATACACCTCCCCTCTCGGCCAAAAACTTATCCAGAGCTATACGATTTTGCCAGGTCATTAATGACATAGCTTCCAATTGCACCGCCACTGCTGTTAGTGCATCAGTATAATTAATAAAATGATGCTGATTATAGTATATGTAATTTATCCAATCAATAGTTTTGTTTATAGTAAACCACCAGAGAATTGATTCAGATCCCGCAGCAATTTGATTTCTAGCCTTAAATTAATCTGAAGCCCCCCTATGAACTCCAATAGCATCAATGATACTTTATCATCCAAACTACCCTTCGGTGCCTCACGTTGCTGAAAACAATGATAAGCATCGTTGTGTGGGAAGTACAGCTTCAGGTACAGGAACCATAGGAAATGACACAATCAACATGACTCTTACCCCCACATACCCAATGAGCATCCGGAATTACGACACCATCATATTTCTGCATGAGACGTGCATGATTAACCAGGTCTTGTTCTACAAAAGTTCCATTGGAGTTGTCAAAATAATGGGTATTGTTAAAAGTTGAAATATAACAGGTTCAGTGTAATCCATAATCCAAATCCTACAACATTTCCTTGTGAAATTTCCCACATTTTTCCTCCTGTACAATAAAAACAATCAGGACACACTGTGGAATTCATCAAAGTAATACTTTTTTTCTTACAGTTGTAGCTTTCTGCACAGGTGTCTGCCTCCAATTCTCTGAGCTCAATGAGTTAATTCTGTTCACCAATATGGACGTAGCCAGCCCTCTATCCCAGTAAACCTGTCTCTTGTCTGTCATTATTCAAATCTTTAACCCTACACACCGCCTCCCATCATCCAGCGCTGGCGGTGGTTCAAACGGTCCCCATGGCAACCGCTCCACTCCAACTGTTGCTCTTACAGGCACTTGGCTAAACAACAACTGCAGCCAACAGAGCCCTTTTCCAAATCCTCCTTATTCCTTATTCATCCAATTTATGTCACTTAGTCAGCCGATACAATTTAACATTTATTAAGTCTAGCGATTTCCGACACGCCACACCTGCAGAGTTTCTATATATTTTCTCAAGCCAAAAATGCATTTGCACTCCCTGCATCTCATTTAACAAATTGCTATCCATGTGATTATTTTAGTCGCAAATCTATTCACTTGATTCTAAGTTTGTTAGATTTGTTAGATCTATTTTGTTAGATTTAACTGCTTATTGATTATTGAATATTGATTTAGCCAGAACTTACTTGGGTAAATTAGATATTCACTGTTCCAAAAATAATATTAACCGCCACTCGCTCTGGTTAAATTTCTTATCCTGTATATTTTAACTTTACTCTTCTCCTATTGCTGCTATTTTAAAATGTCCATCATATGTATGCTCGCTACTGCTTTAACTGTTACCAGTTTTATATACGATACCTCTATCATTTACTTTATATTTATTACTAAAACAATGTCTATATGTTTTGCATGCACGCATTTTATAATGAGATATTATTAATGACGTTTAGACAGATCTGTCTGCATATCCATTCACTTCCTTTGTTAAATGACCAAACCAAAATAATCTTAATTATAACCCAGAAAAAACTGTTATGCTGGTATGCGTCGTACAATACGTCATTGTTGATAATCTGTTAACTCGCGATGGCCACATCAACACAAACACAGTTTTTACAGACAAAACATTTAACACTTTTCTCTTAGTGCTGCTTTACTCACGAGATCTACTATTCTTCTCTTTATTCTTTTAATCTCTTTATTCTCTTTTTTTCTTTTATTATTTTATTCTCATTATTCTCTTTTATTCTTTTATTCTCTTTATTCTGCACATTTTCTTTACTTCACTTGTTGTGGTCACATTTATACAGAAACAACTGGAACAAACATACCTGTTAACATTCATCTCTTCAGCGCTTTTTTTCTCTGGAGCTCTATTTATTTCTCTTTATTCTCTTTATTCACTGCACATTTTTCTTTACTTTATCTTTCTTTATTCAACTGTTTTTTTTTTTTTCACTATTTCCCTTTACAGTAAGTTTTTGTGAAACTATTTTCACTTTTACCGGTTGATTTTCTAACTGTTACTCCATTTTTTGTTATTTTATATTTTTAGCAAACAATTCTCACTCCTTCAATTCCCAGTCTGCACCCTTAAGACCCCCAAAACCTGACTACAAAGCTCTGTGGACCAGGTCTGAATACCACCTATGCAGAATGTTTTAACAGGGATTTAAGAATGTCTAACAGTGTCAGGTGGGCATGACCTTTATATATTTTCTTCAAGGACACTTACATAACCATTTAAATTTTTTTATTGTAACGAATCTGCTGGCCTGAGTGCTGATGGGCGTGGAGCAGGATGCACAGATTCCCTCGATGAAGTGACGCATTTATTAACAAAAGACACAAACAACAATAGTGGCACTCATATACAACATGAAGGAAAGACATGACTCATACACGTAACAAAACACAGACTCTAGTAACATTGAACGAAGATTACATACGCATTTTACATTTAACAGCAGACTAACAATGACCAACACAGTACACACACTATCAGAAATTTAAATAGACAAAAGAGACAAGACATTAAGCCCCATACAGGTGCATACAATTACAAAGGGCGTGGTTACAAACATTAAACCCCCTGCACACGGCAGGCCGTACCATGTGACTTGTGTGTGTGTGGGGGGGGGGGGGGGCGTCCCGTGACATTTATAATACTTTTCCAGGTTTACACTATTATGTTCAAATCATACATTATTCAATATATGCAAATTGATATTCAATACTTACACCAACTGGTTCTTGGTATCATTATGTTCAACCTAAACTACTTCTATTTTTTTTAAAAAGGCGATCTTATTTCCTACCGCCAGGTGCCCATATTGCTTCTTCTGGTGATCCTTTTTCATAGCACCAAATGCCCATATTCTTTCTTCCGGTGCTGGGCTGGGATGTCCCATCCTTGAACCAAGGATCCCTCAACTGAGGCCCCTAGAGGCCTGTCAAAGAGGCCTTCTGAGGCTTTATGCTGAAGCCAACCATCCATATTCTTCTGCGTACAATATCATTTTATTACCTCACCCTGCACTGTGAAATACACATCCTATTCACAAAAGCACATGCTTTGGCTGGTAAAACATTTCTTATTAACACCAGTCTTGCTTGTCTTCCTAACTGGTTCAGTTCCTTCACTTTTAAGCTTCCCTAGTGTTATTATTACATATTTTAGTTTACTGTATCTAAATCACTACATAAGAGATTGTAGCCTGCACCCAGTAGTAGGAGGGTGTTTAGGGTGAAATAGTAGACTGTTTCTTTGTTGAGGTTTGTGTATATAAACATGTGATTTGTGAAAATGATTTAATTTCTTCTAATTAATAAACTGTTATAGTAGCTATAATCCTGATGTAATGATGCACAGTGTAGTGACATTTCACATGAGGAAAAAACATCAATAAAGGTATTTTTGAATGGATATAACTAAAAATTAATAATACATTTTCTTAGAATTATTACATAAGGATATATATATATATATATATATATATATATATATATATATATATATATATATATATATATATATATATATATATATATATAATCATAATCGAGAATCATCCATGAGTCTGAAGACATCTAGTTTTAATCACCCAGCTCTACTTATAATAGACAATAAAGGCTGAAGAGACTAACATTCCAGATGTAGTTTTATTTCAACAGTTATTTATTTTAATTACTACGAACAACAACAATGAAAGAGTGAATGTATGATGGTGCACAGACTGATGGGTGATAGAGGGGTGGAATATGAACATCGTAGAGAAAATAATGACAGGAGATCATTTTAATGTCAGAGTTGGTCAATGTTTGAATAAGTCTGGAAGTGGATACTTAGCCTGTACATGCACCTCCAGTTTTAAGTGATTTAAGTTTTCAAATGATTTGTACTTGATCACTTTAATACTAGTTATCAGAAATTGTACACATAGTACAATGATTCAGGAGTCACATTGATGTAAACACTTGGGACATGACAGTCATTCACATCCAGACTTATTTACCCCTCATTTATTTTCTAGTTGAGCTCCTCTAATACAGAAGAACATGTCAAAAAAACCAAAATGACTTTTATTTTGCGGGTTTAGAATGTGTATTTTGATGCTGGAGATTCATTTTCAGTCATGCTCTACATATTCTGATTCACCAGGGTCTTGTCTAATAAATTGAACACTTGAGTATATACATGAAATTACCAAGTAGCTGCACAGCATTTTCTACTAGGTGTCCTAGACATCTAAATGCACACAAAGTCATCAGTCACTATACATTGAGTGTGCAATATTCTTTTTGCTAAAACATCACAACAATGCTCAATGTACAATGCACTTATTAAAAGACAATATTAAATTCTTCATTGTTATTATGTTAAATGATTATGCTGGGATAGTGCTGTAATACTGTAAAGAAATAGTATGCTTTCTCATGTATACTTACATTTTGTAGGAGGATTGTGAATATTTTCAGCAGTGAATGGAAATATCCAGTCCTTTGCAATGCAAACATTGAAGCTAATCCATGCTAGAAGCCACTGAACAGTCTCTCAGCTTCCATCTTATAACTGCACCCAAAGAACTCCACATAAACTTCAGCTAAAATAAGCCTGTTCCATTCCATGATGTCCCTTAGTATTGGTAATCAAATTAAGTAAAAACAATATGGATTACTGTATCAGTTTTGCCAAACAGCTTCACTCGCATGTGCTACACTTCATCTGGCTTAGAACACAAAGCAGTGCGCATATTTCAAACTCACGTAGTGGGTAAACAAATAAGGCAGGTGAGGTGTCTGCGTATTCATCTAAGCGTCCTCTATTTGTTGAAACAGCTGCCAATCACGCCGCTCGTGCTTGGACATTGGTTGTGAAGTCATTTGATAGCTTCGCCTCCCCTTCCCCCTTCACACCTTGGTGAGGATTGCTGTCACTCAAAGACATTAACTCTTCATTCTTCAAACAGAAACTGTGGACTCTAAGAAAGGAGGGTCTTGTCCCTTATTCACCCCTGCTACACGAGTAACATCCATTTGCTTGCATATTTTGTTATTTTATGAATGAAAAGAACACGTGTTTTGTGCAAAGACGTGAGCAAGCAAATGAAGAGCTTTTCTAGCATTCTAGATACTTTTTAAACATGCCAAGCAATTGCTTTGATGGTAATTAAATTAATAATAACAATAATAATAATAATAATATATTACGGGTCTACACAGTCACATTTACTAAACCAGACATACTTGGTCAGGCTTAAGCTTCCCTCCAGATATTATCACTTGTTTATTTTACTGTATCTAAATCACTACATAATAAATTGTAGCCTAAACCCAGTTATAAGAGGGATAAAAAAGACTATTTCCTCATTGTGGTTTATAACTATGACTTGTGATCACTTTGATACTTATGATACTGAATTTAGCGTAGCAATAAACATCCCTGATGTGTGAAAATTATTTAATTTCTACTCATTTAGCAAACTATTATAGTAGCTATAACTTTGAGACTGCAAAACCCTGATTTAGTGATGTAGAAGCGTTTCACATGAGGAAAAACTATCAAGAGGTATTGTTGAATTTATTTTGATTTAGCTAAATTTATTTATTTTTCCTACATTGCTTTTATACTTGCACAGTTTTGTTGTACTTGCATAATTTTGAGTCTCTTAAGGATCTTTAAAAGAAATAAACTTGCTGACTTTTTGCAAGTTTGTCTTGACTGCTGCAGAATGCTATTATTTTTGGACATTCAAAATTCATTCTAATAAATAAATGTTGCATGGAATTGTCCAATTTTTAATTATTAGTATGTAAGGGTGTAAAAAAATTTAATCATAATGAAGAATCATCAATAAGTTTGAAAAAAATCTATACTCAGAATGTAGTTTTATTTCAACACTTATTTTATTTTAATTACTAAAAACAACAACAATGAAAGAGTGAATGTATGATGGTGCACAGACTGATGGATGATAGAGGGGTGGAATATGACCATCACAGAGAAAATAATCACAGGAGATCATTTTAATGTCAGTGTTGCTCAACGTTTGAATCGCCGTAGTGTTTTGACAGCCTTTGAAAGCATCTTATTCATCTTATATGATTTCTCTAATTTTGGTTTCTTCAGCTTGTTCTTCATTTTGAGGTTTTCATGATGGCAGAACTAAAGAAAAATAAATAAATAAATAATTTACAAATGTGCAAAAATCCAAAATAATCATATTATTCGTATGTGTCAATCAAAAAAACATAATTTAGTCCAATATGAAGTTCTTCCAGTAAATAGACTTAGCTAACAGCTAAATGAATTTCACTTCTTACTGGTGTGGTACTTATGAAAGATGCAAAAAGTGGTAAATAACTCCTACATCATCTCTTTCTCCGTCATGGTTCTGTTCTTTAGAGACATCTGATAAAGATGTCAACAGTTTACTGGCCTCTTCTAGAGTTGTCTGAGTGACATTGATGATGTATAAGAGGCTTCTGAGCAGGTTCTGGTCCACTGGCTGAAACAGACATGAAGGATTAATATTTCCCACTCGCCCTCCGCTGGGCCTCTTTATCCTTCAATAATCCTCACAGTCAGTGACAAATGGTCCATTTGAAATAGGAAAATCAGCTCAGTGAAAATTATCCATGAAATGTGACGATTAACCAATTGAATCTGTGTGTCGCGTGCTTGGGCTCACGTGGACCTGCATGTGATGTCGGCCGTGGGTCTGCAGGCGTTGCTGGATCAGTTCACTCGCGCGACTGATCAGACCCCTCCCCTCACACATCTGTTCCAGCAGCGTGTCATAGTTCTCACGTGGAACCAGGACGTGGAGGCCATGAACATGGGCCCTGGAGGAGAGGCAGGGCTGGGCAGGATCTGAGCAGCAGATCAACGCTTTGATCACTGATCTGAAGCTGCTCTTGCACACACTGCCACTGTTCCTCCCAGAATGGTCCTTCTTTACTGAAGCTACGAGAGCAAGATGAAGAAGAGTGCATTAATGTGACATGAATACACAACACAAAACAACAAAACAACGATGTGTAACGGTAAAGAGGTTATTAAAAGTATACCTTCCACACCTCCAGTCATTTCTGTAATGTGCATCTGTTTTCTGACAACCTTTCATTAAATGGTGCCACTTAAAACACCTTGCAGGTGTAACTGTACAAATTCTATTAAGTCATTATCTTTCTGCTGAAGTCATTTGTTACACCTTCATTAAATCATTACACTCACCACCATCTTCATCTACTCTCAAGTGGAAATGGAAGACGTGATTTTTCAGGTTCCGCAAGTGAACATTTTTAGTAAATGAGGATAGCTTGGCTAATTCTGGATTGTGTCCCCGTGTTGTAGAACTGGTGTTTGCACCTCGCTCAGCGGCCTGCAGATGTCTGTACAGGTCCTGGGTCCTCCTGATAGTCTCCAGCAGTGTTGGTTTCAGTTCATGAATCTCCAACATATGCTGCTCCACTGCTGATAAAACCACATCAGGAGCTTCTTATATTTTTGTCAACAGCATTTTTAATAGTTATAATGCAAACAATTATGTACAGGGTATTAAAATAAGAAAAATCTTTAGCAGCAGGTTACAAGGTTGTTATAGATATATGTTACATCTATATTTGGTTTTTCACTTTGAAAATAACTTAGCAAGAGTAGTTTGACAAAAATGAAAGACCCCATCAGTCCCACAGTGCAGAGTGTACCTTGGATCTGGTATGTAGGATGTGTGAAGGCCTCTGTGTATCTCAGGCGTTGTTTCAGGAGCTGACTTTCTCTCACACTCTCCTGTAGCTGCCCAGACATGAGCTAAGATCATCACAGAGAGACAGAGTGATACAAACCCCAGGAATCACGCTCAGCCCTGCACTGCCACGCCTACCTCTTCCCACACACGCCTCCAATCTGGTTTACTGGAATACTAGCACACACCTGATCATTGTTTCTCTCATCACTGCTCCCTTACTTAAGCTCCCCTCCCTCACACTCACGTCATGAAGTATTGCCAACCTTATTTTGCATACCAAGTGGTTCAGTTATGGTTTTGTCTTTCTGGTTTTCGACTTCTGCCTGACCCCTGGACACCCCTGGACTCTGCCCCATGTTATGGACCTTGAATCAACAGGACTACGAATACCTGCCTGACCCCTCTGATCTGTTTGATTTCACTATAAAACCTCTTGCAATTGGATCCTCTTCCTTGTATGTGTGTGTGCAATCATAAACACAGAGAAACCAATAGGTAGAAATAATGACTCCAAACAAGGATCAGAGCCCTTATACTGAAATAATCAGAAATGTCTTATGTTGGGTAAATTATATTATACATTTTATTGTCTAGGACAGCACTAGTTGCATCACTTCCCTTTCTAAACCTTAGTTTAGCTCCTTAGTCTGAATATAAACATGAACAAAGTAAATAAACATCAAATTCAGAGTGTGAGATTCAATAGAGTCAATTCAACTTAAGGAACCATTCTTTGCATCCAGACTAAACCTAGTCTTAATCTTTAGAGTACTGGTCCATTATATCAGATGAGTTGTGAATCAGGTGTATTTTTAGTATGTTAAGAACACTAAATTCCGCCCTGCACCTGGTCTGACTGAATGAAACGTCGGGTTGCTACCTGGAGCTGCTGCTTTCTGTTCTCAAGCTGTAGAATGAGTTTGCCCACATCAGATTCCAGATTATTCAGCTCTGATGTGGTCTCTGCTAGCGCAGCATCTTTCTCAGCTAGATCCTGGATGTGACCTTCCAGAATGTCATGCAGCCCCTGCTCACACACAACAACAATCACCCTCATAAATGCACACACCCCCTGCTGCAGTGTTACTCCCTGCTGCCCCCGTCTGGTGTGATGAGGAATATTGGTGCAGAGTCCTTCTCTTGCAGGGGTCAGAGTTCAGGCAGGGGTTAAATGAGGCTCCAAGCTTCACAGACATTTTGTATAAAGCTGAGGAGTGTGTCTGGTAAAGGTGTCGTTCCCTTTCAGACCTGTGTTTTAGTCCTTTCTCTTTTCACACTTTTGTTTTAAACCACAAGAAAATGTTTATAATAAATGTGCAGATAATATGCTTAGTGAGCTCTATAGGTCTTTTGTATTAAGAGCATATTTTTGGACGCCTGTTTTTACCTGTAGGTTGCCATGTGTTTGGAGACACCCACCTGAATCTGTTTCTCTTTGTCCTTCAGGGCCTGTTGGAGGTCGTTTTTACTGGCCTCATGTTTCATTTTGGTCTCATGCAGCTCAGAGTCTTTCAACTCCAACAAGTTCTTCAGATCCTAAATAGAGAGAGAGAGAGCATACATAGAGTACAAATATACTAAACATTTAGTTCAAATGGATTTCCCTATATAGTATACAATTTATAATTTTTAATGTATTCTCATAGCCTAATTAAAACATTAAAGTTTTAGTGTCTTAAAGTAACAGTTTAATAAGCATACATGTATGCAGGAACATGCACCTGCACACACATACACACTCACACGTATGTCATCCTCTTTCAGGGTGGTGAGTGTGGAGTTGTGGGCGTGGCCAGGCTGGTGTCCACTGCTCTGATTGGTGCTCCTGTTCCTCAGCTGATTGATTATGGTGTTCTGAGCCTTGAGCTCCCCCTGCAGCTGTTCTATGTACCTGACAGCCATCACACACACACTCGATTAGGCTACATTTTATTTCACATGTTCATTTAGAGCTATGAGATGGACTCTCTGCACACAGATTCATCTTGGAATTACATTCCAATTACATGGAACTACATGGAGAAACTCCACTGAAATCACTGTGACATTAGAATGGTGTGTGCCAGCTCAGGACTAGGTACTATAATATAATTGTCTTTTGCTAAGAATAAAAAACAAAGCATTTCTAAGGATAATTTCTTCTATAATTAAAGTACAGCAATTTACTAGCTAAGGATTATTATTGTTTAATGAAGGCCCTAAGGTTTAACTTAAGTGGTCAGAAATTAGCATTTAAAATGGAAATATGTCAAATAATTTTGTTGTTTTGATGTGGTTGTCCTGGAGAAACAGCCCGAGTTTCTAACTGGGAAATCTTCCATGAACAATGTTTCTTATCAGAATTAAATATAGGCCTGTACCGACCTGTGCAGCTCTTCAATGGTTTCCTCTGATTGGCTCTGATCCTCAGAGGGCGGGTCTTGTAATGTGTAGGCTTGTAGCTGGTTCTCTAGCTGTAGGCGGAGCGTCTTCTCTTGATGGAAAAGCGCTTCCATCTTCTCCAGTTCCTCTCTGCACCTGCTCAGCTCCTGACAGGTGGATGAAGAGCATTACGTGAAATGAAGAAATAATTCAATTCAAGACACGTGTCTGGTCCTGCTACTGCAGTAGCAGTTAAAACTATTCTAAAAAGGAAGAGAATAAAGAGGCTTGGGCAGAATAATTTATGCATTTGAGAAGGTCAATTTATTGCCTTTTCAAGTTGTATTTAGATTTTTTAGCGCCCTCCCTTTATCTAGGTGCGGAGTGTGATTAACAAGTGTCCCCAGTCTCGTCCTCTCAATTAACCGGCTCTGATTACAAAAACTAGACTCGGGTCTCCTCACGTCTAAGTTTTGCTGCGTCGCCACTGGGAAACGCTCCTCTGCCGCGTTGTAAATCTGTTCTGTACAACTGCTGCACTTCTGCGAGCCGCCCTCATGCTTGAGGAAGCATATACGCATGCGCAGGTTAAAGTTGTCCTTCTGCAGCTCGGATATCGTCTGGATTAAAAAAAAGAGCAAACAGATCGGATTGATGTTCAGACAGACAAATATTATATTTTCAGCTTGGCAGTAAAATTGCATACCTGCGTCATTTCTTTTAGTGTCCACGTTTTGTTCCTGGTCAACAATTTCCCATGTTGAGAAAAACTCATCATGTTTCTCTATTGATTTAATTTGGCCTTTCACGATCGTTCCTGAATCCAGGGGATACACGGATAATATAAAATATTTTAGATATTTCTATAATTAACGGCGCACTTAATTTAATGATATAATAAATCATGCAAGTAATATTGATACTATTGCTGAAAACTATTAGAATATCCAATAATTCTGGTCGGACTATACCTTGAAAATCACCTTGTCCTCCTTCAGAAAATCATGTAGGTATTTAGTGTGTTGGAACGCTTTTAAATAACTTACACTTTCCTTAGGTTGTGATGTCATAATTACATTAATGCGTCTTAGTGGAACAGTTCACTGACGCAGTAACGCCAGCAGTGGCAATTTGACTTTAAGTGTCTGACTTTTATCAAGCAGTAAAACCATTGTCATGCCTCTGATAAACCTGATCAGGAAGGAGACGTAACGGAAACCACAAGGTGGTCAATTTCAGAACTACAGATATTAGTGGTAAATAATGTGGCTAATGAGTGAATTTGTGCTCTACCAAAGTTGGTTACTAACACTAAATGGTAGCAGATTGGTAATTTTCCTTTATATAGCAGAGCATATTACTGTAAGTTCAAATAATATTATTTCTTTATCTATTTGAGCAAATTCCCGAGTCATACATATTATACAGTATAAGAACAATATGTGTTAAATACATTCATATTTGTTTTGTGAAATGGCACATAATATTATGTATATGAAAGTGCCGCAATTATTTTAAAGTTCTAACTGTTTTATAATAACATTTGTATCATGATCATGAATGACTTTCCTTTTCATTCACAGTTAATAATAATGAAATTAAAGAATTGTGTTCTTGTGCGCAAGAACACAAAAACATTCGCGAGAGTACAGTATGTGTTTGTGTGTGCAGAAGAGCAAGTTTGTGTAAGAGCAGGATATATCTAAACACGTGCAAGCAGTTTTGTAGCAGAGCAAAGTAAATGTAAGCGAGAGCAGAGCAAATATGAGTGAGCACATGTACATTTTGCATGCGAGCAAAGGAGATCCGTGAATGCTGCGAGTTACACGTCAATACTGTGTGAAATGTTTTTTTAACAAAACAGATGTTTGATTTTGCACTTTTGCCAACACCAGATTAATGCAGATTATGTCCCTTGTGGTGTTTTGACCTTTTATTCAGAATTTTTGTCTGAAGTCCCTTAAAACATTCACTTATGTCTACAGCTCCATCATAACCTTGACCTTAGATGTTACCTACTAGTAAACAGATCTGCCTGATTAACGTCTTTTAGCTCGTCTTCTTCTCAGATACATGTCTGGGCACAAACTAAACGTTCACATACTGTCTTAAACCACTACATCACTGGGCATGTGAACTGGACATGGCGATCAGCAGAGGAGAGACCCAAGATACCATTTGAAAATGGTTTATTCAAACACTCAAAATGGTTTGAACTGTCATATCAGGGGAGTGTATGCTAGAAACGAAACTTAATGACAATAAATAGTCATTTTATATAGAGTTTGTGAGCACAGAATAGGTATTACACACAAACTAATAACCTGTCTCTCTCTCTCTCTCTCTCTCTCTGTGTGTGTGTGTGTGTGTGTGTGTGTGAGTGTGTGTGTGAAAACCTAAGTAAACGTCTGCTCAGAACAGCTGTGCTGTATAAGCTCCATGACAAACAAAATTCTCCCACAGTCAAAATCTACTGGTAATTTACTGTCACTGTTCTACGCTATTCTGTGTTATTTAAATACAGTTCTATACTGTAGCTCTGATTTCTCTCTCCCGCAGAAGGTTGGATAAAGTGTTGTGACTGGTCACAGCAGTCCGGCCCCTAAAAAACAATTATCCTTGACAAAACCGGTTCAGTCCGGTTTAACGCGAAAGTGAAATTTTTGTGCTCCATTTTAAGAAGCGCAATGCAAATATCTTTAGAAAAGAAAGCCGGTGAGTATCTGAATCTGAGCTGTCAATCATGAATTTTATGAACTTGTACTACTCAAAGAACAAGTTCTTAAATTTAATATTAACAGAATTGAATATTAACAAGGTTAATGTCTGAAAACGTAAAGCTTTTAGCCGCTATTCTGTTGCAGTAGGTGTCTTCGTTTACGCGAAATAGAGCAATAGAACTGAGGTCGTCTGATTCAGAATAACCAAACTAAAGTCGTTCTTGGCTCATCTGAGAAATTGGTCCGAATCAATATGTTTACATGAACTGTATAAAAAGTACTAATAAACGCACTATATACTTAATATATTTATATTTTGTCCTCTACGCAGAAACAAACTGCGCAAATAGAACAGGCGTCGTACTGCAGGAAGTGTCACAAATGTCTCGGACTGTGAGCCAGTAGATCTAACAGTAAGTGTTTAGGTGTCCAACTAGATGTAGACTAGTTGTTTTATCAGGCTAAGACCGTGCTGTTTACACGATCATGTCGTAATTAGACTGACAGTGTGAGGTTAGTATTGTACCAATAGTTTGCATGTCAGTGTAACTAAAGAAGTAATATTTATAATATTTATTAGTAATATTATTAAGTGATATTTCGACACTGTTTCTTTGTATGACAGTGATTGAGTTAGTCTGTGACCCACTATGCACTTACAGAACACATTTTTCCTGTCTCTGTCTTCTTTTCCACTTTGGACTGATACTGTTCACTACACCCACGTTTTTGAGTTTGTTTTAGTGCTGTAACATTACGGTTTAAACTTTATGCATTATTTGCTCATTTTAATAAACCATATTTTGTACTTATAAAGTTAGTAAAGGTGAATGTCTTGGTCGTGCTTCGTTAAAGCGCGTGAATGTCTTGGTCGTGCTTCGTTAAAGCGCGTGAATGTCTTGGTCGTGCTTCGTTAAAGCGCGTGAATGTCTTGGTCGTGCTTCGTTAAAGCGCCTGAATGTCTTGGTCGTGATTGATTAAAGCGCGTGAATGTCTTGATCGTGATTGATTAAAGCGCCTGAATGTCTTGATCGTGATTGATTAAAGGGCGTGAATGTCTTGGTCGTGACTCGTTAAACGGATATCTTGGCTGCAGTTCGGACTGTGAACCAGTAGATCTGACAGAACGTGTTTACACGTCCAACTCGGCTACGTGTTTTGAACTGGCTAAGACAGTGATTTTATACGATCGTGTGTTAGTTCAACTAACAGTGTCAGACTAGTATTGTACCAACGTTCAGTTGAATAATAACTGTGAGGCAGAGTCAGTACAAGTATTGAACCATTTTACATGTTTGGTTTACTCCTTTGTCGGTAAGTTATTGAATGGATGAAAGATTGTTGTGTAATATTTTTTGGCATTGTCTTTTGTTTCAGCATAAAGCTGAACGTCACAAGAAAGCCCACCAAAAACAGAACAGAGTATGTACAGTTACACTGTGTACTTCCTTATTCAAGTATTTAGGGTACGTAGGAAGAGTCTGAATGAGTACTGCACAAACTAACTAGTGGTCTCTGTTGACGTCGGTGAAGCTATCCGCGCGTTAGCGCTTCATGGTCAAGTCGCCGAGATTCAAATTAAATGCGCCTATATGCACGATATTGCGGCATTTGGTTGCTCACTTCAAACTAACGCTCTCTAAGCATAGAGAAATGCAGACTAACTGTTTTTTGAAGATCTTTGGATTAGACATGTACTTTTACTACAAAAATACAAAATGAAGTGTATTTGATTAAAAGCAAAACATTCACAAAGTTTGAACCATGAGCTCAGAATACTGATGTTATATATATAAAATGTGTATAGTGTATGAAGATGTGCTGCTGCATGAAAGTACACATTGCTGGTATGTATACTTTGAATGGATATTGCATCAACACTATTAAAAATATGTTAAAGTAGCTTAATAAGCACTGCTCAAAATGATTTTCCTATAGAGTGCTTCTCAGAGGTTTATCATACAGCTTGACTGCCAGCTAAAACAGCACTTAGCACTAGTGCAATATTGTACATATCTCCAGTGCTGAAAAATCAGACTGAAAAAAAAAAAAAAAGATTGAAGGCACTTGCTTATCAGATCAAATTTGAAAAAACTCTACTGTGCCAGTTTTTTTTTAAAATATATTTATATTGAAGTCCTACTTTTAATGGGGTTTAAATGCTCACTCATACAGAGAACATATGTTTACTATATCTATGAATTTTCCCATAATGCCAAATCAGTTCCACTACCACCAAAGAGTGACAGCCTTTGACTTTCACAGCTGCAAGATTTGGCAATTTCTAGTGTACTATTTTTTTTTTCCCTTTTTCAAAAACCAGTATTAAAATATTAATGTGGTTAATGGGGCTTAGAGACAGTTATCTATAACTTACTTCTTTTCTAATTGTATTACTTATTTTAAGTAATGTGGTCATTTACATAATGTTCTATAGGTCTATGCAGTCTTTAAAATCAGCTTTGGGTAATTATGTTTGGTGTCATTTGTGACTTTGTAAAACATAACTCATTACATATCTGATAAAGTTTTTCTTTCCCTGATTATCAACCAGCAGAAGAGAACTGGTGTTTGCTGAATCAGAAGAGACCAAGAGTCAGATGTGTAACTTTGTGCTTTAAGTCAAAGTAAATGTAATGTGTGTTGTATTTGTCCAGTAGAAAGAAGAACACAAGTATATGTATGTTGGAGAGGAAACAGTTTTGAAGAAAGATAACAAACGTACACCCATTTTTACACACACTCAAGATAACTGAAACAGAAATATCACAGAAAAACATCTCTGCATACATTTAAAATTGCATTTATTTAAAGATTTTTTTTTTTTCTCAGGAAGTAATAAGTGTCAGGAATGCTGGATGTAAGACAATCTCAGGTTGGAGAGCAAATGTGCAAACATGGCCCTGAATGTTTCTGTTGCTTACAAAGGCTGTAGGCAACTGACCGTGGTCATCTACAGAGCAGGTGAAGTCCATTCATTTCACATGCACTGGTGCAGGTGCTGAGACACAACAGACAAATAAAACAAATCTGACTCAATACTCTAGTATTCGATGGTGAAATAAATGTCAAAAGAAGTCATTTTTTTTAAACCATTGATGCGAGGTCCCCTATGCTCACCTGTCTGTTGTCCCAACTGGTCAAGCCCACAGTTCCTTCTCCCTGTTAACAACAGAGAGAAATAAATCTTCACGACAGATGTTTCTTTGGCTCCAGGGGAAGTAGAGGCAGCCTGGCCATCCTGGCACTTGTCCTGCCTCTTGTTTTTATCCTCAGTCTTGCATGGCCGGGGCACACGGTTGCGACGTGGCACCAGGGAGGGGGCAGGCGGAGCTGGGCGCGCAGCTCTGCTCTCTACCTTATGTAAGGTCGCCCTCCTGATGAGCAGCGGTTTGTGGCAGCTCAGGTCATACTGGTGCTGGGAAGCTTCGACCTTGGAGGCACACTGACGGGCTGACGTTAGCCTCTCCAGGTCCTGGTAGAGGACCTCACCCACTTCTGGCCTGGTGTAAAATGTGGAGTTCACCTCACTGTGCTTGTCCTGCACCTTTCCTGGGACTTCCCTGACATGTTTGTGGGGGACATGCAGGGTCACAGCAGGCTTTGGGCTTTTCTGTTTGAGAGCAGCCAGCTTTGGGTGGAGGGCGGGTAGCCTTGAGATGGATGGAGCTGGTGGAGTGTGATCAGCCTTCACACTCACAGCACTGCTCTTGGTGTGTGGCTCTACAACCAGAGAAGGGAACCGAGATTTGCTGCATCGCTGACCTTCATCCAGGAGTCTGCCTATTGACTTTCCACCATTATTTCCATCGGTGGCCTTCAGCAGTGCCACTAATGTTGTGCCCGTGCCAGATTTTCTCAGGTTTTGAGAGACTTGAGGTTTATATGGCTTCCTCTGGGGGACTCCAGAAATTTCTGGGAAATAGTGGCTGCTTCCTCCTCTTTGCGAATTAACAAAATGAAAAGGAGAAATATTTGGGTTGGCCATTGCCTCTGTAGGGCTTTTTTGTGGAGCTGGGATGGTCTTCACATCAGGGAAGAAGTTCTTCTTTGTACTTCCTGTTCCCCTCATGATGATCTCACTGGGGAAAACCAGAAAATATATTAAATCTTTTAATACTTTACAGATAAATATTAAATTATACCTCTATAAACTGTGTGTGTTTCGTTCGATGTCGGTCATCGTACATGTGTACACGTTCGTGTTAGTGTTATTGTTCATTGTTTACTGGTTGTACTCGTTGTGTGTGTTTCTGCCTGTCCCTATATTCAATGGTTTGTTACATATGAGTGCAGTTACCGTTGATTACTAATCTTTCGTGTCTAATAAATGTTTGTCTGGGACGAGAGAGGTCTGTGAGTTCTGCTCCTTGCCCTGCAGGACTCGGGCCATGACACTTTTCTTAATCTATTCAATATTCTCTTAAAATGATCAGCACACAAGTAACAATTTTAATTTGTTCACGGACATATGCGTAAATTATGATGGGGATGCTACATGTCACTACGGTTGAAAATGAGATTGTAACATTCCTAAATGGCTATTTTTATCCACACCACTTTTTGAAAGTAAAAATGTTAATGTTTCATCTACAAGCAATCTTTCCTTCATTTATTAGTTAATTTAAGTAACACGCATGTTTTAGTCACCGTGTTTCTAATGACAGAATCTGAAAACTTTCATGATTATAATCTTAAAACGCCTATAATTTCACACAATGTCAAAACGCAGCACAACTGATATTTCGTGAAACGAAAATTAATTTTAATCAAAATACAAAAGTTGTATTACAAATATATCTTAAACTACATTGCTGATACTTTTTGATGCCGACAAGTATACAAACGCCATAAATGTGGATGTTCTTCCTTTTAGACCAAGCGCTGATTTAAGTGAACGCACGTGCCATCGATGATAAAAGGGTTGCGAATTTAAGGGAAATCAGAAACGAATCCAAAACCCAGCACTTTTCAAGAGAAATAATACGCTTTGTATATAAACACACGACGTCTCAATCTAAATAACACATGGAAATTATTTCCTTTGTGCATTCTTTTCATATAGACGTTTCCCAGTTTGCCTTAAAGAGGATAGTTAGGCCTACCTTTGATATCGGAGAAATCTATAACTGACAATAATCCAATTTATCCACAGGAAAATGTGAAATAACAATTGTTGAATATCCTTGTAGTTCGTAGTTTGATTTGTCCAGTGTGCACACTCTGTCAAAATGGTAACCATGACGCCAGTTAAGCCTTTTTCTGTGACGACACAAACACCAGGTGTGACGACATAAACACGGCTGTCTCGTTTTAGCATTACTAAAATGTACTTCTGGACTGTGTATTACTGGACCTTTTGATTGATAGTTAGTGTAAGTTAAAATATCTTATTTCCTCTCAAGCGCAGACGTTGCTTCGGCAAAAAGCTCCGGTGTTCTGTCCATTAATATATTAGGCCTATCCAGCTATGCAACTGTTCATCTTATTTGTTTTTGATGCATTTTTTCAATGTATAAACCATTCACATATACACGGTAAATGTGTATAAAATTTCTTGTATTTCTAATATTAATTGAATGTTTTGCCCCCTCAGTCCCTTAATAATATCAGATCATTCGAGCTCTGTTCACTTTTTTATGTGGTGCATTATAAGAACCCACATGTAAATCTCCCCATGCTGACAAACCTGCAAGTAACATATTTTCTTCCTCATCTCCCTGATGCTTTTTGTTTAATCTTGCTAGCTATTATTATTATTATTATTATTATTATTATTAACATTTATATAGCACCTTTCTCAGACTCAAGGACACTTTACAGGCAGGTATCAGCTGTTATAGTCACTCACATGCCGATGATTAGTTAACATGCTACCGTAAACTTCAACCTAGATTTTGGTGTTTTTCTCCTCCTGTAATGGTACACTGGAAATGATTAGATTTCTTTGGCTAAAGCAATGTCTTCATTAAGTCCCATTTCATGTGAACTTATTTCTTTCTTTTTTTTAATTAAATCTGGCAGACAACCTTAATAATCATGGCTTTTACACTTTGACCAGGTGGCTAAATTCACTAGGTTAGCTAGCTACCCTGAATCATCAAGAATTGATTCAGCAAACAATCAGGATAGATTTTCATTTCGTTTTGATTCAAACATGTCAGGACAAAATAGCTAAGTAAAGGAAATAGCTAGGTTAGGTAGTTAACCACTCAAAGTAGCTTACTTTAGGTAGATATTGGTCAAAATGCACTCTTAACTAGTTACACTAGCTAGCAGCTGTGATTATGCTGTGATAAACAAATATTGACAATCATAGATTTTAGATTCCTCAAAACAACTATTCTATATTTTGATGACATCTTTGCATGTTCTGGGTCTTTATTTTTACATGTGCAGAGCACTAGTGCAGTGAGGAACAAAGTGCATCAAAAATTCTGGTTGTGCACAAGTAACCGGCTAAGGTTTTAGGATTTGACTTTTAAGACAAACAGAAATTTTGATGCAGACAAGAGAGGCATGTCTTGTTTTTGAGAGGCAAATTCTTGCTCTTTTAGAAAGATTCTTGTATATTATTGGTATTACAGCTTTTTTGATGTACAGCAATAACAAAGACCTATTAATGAATAACCAGCTAGAATTTGCTTTAAAATGTAATTTGCTTTGAATAAGAGCACCTGCCAAATGCTGTAAAGCTTAAGATCTGTTCTTGGAATGTATCCTGGACACTGATGTAAACTATCAAAAAATGTATCGGGATATTCTGCTTTATTCAGTATTGAAGTGTCTGCAAATTGTTTTTAACTTATTAGTTGCCAAAAAAAATAAATAAACAAAAATAAAAAATGGAAAGACACACTGCAGCATGTAGGAGCATCTTTAATGGGTATGTTAGTATTTATTCCAGCTCTGAACCCACATATTTAACCAAGCATGGAAAACTGCATAAAGGAAAGCAAGGCAGAACAGACTGAAAACTGTCAAAATATGCCAATGTTCAGGCAAGCTTTCGAAAGAGAAAATGTCACATACAGTGTTACGGTGAGCCAGTGCATAATGCAAGAAAGAGTGAGATAACTGGGATTAACAAATGTCTACAAAAATGAATGTAAAACTTCACATTTGAAGCTTTGAAAAGCTAATATGATTAAAGACAGCTCCATATAGCATGATTTTAACAAAATGAAATATAAAGGATAGAAAAACAACAGGAACACACGTGTGAAGTGCCAACACCTTGCGTGTTACGTGAAATGGAACTAACAAGTAAAACCAAAACGATCGTGACAAATAGGATAAAGAAACACTTAGTTTTAATAAACAAACAAATACTCAACAAAATCAAAGACAGACAGCAATACCGGGTAAGCATTTACGGGAAAGGCAGCGTAGACGGCAAACACAGAGGGAGAGCACAAATGAGATGTAAACAAACAAAACAGGAGCAAGGAGCTAGGTGTAACACAGGTTCTTATCACAAACACAATGAAAGACAAACACACTCTAACCAAAACAAAGCGAAACAAAGACCGACGAGAACTAACCAACAACCAAGAGAGACATATTATCAAACATATATCAACGAAGGCACAAGGAGAAACGAAAGCTAACCATAAGCGACGAGAAACAATAACTGTCAAACAAGATACGTAGGAACGTTTTTTTTTTTATAAGACTATAATCAGGGATAAATTAGAAACAGTTGGAGACAAAGGGGAGGAGACAGGGAACCATAGAGAATGACAAAACCCCGGAAGTTACTAGGTTGCCTGGGAAACGGGGAATGCTCCGGTCTGTAGACGTGACAGGCACACAGCATCATGGGAGTCACCTTGCTCCCCTCCACTCTCCTGACTGGATGCCAAGTCAAAGATTATAGCAGATGTCACATATATAAATATACACTGTCATGGCATGGCCCCCTCCTCCTAGGCTCCTCGCTGTGTTTGACGTCACGTGTGTGTGTCTTCATTGCCACACCCCACCCATGTGTCATACCTGTCTCTGGTTATCTCCCTTGTTAATGTGTATATTTAAGGGCCTGGTTAGTTGTTGGTCTTTGTCGGTGTTTGACCCTATATGCACTGTGTCAACGTGCACAAACTGCTTATTGCTTGTTGTGTTTTTGTCTCATCACTGAGTAGTACTTTGTGTTTTGGTTTCATTGTTGTCATGTTCATTAAACATCTGTGTTTATACAATCACTCGCCTTTGCATCCTGCCTCTGGAAAAAAAAGGCAAAGAAGTGACGTAACTGTCCCAGTCCAGCCCATGTGGAGGAACTCTTCATAGTAGTGGGCATGCTCCATGCCAGTGCAGAGGGTGAGAGCTCCACTGGGATATTTAGGTAGGGTCTGGAGATTCACGGTCAGACTCTGTGGAATCCTGCCTGCCCTTCCTGGAATTTAGGATGGCGAATCTGCAGGGTTTTACGTAACCGGAATATCGGAATATCGGGACATTTATGGGGATTATGGCATGGATGAGGTCTATGACAACAGTAGTCTTCGGGCCGACGTGGATTCTGACCGCTTTATGTATCCTTCAATGAATTTGAAGGAGTCCCTCCACGAGGGTCCCACTTTTGGGGTTGGAAATGGAATCAGGAAACTCCAATGACGATGAGCCCCAGGAGTCTAAGCCTTCACCCCTGTGAATCTGTGAGAGTCCACATGTTCGCATCAGCTGAAAACAGGAAAGGTGGAAGCATCACCAGGACTCTATCCCGAGGCAGGTGCATCATCTGGCATGCACTCTGGCTCACCTGCCCAAAAAGCGGTGGCTGCAAGCACCTCCTCCTGGACTCCCCAGTCCTGCTGCTTGTTTGGTCCCCTTTCACATGTATCTGTTCCAGTCACTGTCCTTATCCCCTTCAATGGTACCAGGTTGTTCCCTTGGCGTCCCTTTGACTGTTCCTCTTCCTGTTACTGTGCCTATTTCTGGGTCATTGTCATGGTCCCTGTTTTCCTCTCCTTGTCCTCTCCATGCTGGCCCATGGTGGTTCAGTCAGTCCTCTGACCTCACCATTTGGTGTTGGTTTGGGGACCGTGGCCCGATAGGCTGGTGCGCCGGGAAACACGCGATCGGGGGGGCGGGGGGATGGTGTTCTGTCATGGCACGGCCCCTCCTCCTAAACGCCTCCCTATGTTTGTTTGATGTCGTGGGTGTGTGTGTGTGTGTGTGTGTGTGTGTGTGTGTGTGTGTGTGTGTGTGTCTTTGTTGCCACACCGCTCCCATGTGTTATACCTGTGTCTTGTTGTCTCCCTTGTTAACGTGTACATTTAAGGTCCTGTGTAGTTATTGATCTTTGCTGGTCTTTGACCCTATGTACAATATGTCTTTAGCTGCCGCTGCATGCACAAACCCATTATCGCTCATTGTGTTTTAGTCCTAACACTCAGAGTAATTCTTATTTTTTTGGTTTCATTTTTCTTGTGATCATTAAAACATCTATATTTATACAACGGCTGCCTCCCCATGTTAGACACTTGCAACAAAATGCTTTTATAATTGGACACAAAAAATTACAAAAAGGAAAATACAAGAATCTAAAGTTATATGAATGTATGGTATAACAAAGGATATTGGGAGTTAGGAGTGAAAGAAATGTGTAAACAGAATAGAAGATAAAGTATGTGAGGTATGGTTATAGTATAAAGTATGCAGTCTGTTCACTGCTATTGATATGGTGTCATATGGTCTGCAGCACTGAGCTGCAGGTATTCAGAGCTCTTAAACAGGAGTAATAAACATCAATAATTTTTTTCAGTGTAGAATGTCCAGTGTCCAGAATGGTTTTTAACTGTGTATGTACGTGTGTAAAAGTGTTGTACTGGATGAGGGCCTTAATTTTTTGCAAGAAGAAGCTCTACCTCTTTATCTTTGAATCACTTTCCTGGCAGTAGAGGGACAAATTTGTTGTTGGGAGCTAGCTTTGGTCGAGCTCCTCTTGCGGTAAATAAACAGCAGGTCAGGAAACCCAGATTATGCACTTAACTGAACACACCATCTTGAGGGCCCACCTAAACTGCTTGATGCGGTTCAAAAAGCAGGCTGTGATTTTTACCGTTAAATTCTGGGTTTGTTAAATTAAAACTCACATCTTGTGAGATGTGTCTCCACCTTCTGAGAAATGTGTAGGATTGGGGCCTGCAGCTTTTTCTTGCTGAGCTTTGTTTTCTTATGGCTACCTTGTTTTGGGATTCACCTGATTTTTTTTATTCTAGTATGTCAACTTCACTTTGTAATACATTTATGATCCACTATAAGAATCACCATTTGTGTGAACCAATTCAGTCTGATTCATATGGTATTAACATTTAACATAATGTTCTTTAGTGCTGTTAAAAATTAACTAATAAATAAATGCCTTCAGAAGATTCTGTCTTTTGCTCCTATAAAATACTAATTCATTTTCAGCAATTCATTGTTCTCTTCACTAACAATGGGGCTTCTAAAGTTAATGGTTCCTATTACATTTGTTAGTTAAAAAATAAACTAATAAATAAATGCATTCAGAATAAAAATGTATATCAGCTTTATTCCCCTTGTATAAGACTTTTGCTCCTATAAAATAATGATTCATTTTCAGCAATATATTACAAATAATATAATACAAACATAATAATGTAATACAAAAAAGTATACAGTCACAAATATTTTAGCAATTAATAATTGTTCACCCCTGTTGTTCATTCATTGGTTAAACAACTTCTATTACAGAGATCAGAATTTTTTTTGTGTCTCACAAATTCTTTACAAGTATGGGCAAGTATATTTTGCATACTTGTATGTACCTGTAGTGTATCTGAGGTTTAAAAAAATATACTACATGCACAGGGCTTCTCTCTTATGTGTACAACTGTCCCTACCCACTTATGCTAATGTGAAAAACTTGAAAAGCTTGTCTTCACACTCAAATGTCAGTTCAGATAGAAATGGACCTGGCACGGATTACAAATCATCTTTTAAAAAATCCACTTATCTTCATTATTATCAGCCTTGTTGCTTCTGAAAAATGTATTGAGTGATTTTGTATGCCCTTGCAAAAATGCCCATCATCAGAAGACTTATTTTCTGTTTGTACCTGATACCACCTGCAGTTATTGCTGGTACTCTTACATTATACCTTGAGTCTGGTACTGGCAAGAAATATTGTTCAATTTTGCAGGGTATTTTTTTTTTTCATGTATTTACTATACATCTACTATACTATACATTTAGTATACATCTCTTGAAAGCAACCCAGATAATCCTTGGGAATGGTGTAATATAAAACAACAACTGTCTGATTACCAGGACCAGGCAATGGATTCATATTGCAGGTCTAAGGTCAGCTACTTGTAGTTAAATGTTTCTGATTATTGGTGCACAGTTATTATGTACCATAACTATGTTACTTGAATTAATACAATGTTATCCCTTAAAATTAAAGAGGTTAAAATGAATTGTTGTAAGATCCACAGGGGCATGTGTTCTGCATCATATGTATTACTATGTGTACTTTTTATAAACAATTGTAATAAGGCATGTTGCATCCTGAGTGTTATGATCAGTCCCTCCCAGCTTCCATGTTCCGTGTTTTCCCTGTCTTGTATATTTCAGTTCCATTGCATAGTTTCGTTTGTCCGCCCCTCGTTTGATTTTCCACACCTGCCCCTTTTTCTTACCTGGTTAAGTTCATGTATTTAAACCCTGTCTGATGCTCTGTTTTTGGCTGTTCATTGCATGTTTATTTGAATGGGTGTGTTTATTAGAATCTGTGTTTCAAAGCCTTCGTTTGTGTTAACGTATTTTGTAATGATGGGTGGATGAAGCCCCATTGAAGCTTTAAGAGCTTCTTCCTGATTGTGTCGAAAAAGATTCGATGCATTGGAGCATTGAAATCCGACAACAGAGAAGAGTGACATCTGTTGGCTAGACAAAAAAAGAAAAAAAAGCTTGCACATCAACACTGCGAAGCGTGTGCTGTGTGGTCTTACAGTTCTTGTGTTTGTTCAGATCCGCTGAAAATCATATTTAATTATTAAAATGTTGCAATAAATGTTTGAATGTCGTCATTATTGATTGCAGAATGTATAAGGCCTACGGAAAAGAAATATCAGTCATATATTAGTAATCTAATATATTAGCATTTCAGGTGCCCACACATTCAAGAAGATCCCCAAAATCCATTTGAGAGAACTTTGGTGAACAAACTATACATTGTTAAGTTGTTTGCTGCGACGGCTGGCTAGCTAGCTAGTCAATTAGTGTATTTTGAGGCAGTTTTTCATAGATGGTTCCAATGAACCGGTTAAGCTAGAGAAACCCAGTGTTTGAACAGGAGTTAGTTAACTGCTGGCTAACGTTAACTTAGTTCGCTAGCTAACAGCTTGTTGTATAGATGACTTGGTGGTTATTCTGGCGAATTGAGCTAGCTAGCGCTCGCTAACTGCTAGCTAGCTAACTTGTTTAGCTGGTAGTTTGCTAACGTTAGCTAGCTAGCTCTGTGTTTTATTGGCGGTTCTGACAAGCAGCTAATGCTATACTATAATACTAGACTATAATTGGCAATACTATAAAGCTTACTGAACTGAACTGAATTAACGCAGCCTTCCAGCCCTGCTCAGAAAGTCCTAATTACTAGTTTGGAGGTCGTAATTACGACGTGGTTATGCGTTTAAGAGGTTATTGGTCGTAAAAAAGGATGCCATGAGAGAACTACTTTTGTTAATGTTAATATCGTCATTGTGTGTGTGTGTGTGTGTGTGTCTCTACATTGCCATGCCCCCACCCTTGATAGTCAGATGCATATTACACCTGTCCCTCATTAGAGATGTTAACATGTGTATTAAATTCCTTGTGTTAGACATTCCTTGTGGGTTTTTAACCGAGTGTGTGCTGCCATACTCAGCTGTCTTATTGTGTTTAGATTATGTTTTCTCTTTTTTTAACCCTGTGGTGTGCATTGTATTTTACCTTTGTTTTTTACTTCGTGTCAAAATAAAATGTTTTTGTTTGAATGACGGCTCACCTCTGCAGCCTGCCTCGCCTCCTAATGTCACATTTGAAACTTTCTTGATATTGATTAATCATTCAATTTTGTGTAACGTACACTCCCCTACCCACACTTGGTATGGCCTGCTACATGCTGGTGGAGTCATCTTAGTTGACTATGTTCACTGTGACTGCCTCCTTGTTTCTAACCATCCCCCGTTTTTGTCATAGTACTTCATCACACCTGCATATCTTAGTATCTTAGCTGTTCCCAGGATTTCATTCTTCTGGACAGAGAGCTCCGTTGTTGTTCCTGGTACTTGCTGGAGCCAGTTTTGGGGGTTCACCAGTATTGCGGTTACAGCCCCTAGTGCTCCGATTACCACAGGAACCACAGCTGCCTTGCCCCCCCACATCTTTTCTATCACTTACTTTAGCCCTTGGTATTTCACCCCCACCAACCCCTGATGCCCCCTGCTGTAGCCCACCACACCTCCACCCAGGCCAACTACTTCTCCGTTGGCCTTGATGGACGTTCTCTTGTGGGATGGGTTTTGGACACGTGCACACCATCGGGACCAGACTAGGACTTTTAGAAAACTGGACTAATGAATTGCTTATTTACAAATTTTATTTATTTATTTATTTATTTATTTTTTTATTGTTACTATTGTGGTGACCATTGTTGACCAGAGGAGGATGGGCCCTCCCTTTGAGCCTTTTCTTCTTTACAAGGTTTCTTCCTCGTGCTCTAGGGAGTTTTTCCTCACCACTGTCACCCTTGTCTTGCTCACTGGGGGCTCGGACTTGAACATTTGTAAAGCTGCTTTGTGACATCTGTTGTAAAAAGTGCTATATAAATACTTTTTTTTTTTTGATTGTCATTCAAATCAACAGTTTTAACAAACAGCTAATCATGGGTGTATCATAATATTACGGTTAACTCTATTCTCCATCTTTGCATTACCTGTGTCAAACCATGAACGCAATCTTCAGTCTACAAAAAGAATGACGAGCAGATCAAGTACTGGCAGCATCAGTTCAGTGTAACATTAGTCAACACATAAAACATAAGTAAGCTCTATGTGCTATTTGTGAATCAACCTAGATGTTAATGTCTCACTTCACTCAAAGCCAGTGAAGACCAATTCTAATGCTCCATAAAGTATTATGTATTGATATGGAATATCCTTCACATTTAAAAGCAATTTAAAAACTGTCACGGAATGTTCCCATCTCACTGTCACGTGGTACGGTCCGCCACGTACAGTGGGAGTTCATTGTTTGTCTCGTTTGTAACCACACCCATGTTTAGCACACACCTGCACCTGCTTTAGTCTTGTTAAGTCTCTCTGTATTTAAACTGTTGTAGGTGTGTGCTTAGTTGTCAGTTATTGCCCATGTTCATGTTTGTGCTTATTGTCTCTGTTTTGTTCGTGTTACGTGTTGCATGTGAGTGCCGTTTGTCTTCATTGTTTGTTTATTAAATGTCCTTTCCCTGCGGCACTACATTACACTTAAAGCCTGTAATGACCTGGTATGATTCCTCTAAACAGTGCCCTTCAGTACAGTAATATTGGATGAGTACATTCACAAGTCTAAGCTGAATAAGCTGTCTGCGTAGACGGCCAACACAGAGGGAGAGCACAAATGAGATGTAAACAAACAAAACAGGAGCAAGGAGCTAGGTGTAACACAGGTTCTTATCACAAACACAATGAAAGACAAACACACTCTAACCAAAACAAAGCGAAACAAAGACCGACGAGAACTAACCAACAACCAAGAGAGACATATTATCAAACACATATCAACGAAGGCACAAGGAGAAACAAAAGCTAACCATAAGCGAGGAGAAACAATAACTGTCAAACAAGATACATAGGAACGGTTTTATTTTTTATAAGACTATAATCAGGGATAAATTAGAAACAGTTGGGAGACAAAGGGGAGGAGACAGGGAACCATAGAGAATGACAAAACCCCGGAAGTTACTAGGTTGCCTGGGAAATGGGGAATGCTCTGGTCTGTAGACGTGACAGGCACACAGCATCATGGGAGTCACCTTGCTCCCCTCCACTCTCCTGACTGGATCCCACATCAAAGATTATAGCAGATGTCACATATATAAATATACACTGTCATGGCACGGCCCCCTCCTCCTAGACTCCTCGCTGTTTGTTTGACGTCACGTGTGTGTGTCTTCATTGCCACACCCCACCCATGTGTCATACCTGTCTCTGGTTATCTCCCTTGTTAATGTGTATATTTAAGGTCCTGGTTAGTTGTTGGTCTTTGTCGGTGTTTGACCCTATATGCACTGTGTCAACGTGCACAAATTGCTTATTGTTTGTTGTGTTTTTGTCTCATCACTGAGTAGTACTTTGTGTTTTGGTTTCATTTTTGTCATGTTCATTAAACATCTGTGTTTATACAATGACTCACCTTTGCATCCTGCCTCTGGAAAAAGGCAAAGAAGTGATGTAACCGTCCCAGTCCAGCCCATGTGAAGGAACTCTTCATGGTAGTGGGCATGCTCCATGCCAGTGCAGAGGGTGAGAGCGCCACTGGGATATTTAGGGAGGGCCTGGAGATCCATGGTCAGACTCTGTGGAATCGTGCTTGCCCTTCCTGGAATTCAGAATGGTAAATCTGCAGGGTTTTACGTAACCGGAATATCGGGACAGTTATGAGGATTATGGCATGGATGAGGACTATGACAACAGTAGTCTCCGGTCAGACGTGGATTCCGATCGCTTTATGTACCCTTCAATGAAGGTGAAGGAGTCCCTCCACGAGGATCCCACTTTTGGGGTTGGAAATGGAATCAGGAAACTCCAATGACGATGAGCCCCTGGAGTCTAAGCCTTCACCCAGAGCACTCTTCATCAGCAGTCTCATTCAGAAATACCTCACATTATTTTCAGACGTTCCCACTCGTACGACTGTCCTTCAGCATGACATTGATGTTGATTCTCATTCACCCATTAGACAACACCCATATCATACCAATCCCCAGAAATGTACATTGCTAAATCAAGAAACCAAGTATTTGTTAGAAAATCATCTTGCTATCCCTAGTGTTAGTGCCTGGTGTTCCCCATGCTTTCTGGTGCTAAAACCAGATGGCACATACCGCTTCTGCACTGACTACAGAAAAATAAATGCAGTTATTGTTTCTGGTTCCTTCCCAATGCCTAGAATGGAGGATTGTGTGGATAAGATGGGGTTCAGCTAGATTTGTAAGTAAGCTTGATTTACTTTAGGGTTATTAGCAAGCTCCATTAACCTCTCTTGCATCTGACATTTTGGCATTTGCTACCCCTGACTGTTTTCTACAATATACGGTAATGCCTTTCAGTCTTAAAATGCCCTTCTACCTTTCAGCGTTTGATGATTAAGATTTTGATGACATGCCTAACTCTGAAGTCTATTTGGATGATGTGGTTGTGTATACCAAAACTTGGGAACAACATGTACAGTTGCTTGATCTTGTTTTTAAGAAGCTATTGGAGCCTCCATTGTGCTTAATCTTGAAAAATGTGATTTTGGTAAGAGTGAGGTTGCCTACTTGGGGAAACTGTTGGGTTGTAGTAGTGTGCCTCCTCTTGATGCCAAAGTACAAGCAATCAAGTCTTTTCCTGCCCCAGAGACGAAAAGACAACTCCGACGCTTTTTGGGCATGGCAGGTTTTTATCGTTGCTTTTGTAGGAACTTCTCTGATGTTGTTTTACCCCTCACAAATTTGCTTTGTGACACCACCCCTTTTGAATGGTCACAACCCTGTCAAGATGCATTTGACTCAGTGAAAGCTGATTCAGCACTCCTGTTCTAGCAACCGCTGATTTTACTCGTCCTTTTACACTTGAGGTAGATGCCAGTGGTAGTGGAGCCGGTGCTGTCCTCCTGCAAGAGGACTCACAAGGTCTAGATCACCCTATTTGTAATTTTTCTAGAAAGTTTGTGAAACATCAGCTGGCCTATAGCACTACTGAGAAGGAGGCCCTTGCGCTCCTCCTAGTGTTACAACATTTTGAGGTGTACCTTGGTGGTCGTCCGGGCCCCATTACCATATACACTGATCACAATCCGCTCGTGTTCTTGCAGAATATGGCTAATGCCAATCAATGCTTAATACGTTGGTCTCTGATTAAACAAGTGTTTAATATTGACATCAAACATAAAAAGGGTTCAGAAAATGTAGTGGCAGATGCTCTTTCCAGATGTTGACGTTTTGGGCATGTTTTGTTGTTTGTGTATGGGGAGGGGTGTTACGGAAAGGTGTGTGTGTGTCAGTGAGAGAGGATAATGACTGTGTGTGTGTGTGAGAGGATTCTGATGGTATGTGTGTGTGCGCGCGCGTGTGCATGAGGATACTGACTGTGAGTGTGATGATATTGAGTGTGTGTGTGTGTGTGTGTGTGTGTGTGTGTGTGTGAGGATACTGACAGCGTGTGTGAGAGGATACTGACAACATCCTCTCATGCTGTGTATGTGTGTGTGCTTGCGTGTGAGAGTGAGAGGATATTGACTGTGTGTGTCTGTGTGTGCCTGTGTGTATGTGAGAGAGAGAAAGTCAGTAACTCACTGTAGTTTCTCCAGTTTACAGTGTGGATCCTCCAGTAGAGCAGAGAGCTGCTTCACTCCTGAGTCTCCTGGTTTATTGAAGTTCAGATTCAGCTCTCTCAGATGTGATGAGGGGTTTGACCTCAGAGCTGAAGCCAGAGCAGCACAACCTTTATCTGTAATACTGCAGTTAACCAGCCTGCAGAGAGAAGGAGAAAAATTCCTCACACTTACAGATCAGTACATATGTGCAAACACACACACAATACATGTTGTGATAGTGATGCAGTGATAGTGTGTGTGTGTTTATACAGAGAGAATGAGTGAGTGAAAGTGTGTGTGTGTGTGAGAGAGAGAGAGAGAGTGATAGGACACCAACAATATGTGTGTGTGTGTGTGTGTGTGTGTGTGTGTGTGTGTAAAGAGGCAGTAAGTCAGTAACTCACTGTAGTTTCTCCAGTTTACAGTGTGGATCCTTCAGTAGAGCAGAGAGCTGCTTCACTCCTGAGTCTCCTGGTTTATTGTGGTTCAGATTCAGCTCTCTCAGGTGTGATGAGGGGTTTGACCTCAGAGCTGAAGCCAGAGCAGCACAACCTTGATCTGTAATACTGCAGTTATACAGCCTGTAGAGAGAAGGAGAAATTCCTCATACTTACAGATCAGCACACATTGTGTGTGTGTGAGTGAGAGGACACCCATTGTGTGTGTGTGTGTGTGTGTGTGTGTGTGTGTGTGTGTGTGTGTGTGTGTGTGTGCGCGTGTTTGTGGGATGGATATTTTTCTGTGTGTGTCAGGCAGGGGTATTGACTGCATGTGTGTGTGTGTGTGTGTGTGTGTGTGTCAAAGAGTAATAGGATAGCCACTGTTCGCGTGTGTATGTTTGTGCACACTCTTGAGAGGATACTGACTGTGTGTGTGTTGTGCGCGTTTTTGAAAGGATACTGACTGTCTGTGTGTGAGTGTGTCTGTGAGATGATACTGACTGTGTGTGTGTGTGTGTGTGTGTGTGTGTAAAGAGACAGTAAGTCAGTAACTCACTCTAGTTTCTCCAGTTGACAGTGTGGATCCTCCAGTAGAGCAGAGAGCTGCTTCACTCCTGACTCTCCTGGTTTATTGTGTTTCAGATTCAGCTCTCTCAGGTGTGATGAGGGGTTTGACCTCAGAGCTGAAGCCAGAGCAGCACAACTTTTTTCTGTAATACTGTAGTTAACCAGCCTGCAAAGAGAAGGTGAAAAACTCCTCACACTTACAGATCAGTACACATGCATGCAAACACACAAACATTACATGTTGTGTTAGTGATGCAGTGATAGTGTGTGTGTATATAGAGAGATTGAGTGAGGGAGTGAATGTGAAGCTAATTAATACAGTGATGGTGTGTGTGTGTCAGAAAGAGGAAGAGGGTAATAGCAATTATATCTGTGTGTGTGTGTGTGTGTGTGTGTGTGTGTGTGTGTGTGTGTGTGTGTGTGTGTGTGTGTGTGTGTGTGTGTGTGTGTGCATAAAGAGACAGTAACTCCCTGTAGTTTCTCCAGTTTACAGTGTGGATCCTTCAGTAGAGCAGAGAGCTGCTTCACTCCTGAGTGTCCCGGTTTATTGTAGTTCAGATTCAGCTCTCTCAGGTGTGATGAGGGGTTTAACCTCAGAGCTGAAGCCAGAGCAGCACAGCCTTCCTCTGTAATACTGCAATTATCCAGCCTGCAGAGAGAAGGAGAAACTCCTCACACTTACAGATCAGTATACATACACATGTTGTGATAGTGATGCAGTGATGGTGTGTGTGTATATAGAGAGAATGAGTAAGTGAGTGTGTGAGTGAGTAAATGTGAATCTAATTAATACAGTGATGGAATGTGTGTGTCAGAAAGAGGAAGAGGGTAATAGCAATTATATCTGTGTGTATGTATTTGTGTGTGTGGGGATATTGACTCCATGTTTGTGTGTGCATGTGTGTGTGTGTGGATACTGAATGTGTACACGTGAGAGGATACTGACTGTGTGTTTGTGTGTATGAGAGAGAGAGGGAGAGAGAGAGCTTAATGACAGTGTGTATTTGTGCGTGTGTGTTTGAGGATACTGACTGATGATATTGAGTGTGCGCATATGTGTGCGAGGATATTGGGTTTGACTGTATGTGTATGTATGTGTGCTTGTGTGTGTGTGTGTGTATGTGTGTGTGTGTATATAAAGAGACAGAAAATCAGTAACTCACTGTAGTTTCTCCAGTTTACAGTGTGGATCCTCCAGTAGAGCAGAGAGCTGCTTCACTCCTGAGTCACCTGGTTTATTGAAGTTCAGATTCAGCTCTCTCAGGTGTGATGAGGGGTTTGACCTCAGAGCTGAAGCCAGAGCAGCACAGCCTTCATCTGTAATACTGCAGTTATCCAGCCTGCAGAGAGAAGGAGAAAAACCCCTCACATTTACAGATCAGTACACGCACACACACCCTATGCTAATGAGCATGTGCGCACACACATGCTTACACAAATGCAAACACATAATCACAATCACACTGCCTCACCCCCACACAACCACACACACAAAAAGTTACAATGTGTGGTGTGGGGGTGGGGGGGGGGTGACACACTGTGTGTGAGGTGTGTTAATTCAGAGCACTGTTAACAAGAAAATAAACAAATTAAAACTGCTTCTTTGTTAGCTCCACTGCTCACTAAGTTTGGAAACAGTCCCACAAGTCAACAGGCAAACAATACATTGACAGTGCAAACTGAATTACTATAAACTGATCAAAGACACTAACAGTATAAACAGCCACTGATTCAGACACTAAAGTATTGGAGGACAGACAGAAGTGTCATGGTACAGCCCCTAACCCCTCAAATGTGTGCGTGTGCGTGTCTGTCCGTATTGCCACGCCCTCTTGTGTTGTGCACCTGATCCTTGTTGTGTGTAATTGTCATGAGTGTATATAAGTCTCGTGTCGTATCGTCAAGGTTGTCGGTGTTTGACATATGTAGTGTGTTTGTGTGTGTTGAGTTGTGCTTATGATTAAAATGTATGTTATGTTTAACGTGCCTCGTCCCCGCATCCTCCTTAACCTGTTAAACATCACAGAAGGGTGAATACAATTTTATAATCATGGAGTTCCATATTCCTGTGGAGGAAACTGAACAAAACTGTTAGTTTGTGTAACAGAGAAAGAAGCAGTGTGATGATATTGTGCAGAGATTAAGTGCAGGCAGTTCACACTGAGCAGTGGGGAGTGATATCCACACAAACCCCAGAAGAGGAGAAAGCCCTGGATATACTGGCTCATCAGTGTCTCTTAGGATAAGAGGAGGAACTGATGTGTGTGGAGAAGAATGTCCATCTCCATCCCCTCAGCCTGTCTCTCCACAGTACCCTTCACCTGCTCTAGTCCTGCTGCATCTGCTGGGTGTCTCAGGCAGGACCCAGCTGAAGATCACCACTTGAGCCTGAGAGAGCAGCGTTTGTGGGTGCAGCCAGGAGCTCATATTAATAGAAGACGAGAAGCTACTCTTTAACAAAGTTGCTCTTTTAGAGACACACTATGCAAGGCCTTCAATATCAGTTTCAATAATCTTGAACAAGGGAAATGTAAAATATTACCATGTATTCACTGAATAAACATGGATCAAAGATAAATAAATAAAGATTTATTTATTTAGTAAAGACTTGCTTAGTAAACTATGATTATTTTCAGACACAACAGTGACTAGTCAGAGAGAAGACCTGTCATTTCTTTTTTTAAACAGTTTTAAGGGATTGCTTATATTTGCCAGGTGTCACGGTTGGCCGGGCATCCAGAAGGAGGGACACGCCCACTCCTGCTAGGGAGCGCACTACATCCCTGCCTTGTTCCCAGTCCCCTGCCTACTAATCACCTTCACCTGTCCCGTGTTCTCTCTCTCTATTTAAACTCACAGGTCCTGAGAGAAAGCGCTGCACATTAGTGGAACGCCGGACTTCTCACTTCCACCCTGTACATCGCTACACAGAGTGTTAGGACTGAGTATCGTTGATAATTTGTTGTGGTTTTTCACGTATTGACAATGCAGAATAAAGAGCACTTTGGCTCAACCTTGCCTTTCGCTTCCTCTGTGCCGCCACCATCACAACAGGTATTTATGTTTTCAGGTTTGTCCATCAGCTGGTTTGAATATGTGGACTATTATGGGTCATATACAGAAGACTGAACCCATTATTCTGAGTTGTAGTCCAAACTCTGGTCTATGTAGTTTTGTTCTCATCTTCCCCCACTGCTGTGCTCATCTTTGTTCTCACTGTCAGCGGGAGGGCAGGAGCAGAGTCCAGCGCTGGTTTGTATAAAATGGGAAAAAGTCTCATTTAAATACGAGGAACAACAACCAGTCCACAGTCCAAAAAGCAAACAGTGTTAACAGGCAAAGGTCAGCACTAGGAAGACCAAACAGCAGACTTTGGTAAAAAGGGCAGACACACAGAAACAGAAACATGTTCAGGAAAAGTGGAAAAAAAAAACAAGACTACTTTGCATACACCAGCTCAGAAATACAACTCAGATGAGTAATTTTCTAAAGTTAGTTACACATTCTCACCTACACTGGGCTACACAACAGAATTTACTCTAATATCTTTGTAATTATAATTAATTCAGGTAAATTTATTATGTTTTACACATGTTACATCTTGGCCTGCATCTGTTTCCATAACTGGCTGTGAAAATGTGAAAGAGAATGTTAATGTGGGTAAAAGAGAGATGTATGTGTGTGTGTGTGTGTGTGTGTGTGTGTGTGTGTAAATTCTTTAGGATTAATGAGTGGTTCAGCTAACACCTTAAATAGTAATTAGGGTACATGATACATTAGTTACAAAGGAGTTTAGGAAACACTTACAAATTAACAAAAGTACCTTATGATGGAGATCATGATGTACTAACACCAGTGCAGTAATGTGTTTATGAATGAAAATACTCACACAGCTTTTCTGGATGCTGTGACCACTGGAAGCAGTCTCAGTAGACATTCCTCTGATGGGTCATATTTACTCAGGTCAAACTCATCCAGCTCCTCTTCTGAGTTCAGCAACACAAACACCAGAGCTGACCACTGAGCTGGAGAGAGACTGGCTCCATGGAGACAATGGTCACCTCCTCTGCTTAGGTATGTCTGGACTTCCTGTACTAGAGAATGATCCTTTAGTTCATTCAGACAGTGGAACAGATTGATGGATTTCTCTGGAGAGGGATTCTCCCTGATCTTCTCCTTGATGTAGTTGACTGTTTCCTCTTTGCTGTGAGAGCTTCTTTTCCTCTGTGTCAGTAGGCCTTGTAAGAGAGTCTGATTGGACTCCAGTGAGAGACCCAGAAGGAAGCGGAGGAAAAGGTCCAGATGTTCATTCTCACTCTGTAAGGCCTTGTCCACTGCATTCATAAGGAAGTCAGACATGGTTGATCTTTTAAAGAGACCTTTCTTTTGCTGTTTCAACACATTTTTCCTTTTTGGAGATGAAGGAGAGATATGCATATAAAGCAGCCAGAAACTCCTGAATGCTCAGATGCACAAAGCTGAACACCTTCCCCAGGTGAAGCCCAGACTCCTCTCTGAAGATTTGGGTACACACTCCTGAGTACAGTGACACTACTTTGACATCAATGCCACACTCTCTTAGGTCTTCCTCATAGAAGATCAGGTTGCCCTTTTCCAGCTGTTGGAAAGCCAGTTTTCCCAGTGCCAGAATTGTCTTTTTAGTCTGTTGAGGATCAGTGTCAGTGTTTCCATGGTACTTTCTATCCTTGTGTTTGATCTGAAAGATCATAAAGTGTGTGAACATTTGAGTCAGAGTCTTGGGAATCTGTCCACTCTCTGCTTCACCCAACATTCTCTCTAGAACAGTGGCTGCAATCCAACAGAAGACTGGAATGTGACACATGATGTAGAGGCTTCTTGATGACTTCATGTGTGTGATGATTTTGTTGGCCAGGCTCTGATCACTGATTCTCTTCCTGAAGTACTCCTCTTTCTGAGGGTCACTGAACCCTCGTACCTCTGTTACCTGATCAACACACTCAGGAGGGATCTGATTGGCTGCTGCAGGTCGAGAGGTTATCCAGAAGAGAGCAGAGGGAAGCAGATTCCCCTTGATGAGGTTTGTCAGCAGCACATACACCGAGGTCGACTCTGTTACATTCCACAAGTTCTCATTGTTCTGGAAATCTAGAGGAAGTCAACACTCATCCAGACCATCAAAGATGAAAATGACTTTGTAAGCATCACAGTGTATTAATTGTAATTGTTTTGTTTCTGGGAAAAAGTGATGAAGCAGATCCATCAGACTGAACATTTTCTCCTTCACCAAATTCAGCTCCCTAAAAGGAAGTGGAAATATGAAGAGGACGTCCTGATTTGCTCTTCCTTCAGCCCAGTCCAGAATGAACTTCTGAACAGAGACCGTTTTCCCAATTCCAGCAACTCCTTTAGTCAGCACTCTTCTGATGGGTTTGTCTTTAAAGAGGTCATTGCATTTGATGGGTGTCTCCTGTGTTGCTGGTCTCCTGGATGCTGTCTCAATCTGTCTCACCTCGTGTTCATTATTGACCTCTCCACTCCCTCCCTCTGTGATGTAGAGCTCTGTGTAGATCTCATTCAGAAGAGTTGAGCTTCCTTGTTGGGAAATTCCTTCATTAATTCTTTTAAATGTATCCATTAGTTTGTGTTTGAGATTTCGTTGATATTCAGAGAATAGCTCTAATAAACAGAAGAACATGATCACAAATATTTTATTTTCTTGTTATCTTTGATGTTGAAGTTTATCAAAACCATTTATCAAAACCATGAAACACTTTGCACAAACACAGAGGACAAAATTTAGTTATAGTGATACTGTCATCATAAAGCCATGATCCAGAGCTCTTACTGGTCTGTAGTGTGTTAGCGAGGTCTGTCTGGTTCATGTTCCCCAGCACATGCAGTGTGATCTTCAGCGCCCCCTCTCTGGCACTGCTCTGATCCTCCTCATCCTCCATCTCTCTCTCAGAGCATGCTGGGTAATCTGGACTCAGCAGCTTCTTAAACTTCTTCAGCTCCTTCTTCACCAGAGAGACGACTTTGTGCTCCAGCTCCTGGTTAGGAAAAACAGCAACAGACAATCAAAAAAACACCACCATGTTACAGAGAGAGATCACTACATGATTTTGTTTCATGATGGAGAACATTCTGGCAGTGTTTGGGTAGTTACTTAAAAAAAGTAATGCATTACTCATCACTTATCTAAAATTGTAATGGGATTACTGTACTCATTACTTAATGGAAAAAGTAATCTTATTACTTCTGTTACATCCTAAACCCCAAATATACTAGAAATCACCCCCACACTTACATACCTTGAATATGGACTCCAATTGTTTTCTGTAGGTGAGTTCTGCTTTTTCTCTTTGTACACTGTGGACAAACACAACAGACCTTTATGGAGGAATATGTAGCACATTCATACCTGCACAACACATGATTATACAGACAAGTAGATATTATACAAGATTATATATTATCAACACTTGTGTTTCTGCATTTCATAATAGATCTGTGATGCTGCCTAGTGTGCGGCAGCAGAAAGGATCAGGATGCAGGTGTGAGTGTAGAAACTCAAAAAGGCATTTAATAGAAAGTGAAAGTAAAGCAAATGTGCTAAACACACTCAGCCACAAGAAAACAAAGGTCAACAAACAAGAACAGGAAGACAGGAAACAGGAGAAGTATATACATGGAGGAATCTGGGAAGAGAACAATGCAGAGACTAAGGACAAGTGGCTGAAATGGCAGGTGGAGTTAGGTCAGAAAGTGGCAGGAATGGTGGGTGGAGTTAGGCTGAAAAGTGGCAGGAATGGTGGGAGGAGTTAGGCTGGGGAGTGGCAGGAATGGTGGGAGGAGTTAGGCTGGGGAGTGGCAGGAATGGTGGGAGGAGTTAGGCTGGGGAGTGGCAGGAATGGTGGGTGGAGTTAGTCTGGGGAGTGGCAGGAATGGTGGGAGGAGCAGGGAGAAGGACAACACACAGATGTAACAATAAACAAAGGACGACACGGGAAAGCAAAACAGACAAAAGGGCTCCTTTACAAGATGATTTGTTAGAAAATAAGTACATTTTATTTATAGAGCACATTTACCACAACAGCAATGATCAAAGTGCTGTGGAAAGTTAGGAAAAATATCTTAACAAAAACCTGTGAAATGTAAAACAAAAGGAAATGTGCCATCAAACATAAACATGGACAGAGAAATGAAAATGTCAGAGTAAAAAGAAGTGTTTGAAATCTGCACAAGAGGGAGCAGAGCTGATATTCAGAGAAGGACTGTTCCACAGCCTCAGTGCTGCAACTGAACAGACACAGTCACACTTCAGCTTCAGTCGAGACTGTGGAACAGACACAGTCACACTTCAGCTTCAGTCGAGACTGTGGAACAGACACAGTCACACTTCAGCTTCAGTCGAGACTGTAGAACAGACACAGTCACACTTCAGCTTCAGTCGAGACTGTAGAACAGACACAGTCACACTTCAGCTTCAGTCAAGACTGTGGAACAGACACAGTCACACTTCAGCTTCAGCCGAGATTTTAGAACAGCCAACAGCTGATCTGAACAACTCTGAGTGCCAGTGAGTAGATGACTTGTTCCTAAGCATGAACAAAGAATTTGATGTTGGGAAATTTCTCTGAACTTGTAAAAATTATTCCTAATAACAGAATTTATTTGCTGATCAAATCTGAGCTCTGGATCAAAGATAACACCAAGATTTTTGTATTTCTAGGAATAATACAATCAGATTAATCAACTGTTACACAAGTGTTAACCCCTCACTATCTATGTTTACATGTAAATCCATGATCTTATATTAGTCTACAACTGTCTTACTTAGATATGATCCTGTTAATATTACAGTCTGATTGTTATAGTGTGACATAGTGTCTTAGTTGACCTAAGCTTAGGCTGATTAAAACATGTGTTCCAGGATAATATTATCCAGACTATGTGCACATGTATACACACACTGATCCATGGAATAAACATTTGTGCTACATTTCTGGCAAAGCCTGATAAACATATTATACATATATTGTACATACATTGTTATATATATATATATATATATATATATATATATATATATATATATATATATATATATATATATATATATATAGAGAGAGAGAGAGAGAGAGAGAGAGAGAGCGAGAGAGAGAGAGAGAGAGAGAGAGAGAGCGAGAGAGAGAGAGAGAGAGAGAGAGAGAGATATTTCCTTATGTACCCCTGTTTTTTTCCCTCAGTTTGGACAGAGCACTCTCAAACCATTACTATACTATGTATGACTATGTACATGACAAATAAACCAAACTTGAAACTTAAACTGTAATCAAGAGAGTTTGTTTTTGTCTAGTCATTAAAAGAGGAGCTCAGCAATGTTCAGTAACAGCATTACTACTGTAGCTAAATCCAGCTCATCTACCTACAGCTGGATCCTGCCCCAACTCCTCTTCTTAAGTGTTCTTCTGCTATTTCTCCCATGTCTTCTCATTAATGCTTCCCTTCGGATTCTGTCCCTACAGCTCTCAAAACCTCAGCTTTAACTGCCATTCTTTATAAAACAGGACTAAATGCTGCACTACTTGATAATTACTGACCCATTTCCAGTCTCCCCTGTCTACTCAGGGTTCCAGCCTCTCAACTACAATCTTTCTTAAATACTCAGGATCTATTTGAACCTTTCCAATCTGACTTCCATACTACGCACAACACTGAGAGAGCCCTGTTACATGGTTTCAATGATCCCCTTCTCTCTACTGACTCTGGTGCCCTGTGTGTTCTCCTCCTTCTAGATCTTCTAGATAGAAGTGCTGTGTTTGACACAATTAAACCATAACATACTTATCAGCTGCCTCTCAGACATTGGGATTACTAATACAGTTCTTGAATGGTTTATCTCCTATATCTCTAATAGATCACATTTTGTCACACTTGGTAAACACAAATCACACACTGTTATCGTTACCCAAGATGTTCTCTAGGGATCGGTGCCTGGTCCTCTCCTATTTAATCGATATGTTGCCCCTTGGTCAGATTATCCGCAGGCATGGTCTCCGTTTCCACTGTTATGCTGATGACACTCAGATTTATAGTAGCACCAAAGGTAACACTACCTTACCACTTCCTGCTTTACTCTCTTGTATCAAATATCTCAAACAGTGGATGAACATAAACTTCCTAGAGTTAAATCCTTACAAAATAAAATTTTAGTTATTGGTTCTAAATCCATAATCGCTAAATTAACTGATTTTAAACTCAGTCTAGATGGGTCTTGATCAAATCATCAACTGCATTTGGGAACTTTGGTGTACTCCTCACTCTTTGAACCCCACATCATGTCAATGGTTAAAAATGCCTTTTTTTTACAGTCACAATATCAGTAGACTTAGGCCCATGCTCTCCAGACAAGGTGCTGAAACTCTGGTTCATGCTTTCATCACATCCCATCTTGATTACTGCAACTCTCTCTTCATTTACATCCCAGAATTCTCTTAGATGTTAAAAAATGTCAGCCCACAACACCCCGATTCTACATCAGTTACAGTGGCTCCCTGTCCGTCAACACATTCAGTATAAACTCGTCCTGCTTACATTCAAAGCTCTGCATGGTCTTGCACCTCCCTACTTAGCTGAACTCCTACAGCCATACTGCTCCACCCATACACTTAGGTCTTCTGATGCAGGTCTTCTCTCTATCCATAAGTTAAGATTGGTCTCTGTAGGGGCAGATATTTTAGTGTCATGGCCTCAAAACTAAAACTATGGATGAACTGATGGAGCTCATGAAGGGCTTCATAATGAGCTGAGTGAGTTTGATCAGGTGGGATTAGGAGTGAGGAACACTGTCCTAAACCAGGAGATCATCAACTCTCATCAGAACACTCTCCCTCTCTGAAGTGTAGGCGGAGGACTCCATCTTACCTGAGCTCAGGAGAACAGTCACATTCCCTACATCATCCTAACCTGAGCTCAGTAGAACAGTCACCTTCCCTACATCATCCTTGCCTGAGCTCAGTAGAACAGTCACATTCCCTACATCATGCTTACCTCAGCTCAGTAGAACAGTCACATTCCCTACATCATCCTTACCTGAGCTCAGTAGAACAATCACATTCCCTACATCATCCTTACCTGAGCTCAGTAGGACACACTCCCTCTCTGAACTGACGTTTAGGGTCCATCGACTTGTCACTCTTCATGGACACACAGCTGGGTTCCGGGGAGTCTGATCTCTTACCCTGTATCAGACTAACATACACAATTAAAAACATATTGTTTTAATGCCAAAATACTAATGTGTGTATAAATGGTGCAAATATAAATTAATATGTATTTATCTCTATCGATGGTCTATCAAGACCGTCACCTCTCATCAGAACACGTTCCCTCTCTGAAGTGTAAGTAGAGGACTCCATCTTACCTGAGCTCTGGAGAACAGTCACATTCCCTACATCATCTTTACCTGAGCTCAGAAGGATACACTCCCTCTCTGAAGTGTAAGCGGAGGACTCACTCTTACCTGAGCTCAGTAGAACAGTCACATTCCCTACGTCATCCTTACCTGAGTTCAGTAGGATACACTCCCTCTCTGAACTGTAATGGAATGTCCATTGACTGGTCACTCTTCATGGATACACTGCTGGGTTCCGGGGAGTCTGATCTCTTACCCTGAATCAGACAAACATACACAATTAAAAAGATATTATTTTAAGGCCAAAATACTAATGTGTGTATAAATGGTGCAAATATAAATTAATATGTATTTATGTCTATCGTTGCGATTTTTATTGAATGTTTTTTAAAGAATTCGTACAAAGATGTTGAAAACACTAAATTCGTTATTATGTTTCTTGTTATTTACTAAGTGATCTTCAAGTTGACCAGAGTTATACCAGAGAGCAACTTTACATTACATTAAGCTGGTCTTAAACTTTCTGAAGTTTATACTTATCTTTCATCTTTGTATTATGCATTGTGTCTCTGTCTCAGTAGAGACAACTGTTTCTGGCAGTATCTGATTTAAGATTGTTACCTGCTGGTACTATTCAAGGGTTTTGTGAATGGATATCAAAGCACTTTTAAGAGGTCTGTGTGGCTAAGAACATCTACTAAATGCAATAAATATAGATTTATTCAGATATCCCAAGTAAATAAGTGCACAAACCTATGCACTGCAAGTATGTTTATTTATGTTCTCTCACCTGTCTCCTTTCTGTGTGTGCTGTTCCCCAGAGACACGTATTTTGGAGGTCATGTCTCCTCTTACAGATTATAGCTGTACACCTGCAAACACGCACATGCAGATTAATAATCAGAACACATATTCAATTACAATATTTACATTTACTGCATATGGCAGACACCCTTGTCCAGAGAGACTTGCAGAAGTGATTTGTTGTGTCGCTACAAAAAACATAAATAAAGCACCTTTGTAAGTCGCTCAGGATAAGAGTGTCTGCTAAATTTTATAAATGCAAATGTAAACATCCTCATGTGAGCACAGAGAGGTTAGTGTTCTCAAAAGAGAAACAGTCATTCATGTTTTTGAAGAGCTTTGGTGTAGACAGGCACCTTTACTAACTTTATAAGTACAAAATATAGTTTATTAAAATGAGCAAATAATGCATAAAGTTTAAACTGTAATCTTACAGCACTAAAACAAACTCAAAAACGTGGGTGTAGTGAACAGTATCACTCCAAAGTGGAAAAGAAGACAGAGGCAGGAAAAATGTGTTCTATAAGGGCATAGTGGGTCACAGACTAACTCAATCACTGCCATACAAAGAAACAGTGTCGAAATATCACTTAATAATATTACTAATAAATATTATAAATATTACTTCTTTAGTTACACTGACATGCACACTATTGGTACAATACTAACCTCACACTGTCAGTCTAATTACGACATGATCGTGTAAACAGCACGGTCTTAGCCTGATAAAACATCTAGTCTACATCTAGTTGGACACCTAAACACTTACTGTTAGATCTACTGGCTCACAGTCCGAGACATTTGTGACACTTCCTGCAGTACGACGCCTGTTCTATTTGCGCAGTTTGTTTCTGCTGAGAGGACAAAATAGAAATATATGAAGTATATAGTGCGTTTATTAGTACTTTTTATACAGTTCATGTAAACATGTTGATTCGGAACAATTTCTTAGATGAGCCTAGAACGACTTTAGTTTGGTTATTCTGAATCAGACGACCTCAGTTCTATTGCTCTATTTCGCGTAAACGAAGACACCTACTGCAACAGAATAGCGGCTAAAAGCTTTACGTTTTCAGACATTAACCTTGTTAATATTCAATTCTGTTAATATTAAATTTAAGAACTTGTTCTTTGAGTAGTATAAGTTCATATAATTCTTGATTGACAGCTCAGATTCAGATACTCAACGGCTTTGTTTTCTAAAGATATTTGCATTCCGCTTCTTAAAATGGAGCACAAAAATTTCACTTTCGCGTTAAACCGGACTGAACCGGTTTTGTCAAGGATAATTGTTTTTTAGGGGCCGGACTGCTGTGACCAGTCACAACACTTTATCCAACCTTCTGCGGGAGAGAGAAATCAGAGCTACAGTATAGAACTGTATTTAAATAACACAGAATAGCGTAGAACAGTGACAGTAAATTAGCACTGGATTTGGACTGTGGGAGAATTTTGTTTGTCATGGAGCTTATACAGCACAGCTGTTCTGAGCAGACGTTTACTTAGGTTTTCACACACACACTCACACACACACACACACACACACACACACACACACACACACACAGAGAGAGAGAGAGAGAGAGAGAGAGAGAGAGACAGGTTATTAGTTTGTGTGTAATACCTATTCTGTGCTCACAAACTCTATATAAAATGACTATTTATTGTCATTAAGTTTCGTTTCTAGCATACACTCCCCTGATATGACAGTTCAAACCATTTTGAGTGTTTGAATAAACCATTTTCAAATGGTATCTTGGGTCTCTCCCCTGCTGATCGCCATGTCCAGTTCACATGCCCAGTGATGTAGTGGTATAAGACAGTATGTGAACGTTTAGTTTGTGCCCAGACATGTATCTGAGAAGAAGACGAGCCAAAGACGTTAATCAGGCAGATCTGTTTACTAGTAGGTAACATCTAAGGTCAAGGTTATGATGGAGCTGTAGACATAAGTGAATGTTTTAAGGGACTTCAGACAAAAATTCTGAATAAAAGGTCAAAACACCACAAGGGACATAATCTGCATTAATCTGGTGTTGGCAAAAGTGCAAAATCAAACATCTGTTTTGTTAAAAAAAAATTTCACACAGTATTGACGTGTAACTCGCAGCATTCACGGATCTCCTTTGCTCGCATGCAAAATCTACATGTGCTCACTCATATTTGCTCTGCTCTCGCTTACATTTACTTTGCTCTGCTACAAAACTGCTTGCACGTGTTTAGATATATCCTGCTCTTACACAAACTTGCTCTTCTGCACACACAAACACATACTGTACTCTCGCGAATGTTTTTGTGTTCTTGCGCACAAGAACACAATTCTTTAATTTCATTATTATTAACTGTGAATGAAAAGGAAAGTCATCCATGATCATGATACAAATGTTATTATAAAACAGTTAGAACTTTAAAATAATTGCGGCACTTTCATATACATAATATTATGTGCCATTTCACAAAACAAATATGAATGTATTTAACACATATTGTTCTTATACTGTATAATATGTATGACTCGGGAATTTGCTCAAATAGATAAAGAAATAATATTATTTGAACTTACAGTAATATGCTCTGCTATATAAAGGAAAATTACCAATCTGCTACCATTTAGTGTTAGTAACCAACTTTGGTAGAGTACAAATTCACTCATTAGCCACATTATTTACCACTAATATCTGTAGTTCTGAAATTGACCACCTTGTGGTTTCCGTTACGTCTCCTTCCTGATCAGGTTTATCAGAGGCATGACAATGGTTTTACTGCTTGATAAAAGTCAGACACTTAAAGTCAAATTGCCACTGCTGGCGTTACTGCGTCAGTGAACTGTTCCACTAAGACGCATTAATGTAATTATGACATCACAACCTAAGGAAAGTGTAAGTTATTTAAAAGCGTTCCAACACACTAAATACCTACATGATTTTCTGAAGGAGGACAAGGTGATTTTCAAGGTATAGTCCAACCAGAATTATTGGATATTCTAATAGTTTTCAGGAATAGTATCAATATTACTTGCATGATTTATTATATCATTAAATTAAGTGCGCCGTTAATTATAGAAATATCTAAAATATTTTATATTATCCGTGTATCCCCTGGATTCAGGAACGATCGTGAAAGGCCAAATTAAATCAATAGAGAAACATGATGAGTTTTTCTCAACATGGGAAATTGTTGACCAGGAACAAAACGTGGACACTAAAAGAAATGACGCAGGTATGCAATTTTACTGCCAAGCTGAAAATATAATATTTGTCTGTCTGAACATCAATCCGATCTGTTTGCTCTTTTTTTTAATCCAGACGATATCCGAGCTGCAGAAGGACAACTTTAACCTGCGCATGCGTATATGCTTCCTCAAGCATGAGGGCGGCTCGCAGAAGTGCAGCAGTTGTACAGAACAGATTTACAACGCGGCAGAGGAGCGTTTCCCAGTGGCGACGCAGCAAAACTTAGACGTGAGGAGACCCGAGTCTAGTTTTTGTAATCAGAGCCGGTTAATTGAGAGGACGAGACTGGGGACACTTGTTAATCACACTCCGCATCTAGATAAAGGGAGGGCGCTAAAAAATCTAAATACAACTTGAAAAGGCAATAAATTGACCTTCTCAAATGCATAAATTATTCTGCCCAAGCCTCTTTATTCTCTTCCTTTGTAGAATAGTTTTAACTGCTACTGCAGTAGCAGGACCAGACACGTGTCTTGAATTGAATTATTTCTTCATTTCACGTAATGCTCTTCATCCACCTGTCAGGAGTTGAGCAGGTGCAGAGAGGAACTGGAGAAGATGGAAGCGCTTTTCCATCAAGAGAAGACGCTCCGCCTACAGCTAGAGATCCAGCTACAAGCCTACACATTACAAGACCCGCCCTCTGAGGATCAGAGCCAATCAGAGGAAACCATTGAAGAGCTGCACAGGTCGGTACAGGCCTATATTTAATTCTGATAAGAAACATTGTTCATGGAAGATTTCCCAGTTAGAAACTCGGGCTGTTTCTCCAGGACAACCACATCAAAACAACAAAATTATTTGACATATTTCCATTTTAAATGCTAATTTCTGACCACTTAAGTTAAACCTTAGGGCCTTCATTAAACAATAATAATCCTTAGCTAGTAAATTGCTGTACTTTAATTATAGAAGAAATTATCCTTAGAAATGCTTTGTTTTTTATTCTTAGCAAAAGACAATTATATTATAGTACCTAGTCCTGAGCTGGCACACACCATTCTAATGTCACAGTGATTTCAGTGGAGTTTCTCCATGTAGTTCCATGTAATTGGAATGTAATTCCAAGATGAATCTGTGTGCAGAGAGTCCATCTCATAGTTCTAAATGAACATGTGAAATAAAATGTAGCCTAATCGAGTGTGTGTGTGATGGCTGTCAGGTACATAGAACAGCTGCAGGGGGAGCTCAAGGCTCAGAACACCATAATCAATCAGCTGAGGAACAGGAGCACCAATCAGAGCAGTGGACACCAGCCTGGCCACGCCCACAACTCCACACTCACCACCCTGAAAGAGGATGACATACGTGTGAGTGTGTATGTGTGTGCAGGTGCATGTTCCTGCATACATGTATGCTTATTAAACTGTTACTTTAAGACACTAAAACTTTAATGTTTTAATTCGGCTATGAGAATACATTAAAAATTATAAATTGTATACTATATAGGGAAATCCATTTGAACTAAATGTTTAGTATATTTGTACTCTATGTATTCTCTCTCTCTCTCTATTTAGGATCTGAAGAACTTGTTGGAGTTGAAAGACTCTGAGCTGCATGAGACCAAAATCAAACATGAGGCCAGTAAAAACGACCTCCAACAGGCCCTGAAGGACAAAGAGAAACAGATTCAGGTGGGTGTCTCCAAACACATGGCAACCTACAGGTAAAAACAGGCGTCCAAAAATATGCTCTTAATACAAAAGACCTATAGAGCTCACTAAGCATATTATCTGCACATTTATTATAAACATTTTCTTGTGGTTTAAAACAAAAGTGTGAAAAGAGAAAGGACTAAAACACAGGTCTGAAAGGGAACGACACCTTTACCAGACACACTCCTCAGCTTTACACAAAATGTCTGTGAAGCTTGGAGCCTCATTTAACCCCTGCCTGAACTCTGACCCCTGCAAAAGAAGGACTCTGCACCAATATTCCTCATCACACCAGACGGGGGCAGCAGGGAGTAACACTGCAGCAGGGGGTGTGTGCATTTATGAGGGTGATTGTTGTTGTGTGTGAGCAGGGGCTGCATGACATTCTGGAAGGTCACATCCAGGATCTAGCTGAGAAAGATGCTGCGCTAGCAGAGACCACATCAGAGCTGAATAATCTGGAATCTGATGTGGGCAAACTCATTCTACAGCTTGAGAACAGAAAGCAGCAGCTCCAGGTAGCAACCCGACGTTTCATTCAGTCAGACCAGGTGCAGGGCGGAGTTTAGTGTTTTTAACATACTAAAAATACACCTGATTCACAACTCATCTGATATAATGGACCAGTACTCTAAAGATTAAGACTAGGTTTAGTCTGGATGCAAAGAATGGTTCCTTAAGTTGAATTGACTCTATTGAATCTCACACTCTGAATTTGATGTTTATTTACTTTGTTCATGTTTATACTCAGACTAAGGAGCTAAACTAAGGTTTAGAAAGGGAAGTGATGCAACTAGTGCTGTCCTAGACAATAAAATGTATAATATAATTTACCCAACATAAGACATTTCTGATTATTTCAGTATAAGGGCTCTGATCCTTGTTTGGAGTCATTATTTCTAACTACTGGTTTCTCTGTGTTTATGATTGCACACACACATACAAGGAAGAGGATCCAATTGCAAGAGGTTTTATAGTGAAATCAAACAGATCAGAGGGGTCAGGCAGGTATTCGTAGTCCTGTTGATTCAAGGTCCATAACATGGGGCAGAGTCCAGGGGTGTCCAGGGGTCAGGCAGAAGTCGAAAACCAGAAAGACAAAACCATAACTGAACCACTTGGTATGCAAAATAAGGTTGGCAATACTTCATGACGTGAGAGTGAGGGAGGGGAGCTTAAGTAAGGGAGCAGTGATGAGAGAAACAATGATCAGGTGTGTGCTAGTATTCCAGTAAACCAGATTGGAGGCGTGTGTGGGAAGAGGTAGGCGTGGCAGTGCAGGGCTGAGCGTGATTCCTGGGGTTTGTAACACTCTGTCTCTCTGTGATGATCTTAGCTCATGTCTGGGCAGCTACAGGAGAGTGTGAGAGAAAGTCAGCTCCTGAAACAACGCCTGAGATACACAGAGGCCTTCACACATCCTACATACCAGATCCAAGGTACACTCTGCACTGTGGGACTGATGGGGTCTTTCATTTTTGTCAAACTACTCTTGCTAAGTTATTTTCAAAGTGAAAAACCAAATATAGATGTAACATATATCTATAACAACCTTGTAACCTGCTGCTAAAGATTTTTCTTATTTTAATACCCTGTACATAATTGTTTGCATTATAACTATTAAAAATGCTGTTGACAAAAATATAAGAAGCTCCTGATGTGGTTTTATCAGCAGTGGAGCAGCATATGTTGGAGATTCATGAACTGAAACCACCACTGCTGGAGACTATCAGGAGGACCCAGGACCTGTACAGACATCTGCAGGCCGCTGAGCGAGGTGCAAACACCAGTTCTACAACACGGGGACACAATCCAGAATTAGCCAAGCTATCCTCATTTACTAAAAATGTTCACTTGCGGAACCTGAAAAATCACGTCTTCCATTTCCACTTGAGAGTAGATGAAGATGGTGGTGAGTGTAATGATTTAATGAAGGTGTAACAAATGACTTCAGCAGAAAGATAATGACTTAATAGAATTTGTACAGTTACACCTGCAAGGTGTTTTAAGTGGCACCATTTAATGAAAGGTTGTCAGAAAACAGATGCACATTACAGAAATGACTGGAGGTGTGGAAGGTATACTTTTAATAACCTCTTTACCGTTACACATCGTTGTTTTGTTGTTTTGTGTTGTGTATTCATGTCACATTAATGCACTCTTGTTCATCTTGCTCTCGTAGCTTCAGTAAAGAAGGACCATTCTGGGAGGAACAGTGGCAGTGTGTGCAAGAGCAGCTTCAGATCAGTGATCAAAGCGTTGATCTGCTGCTCAGATCCTGCCCAGCCCTGCCTCTCCTCCAGGGCCCATGTTCATGGCCTCCACGTCCTGGTTCCACGTGAGAACTATGACACGCTGCTGGAACAGATGTGTGAGGGGAGGGGTCTGATCAGTCGCGCGAGTGAACTGATCCAGCAACGCCTGCAGACCCACGGCCGACATCACATGCAGGTCCATGTGAGCCCAAGCACGCGACACACAGATTCAATTGGTTAATCGTCACATTTCATGGATAATTTTCACTGAGCTGATTTTCCTATTTCAAATGGACCATTTGTCACTGACTGTGAGGATTATTGAAGGATAAAGAGGCCCAGCGGAGGGCGAGTGGGAAATATTAATCCTTCATGTCTGTTTCAGCCAGTGGACCAGAACCTGCTCAGAAGCCTCTTATACATCATCAATGTCACTCAGACAACTCTAGAAGAGGCCAGTAAACTGTTGACATCTTTATCAGATGTCTCTAAAGAACAGAACCACGACAGAGTAGGAGTTATTTACCACTTTTTGCATCTTTCATAAGTACCACACCAGTAAGAAGTGAAATTCATTTAGCTGTTAGCTAAGTCTATTTACTGGAAGAACTTCATATTGGACTAAATTATGTTTTTTTGATTGACACATACGAATAATATGATTATTTTGGATTTTTGCACATTTGTAAATTATTTATTTATTTATTTTTCTTTAGTTCTGCCATCATGAAAACCTCAAAATGCAGAACAAGCTGAAGAAACCAAAACTAGAGAAATCATATAAGATGAATAAGATGCTTTCAAAGGCTGTCAAAACACTACGGCGATTCAAACGTTGAGCAACACTGACATTAAAATGATCTCCTGTGATTATTTTCTCTGTGATGCTCATATTCCACCCCTCTATCATCCATCAGTCTGTGCACCATCATACATTCACTCTTTCATTGTTGTTGTTTTTAGTAATTAAAATAAAATAAGTGTTGAAATAAAACTACATTCTGAGTATAGATTTTTTTCAAACTTATTGATGATTCTTCATTATGATTTAATTTTTTTACACCCTTACATACTAATAATTAAAAATTGGACAATTCCATGCAACATTTATTTATTAGAATGAATTTTGAATGTCCAAAAATAATAGCATTCTGCAGCAGTCAAGACAAACTTGCAAAAAGTCAGCAAGTTTATTTCTTTTAAAGATCCTTAAGAGACTCAAAATTATGCAAGTACAACAAAACTGTGCAAGTATAAAAGCAATGTAGGAAAAATAAATAAATTTAGCTAAATCAAAATAAATTCAACAATACCTCTTGATAGTTTTTCCTCATGTGAAACGCTTCTACATCACTAAATCAGGGTTTTGCAGTCTCAAAGTTATAGCTACTATAATAGTTTGCTAAATGAGTAGAAATTAAATAATTTTCACACATCAGGGACGTTTATTGCTACGCTAAATTCAGTATCATAAGTATCAAAGTGATCACAAGTCATAGTTATAAACCACAATGAGGAAATAGTCTTTTTTATCCCTCTTACAACTGGGTTTAGGCTACAATTTATTATGTAGTGATTTAGATACAGTAAAATAAACAAGTGATAATATCAGGAGGGAAGCTTAAGCCTGACCAAGTATGTCTGGTTTAGTAAATGTGACTGTGTAGACCCGTAATATATTATTATTATTATTATTGTTATTATTAATTTAATTACCATCAAAGCAATTGCTTGGCATGTTTAAAAAGTATCTAGAATGCTAGTAAAGCTCTTCATTTGCTTGCTCACGTCTTTGCACAAAACACGTGTTCTTTTCATTCATAAAATAACAAAATATGCAAGCAAATGGATGTTACTCCTGTAGCAGGGGTGAATAAGGGACAAGACCCTCCTTTCTTAGAGTCCACAGATTCTGTTTGAAGAATGAAGAGTTAATGTCTTTGAGTGACAGCAATCCTCACCAAGGTGTGAAGGGGGAAGGGGAGGCGAAGCTATCAAATGACTTCACAACCAATGTCCAAGCACGAGCGGCGTGATTGGCAGCTGTTTCAACAAATAGAGGATGCTTAGATGAATACGCAGACACCTCACCTGCCTTATTTGTTTACCCACTACGTGAGTTTGAAATATGCGCACTGCTTTGTGTTCTAAGCCAGATGAAGTGTAGCACATGCGAGTGATGCTGTTTGGCAAAACTGATACAGTAATCCATATTGTTTTTACTTAATTTGATTACCAATACTAAGGGACATCATGGAAAGGAACAGGCTTATTTTAGCTGAAGTTTATGTGGAGTTCTTTGGGTGCAGTTATAAGATGGAAGCTGAGAGACGGTTCAGTGGCTTCTAGCATGGATTAGCTTCAATGTTTGCATTGCAAAGGACTGGATATTTCCATTCACTGCTGAAAATATTCACAATCCTCCTACAAAATGTAAGTATACATGAGAAAGCATACTATTTCTTTACAGTATTACAGCACTATCCCAGCATAATCATTTAACATAATAACAATGAAGAATTTAATATTGTCTTTTAATAAGTGCATTGTACATTGAGCATTGTTGTGATGTTTTAGCAAAAAGAATATTGCACACTCAATGTATAGTGACTGATGACTTTGTGTGCATTTAGATGTCTAGGACACCTAGTAGAAAATGCTGTGCAGCTACTTGGTAATTTCATGTATATACTCAAGTGTTCAATTTATTAGACAAGACCCTGGTGAATCAGAATATGTAGAGCATGACTGAAAATGAATCTCCAGCATCAAAATACACATTCTAAACCCGCAAAATAAAAGTCATTTTGGTTTTTTTGACATGTTCTTCTGTATTAGAGGAGCTCAACTAGAAAATAAATGAGGGGTAAATAAGTCTGGATGTGAATGACTGTCATGTCCCAAGTGTTTACATCAATGTGACTCCTGAATCATTGTACTATGTGTACAATTTCTGATAACTAGTATTAAAGTGATCAAGTACAAATCATTTGAAAACTTAAATCACTTAAAACTGGAGGTGCATGTACAGGCTAAGTATCCACTTCCAGACTTATTCAAACATTGACCAACTCTGACATTAAAATGATCTCCTGTCATTATTTTCTCTACGATGTTCATATTCCACCCCTCTATCACCCATCAGTCTGTGCACCATCATACATTCACTCTTTCATTGTTGTTGTTCGTAGTAATTAAAATAAATAACTGTTGAAATAAAACTACATCTGGAATGTTAGTCTCTTCAGCCTTTATTGTCTATTATAAGTAGAGCTGGGTGATTAAAACTAGATGTCTTCAGACTCATGGATGATTCTCGATTATGATTATATATATATATATATATATATATATATATATATATATATATATATATATATATATATATATATCCTTATGTAATAATTTTAAGAAAATGTATTATTAATTTTTAGTTATATCCATTCAAAAATACCTTTATTGATGTGAAATGTCACTACACTGTGCATCACTACATCAGGATTATAGCTACTATAACAGTTTATTAATTAGAAGAAATTAAATCATTTTCACAAATCAGATGTTTATATACACAAACCACAACAAAGAAATAGTCTACTATTTCACCCTAAACACCCTCCTACTACTGGGTGCAGGCTACAATCTCTTATGTAGTGATTTAGATACAGTAAACTAAAATATGTAATAATAACACTAGGGAAGCTTAAAAGTGAAGGAACTGAACCAGTTAGGAAGACAAGCAAGACTGGTGTTAATAAGAAATGTTTTACCAGCCAAAGCATGTGCTTTTGTGAATATAAGGATGTGTATTTCACAGTGCAGGGTGAGGTAATAAAATGATATTGTACGCAGAAGAATATGGATGGTTGGCTTCAGCATAAAGCCTCAGAATGCCTCTTTGACAGGCCTCTAGGGGCCTCAGTTGAGGGATCCTTGGTTCGAGGATGGGACATCCCAGCCCAGCACCGGAAGAAAGAATATGGGCATCTGGTGCTATGAAAAAGGATCACCAGAAGAAGCAATATGGGCACCTGGCGGTAGGAAATAAGATCGCCTTTTTAAAAAAAAATAGAAGTAGTTTAGGTTGAACATAATGATACCAAGAACCAGTTGGTGTAAGTATTGAATATCAATTTGCATATATTGAATAATGTATGATTTGAACATAATAGTGTAAACCTGGAAAAGTATTATAAATGTCATGGGACGCCCCCCCCCCCCTCCCCCTCCCCCCACACACAAGTCACATGGTACGGCCTGCCGCGTGCAGGGGGTTTAATGTTTGTAACCACGCCCTTTGTAATTGTATGCACCTGTATGGGGCTTAATGTCTTGTGTCTTTTGTCTATTTAAATCTCTGATAGTGTGTGTACTGTGTTGGTCATTGTTAGTCTGCTGTTAAATGTAAAATGCGTATGTAATCTTCGTTCAATGTTACTAAAGTCTGTGTTTTGTTACGTGTATGAGTCATGTCTTTCCTTCATGTTGTATATGAGTGCCACTTTTGTTGTTTGTGTCTTTTGTTAATAAACGCGTCACTTCATCGAGGGAATCTGTGCATCCTGCTCCACGCCCATCAGCACTCAGGCCAGCAGATTCGTTACAATAAAAAAATTTAAATGGTTATGTAAGTGTCCTTGAAGAAAATATATAAAGGTCATGCCCACCTGACACTGTTAGACATTCTCCGGACAATGCCTCGTTTGTAACATTGAATTTAGGAAAATCTATGAACACCATTAATTGGTGGCTGTACCACAGGGATCAATTGGATTGACTGGCAACGGACCCACGCCATCAGCAGGACAAAGCACCAGCTGACGGACAACCCAAAGCTGCACTGTTCTGTGGGTCTGAATCCACACGCGCACTACCAAAGGTACTTAAATCCCTGTTAAAACATTCTGCATAGGTGGTATTCAGACCTGGTCCACAGAGCTTTGTAGTCAGGTTTTGGGGGTCTTAAGGGTGCAGACTGGGAATTTAAGTAGTGAGAATTGTTTGCTAAAAATATAAAATAACAAAAAATGGAGTAACAGTTAGAAAATCAACCGGTAAAAGTGAAAATAGTTCCCCAAATCTTACTGTAAAGGGAAATAGTGAAAAAAAAAAAACAGTTGAATAAAGAAAGATAAAGTAAAGAAAAATGTGCAGTGAATAAAGAGAATAAAGAGAAATAAATAGAGCTCCAGAGAAAAAAAGCGCTGAAGAGATGAATGTTAACAGGTTTGTTTGTTCCAGTTGTTTCTGTATAAATGTGACCACAACAAGTGAAGTAAAGAAAATGTGCAGAATAAAGAGAATAAAAGAATAAAAGAGAATAATGAGAATAAAATAATAAAAGAATAAAAAGAGAATAAAGAGATTAAAAGAATAAAGAGAAGAATAGTAGATCTCGTGAGTAAAGCAGCACTAAGAGAAAAGTGTTAAATGTTTTGTCTGTAAAAACTGTGTTTGTGTTGATGTGGCCATCTCGAGTTAACAGATTACCAACAATGACGTATTGTACGACGCATACCAGCATAACAGTTTTTTCTGGGTTATAATTAAGATTATTTTGGTTTGGTCGTTTAACAAAGGAAGTGAATGGATATGCAGACAGATCTGTCTAAATGTCATTAATAATATCTCATTATAAAATGCGCGCATGCAAAACATATAGACATTGTTTTAGTAATAAATATAAAGTAAATGATAGAGGTATCGTATATAAAACTGGTAACAGTTAAAGCAGTAGCGAGCATACATATGATGGACATTTTAAAATAGCAGCAATAGGAGAAGAGTAAAGTTAAAATATACAGGATAAGAAATTTAACCAGAGCGAGTGGTGGTTAATAGTATTTTTGGAACACTGAATATCTAATTTACCCAAGTAAGTTCTGGCTAAATCAATATTCAATAATCAATAAGCAGTTAAATCTAACAAAATAACTTAGAATCAAGTGAATAGATTTGCGACTAAATAATCAAATGGATAGCAATTTGTTAAATGAGATGCAGGGAGTGCAAATGCATTTTTGGCTTGAGAAAATATATAGAAACTCTGCAGGTGTGGCGTGTCAGAAATCGCTAGACTTAATACATGTTAAATTGTATCGGCTGACTAAGTGACATAAATTGGATGAATAAGGAATAAGGAGGATTTGGAAAAGGGCTCTGTTGGCTGCAGTTGTTGTTTAGCCAAGTGCCTGTAAGAGCAACAGTTGGAGTGGAGCGCTTGCCATGGGGACTGTTTGAACCACCGCCAGCGCTGGATGATGGGAGGTGGTGTGTAGGGTTAAAGATTTGAATAATGACAGACAAGAGACAGGTTTACTGGGATAGAGGGCTGGCTACGTCCATATTGGTGAACAGAATTCACTCATTGAGCTCAGAGAATTGGAGGCAGACACCTGTGCAGAAAGCTACAACTGTAAGAAAAAACGTATTACTGTGATGAATTCCACAGTGTGTCCTGATTGTTTTTATTGTACAGGAGGAAAAATGTGGGAAATTTCACAAGGAAATGTTGTAGGATTTGGATTATGGATTACACTGAACCTGTTATATTTCAACTTTTAACAATACCCATTATTTTGACAACTCCAATGGAACTTTTGTAGAACAAGACCTGGTTAATCATGCACGTCTCATGCAGAAATATGATGGTGTCGTAATTCCGGATGCTCACTGGGTATGTGGGGGTAAGAGTCATGTTGATTGTGTCATTTCCTATGGTTCCTGTACCTGAAGCTGTACTTCCCACACAACGATGCTTATCATTGTGTTCAGCAACGTGAGGCACCGAAGGGTAGTTTGGATGATAAAGTATCATTGATGCTATTGGAGTTCATAGGGGGGCTTCGGATTAATTTAAGGCTAGAAATCAAATTGCTGCAGGATCTGAATCAATTCTCTGGTGGTTTACTATAAACAAAACTATTGATTGGATAAATTACATATACTATAATCAGCATCATTTTATTAATTATACTGATGCACTAACAGCAGTGGCGGTGCAATTGGAAGCTATGTCATTAATGACCTGGCAAAATCGTATAGCTCTGGATAAGTTTTTGGCCGAGAGGGGAGGTGTATGTGTTCTGTTCGGAGAATCCTGCTGTAATTTTATTCCAAATAACAGTATTAACATAATTTATAAACTGAAGTAACTGTATAACCTAAGATATTTGTGTGATAATATAAGAAACCTTCGCCATGCCCAATGGATGTTGGCCACATAAGTAAGAAAAGAATGTTACAGGGCACGCAGTTAAATTCAATAGTTCATATTAGAAATAATAAAATAAAGTCACAACATTGTTAACATTTATATAAAACAATGACACATTAAATAGAGACAGCGGGACAATAGTTCATGACAAAGTCATGAAAGGGGGGAATGAGGTGATCAAATGTTTTGAGGCAAAGGAAAGGCCAAACGTTAATCTGTATTTTCATGAGGCGATCTGTGATCTAATTAAAATAGGCTTTGAAGCTCCCTGTCACACGTGCAGAGTGGTGCAAGACTGTCTGAAAGCATAAAGATGAATAATGTTTCTGGGGTATCTTAAGGTCAGAGACCTTTTTGAGTCTATATGTGCAAAACAGAGGCTCTGATGCAGGTGGTTTCAAGGCCTCTGTATAAGTCTAAGGCAGATCACACTGGATTGTTCCCATGAGAAATAAATTCATTAGTGTTGGAAAAGATCTCTGTTTTTAAAAGACTAGAAAGCTTCCATAAACTGTAAAATATGGTCTTTAGCACTTTTCTTATAGATGATTTCAGTCTTACATCAAATAGTGAATTCCACTACATGCACAATGCTACATTTTCAGGGTGGGCGTGGCCTGGGGTGATGGGAAGGTGGAGCCGAGTGTCATATCTTTTCATGGGGCCCAAAATCCCTGACGGCGCCCCTGAGTCAGCTTCAAAAGCTTCCACAACCAGCATTGCTCTAAGGGATTATTAAGAGTACACCACCCACTTTAATTAAGAGAACACCACCCATTTTAATTAAGAGTACACAACCCACTTTAATTAAGGAAACACCACCCACTATAATTAAGAGTACACATAATTCAGCCTCTTTAAAACTGAGTGAATCTTAGCTCAACCAGCTGGAGTTTTGGACACACTATTTTGTCATCGATAAGATTTTATTGGGGTCCATTTTCCTGTTGAAGAGACTCTTGGTCAGAGTCAGATGGCTCAAACATGGAGCTAAACCTCACTGATCCTGCCAGCTGTTTCTCTCACGCAGCAAGCAGGATCAGTGTGGTTTAGCCCAATGTCTGAGCCATCTCTCACTAACACTGGGATGTTTACATTGCCAGGGAGACACCACTATTAAACATTATGTGAACAATATGAATGTAAACATGTCACTAACATCTACACATGTGCACACAAACATATGCCTGTAGGGCACTATGCTTGTTCTCATCCTAATACCTTTTCACTTATGAGGTCATACTGACCTCAGCATGCAGAAACAACAGGCGATGACCCAGGTGTTCATTAATGCAAACCACAGGCTTTATAAAGCTAGGAGCCTCTCCCCTCTTTCTGTCCACAAATATCACACACCACAAGGCAGAGGAGCACTGCTGGGCATATACAGTGCCTGGCCAAAAAAAAGGTCACACACTCTAAAATTTCGTTGGACCGCCTTTAGCTTTGATTATGGCATGCATTCACTGTGGCATTGTTTCCACAAGCTTCTGCAATGTCACAACATTTATTTCTGGCCAGAGTTGCATTAATTTTTCCCCAAGATCTTGTATAGATGATGGGAGATTTGGACTACTGCACAAAGTCTTCTCCAGCACATCCCAAAGATTCTCAGTGGGGTTCAGGTCTGGACTCTGTGGTGGCCAATCCATGTGTGAAAATGATGTCTCATGCTCCCTGAACCACTCTCTCACAATTTGAGCCCGACGAATCCTGGAATTGTCCGTGCCGTCAGGTAAGAAAAAATCCATTGATGGAATACCCTGGTCGTTCAGTATATTCAGGTAGTCAGCTGACCTTATTCTTTGGGCACATAACATTGCTGAACCTAGACCTGACCAACGGTAGCAACCCCAGATCATAGCATTGCCCCCACAGGTTTGTACAGTAAGCACTAGGCATGATGGGTGCATCACTTCAGCCGCCTCTCTTCTTACCCTGATGCGTCCATCACTCTGGAAGAGGGTAAATGTGGACTCATCAGACCACATTACCTTCTTCCATTGCTGCAGAGTCCGATCTTTATGCTCCCTATCAAATTGAAGCTATTTTTGCCAGTTAGCCTCACTGATAAGTGGTTTTCTTAAGGCTACACAGCTGTTTAGTCCCAATCCCTTGAGTTCCCTTCACACTTATATTCAGCTTTTCTATTGTAACACGCCTAGCTCTACATGATTAGGTAACATTGACATCATCTAACACATTCAGAATTAAGACTTTATGAATGAAAGACCCAGCAGGAATAAGCAAATTGCTTTTTGCTTATTGCTTGTCACACTGAATAATGTTGCATTGCTCTTCATTTAACACAATAAATCCAAGCAATGACTAAGAATTTGCACATTATTACAAACTAATACATTTTTATTTATTGTATTTTTTGAGTTGAAGATTGTTCCATTAACTGCTCTGACCAGATGTAGCCATTTCATTATCATGAGCCCCCACCCTCTTCTTGTGCATATAATATAATCTCTGTTAATCCCTTCTTGTATAAACTGGTATTTTCAGAGACTTGCAAGTGTTTTTGGGAACTGTAGGCAGTGAGTGGAATTAGTTGAGGTTGCAGTTTCCTTGTACTTGGTTCTGCTGATGGTGTGAGGTGCTCTTTGTGCTTTCTGGTGGGTTTGGCACGCTGTAAATCTGGGTCTGCAGGAGGGTGGAGCTCGGGTGCTGGAGGGTGGGGCCTGGATGTTTGAGGGTGGAGCACCCTCTTCACACTAGGAGGGGCCACTGCTGTGCTGGTCTGGGTTTATGGACTCTTTAGACTTCTAATCTGAGACATCACATCATCCTGAGACATCAACTATAACCTTGAGTGGAACGTATTTTTCCTAATAATGTAGCATCTAATAAATACAGAAACCGAGCAACATCTGTAAACAGGAAGGAGTATGAGAAAAAAAAGGATCTGGTAAACAAAGACAGCAAAGAAGGTTTTCACGTGTCATCAGGATCTCATGAGGATATTACCTGTGTAAGGTTGTGATTATATGAGGATATTACCTGTGAAAGGTTGTGATCATACACATATATGAGGATATTACCTGTGTAAGGTTGTGTTCATACACATATATGAGGATATTACCTGTGAAAGGTTGTGATCAAACACATATATGAGGATATTACCTGTGTAAGGTTGTGATCATATGAGGGTATTACCTGTGAAAGGTTGTGATCATACACATATATGAGGATATTACCTGTGTAATGATGTGATCATACACATATATGAGGATATTACCTGTGAAAAGTTGTGATCAAACACATATATGAGGATATTACCTGTGTAAGGTTGTGATCATACACATATATGAGGATATTACCTGTGTAAGGTTGTGATCATATGAGGGTATTACCTGTGAAAAGTTGTGATCATACACATATATGAGGATATTACCTGTGTAATGATGTGATCATACACATATATGAGGATATTACCTGTGAAAGGTTGTGATCATACACATACATGAGGATATTACCTGTGAAAGGTTGTGATCATACACATACATGAGGATATTACCTGTGAAAGGTTGTGATCATACACATATATGAGGATATTACCTGTGTAAGGTTGTGATCATACACATATATGAGGATATTACCTGTGTAAGGTTGTGATCATACACATATATGAGGATATTACCTGTGAAAGGTTGTGATCATACACATACATGAGTATATTACCTGTGAAAGGTTGTGATCATACACAAATATGAGGATATTACCTGTGTAAGGATGTGATCATACACATATATGAGGATATTACCTGTGTAAGGTTGTGATCATACACATATATGAGGATGTTACCTGTGTAAGGTTGTGATCATATGAGGGTATTACCTGTGAAAGGTTGTGATCATACACATATATGAGGATATTACCTGTGTAAGGTTGTGATCATACACATATATGAGGATATTACCTGTGAAAGGTTGTGATCAAACTCATATATGAGGATATTACCTGTGTAAGGTTGTGATCATACACATATATGAGGATATTACCTGTGTAAGGTTGTGATCATATGAGGATATTACCTGTGAAAGGTTGTGATCATACACATATATGAGGATATTACCTGTGTAATGATGTGATCATACACATATATGAGGATATTACCTGTGAAAGGTTGTGATCAAACTCATATATGAGGATATTACCTGTGTAAGGTTGTGTTCATACACATATATGAGGATATTACCTGTGTAAGGTTGTGATCATATGAGGGTATTACCTGTGAAAGGTTGTGATCATACACATATATGAGGATATTACCTGTGTAATGATGTGATCATACACATATATGAGGATATTACCTGTGAAAGGTTGTGATCATACACATATATGAGGATATTACCTGTGAAAGGTTGTGATCATACACATATATGAGGATATTACCTGTGTAAGGTTGTGATCATACACATATATGAGGATATTACCTGTGTAAGGTTGTGATCATACACATATATGAGGATATTACCTGTGAAAGGTTGTGATCATACACATACATGAGTATATTACCTGTGAAAGGTTGTGATCATACACATATATGAGGATATTACCTGTGTAATGATGTGATCATACACATATATGAGGATATTACCTGTGAAAGGTTGTGATCATACACATATATGAGGATATTACCTGTGTAAGGTTGTGTTCATACACATATATGAGGATATTATCTGTGTAAGGTTGTGATCATATGAGGGTATTACTTGTGAAAGGTTGTGATCATACACAAATATGAGGATATTACCTGTGTAAGGATGTGATCATACACATATATGAGGATATTACCTGTGTAAGGTTGTGATCATACACATATATGAGGATGTTACCTGTGTAAGGTTGTGATCATATGAGGGTATTACCTGTGAAAGGTTGTGATCATACACATATATGAGGATATTACCTGTGTAAGGTTGTGATCATACACATATATGAGGATATTACCTGTGAAAGGTTGTGATCAAACTCATATATGAGGATATTACCTGTGTAAGGTTGTGATCATACACATATATGAGGATATTACCTGTGTAAGGTTGTGATCATATGAGGATATTACCTGTGAAAGGTTGTGATCATACACATATATGAGGATATTACCTGTGTAATGATGTGATCATACACATATATGAGGATATTACCTGTGAAAGGTTGTGATCAAACTCATATATGAGGATATTACCTGTGTAAGGTTGTGTTCATACACATATATGAGGATATTACCTGTGTAAGGTTGTGATCATATGAGGGTATTACCTGTGAAAGGTTGTGATCATACACATATATGAGGATATTACCTGTGTAATGATGTGATCATACACATATATGAGGATATTACCTGTGAAAGGTTGTGATCATACACATATATGAGGATATTACCTGTGAAAGGTTGTGATCATACACATATATGAGGATATTACCTGTGTAAGGTTGTGATCATACACATATATGAGGATATTACCTGTGTAAGGTTGTGATCATACACATATATGAGGATATTACCTGTGAAAGGTTGTGATCATACACATACATGAGTATATTACCTGTGAAAGGTTGTGATCATACACATATATGAGGATATTACCTGTGTAATGATGTGATCATACACATATATGAGGATATTACCTGTGAAAGGTTGTGATCATACACATATATGAGGATATTACCTGTGTAAGGTTGTGTTCATACACATATATGAGGATATTATCTGTGTAAGGTTGTGATCATATGAGGGTATTACCTGTGAAAGGTTGTGATCATACACAAATATGAGGATATTACCTGTGTAAGGATGTTATCATAGACATATATGAGGATATTACCTGTGTAAGGTTGTCACCAAACACATATATGAGCATATTACCTGGTTGTTGGTTAGTTCTCGTCGGTCTTTGTTTCGCTTTGTTTTGGTTAGAGTGTGTTTGTCTTTCATTGTGTTTGTGATAAGAACCTGTGATATACCTAGCTCCTTGCTCCTGTTTTGTTTGTTTACATCTCATTTGTGCTCTCCCTCTGTGTTTGCCGTCTACGCTGCCTTTCCCGTAAATGCTTACCCGGTATTGCTGTCTGTCTTTGATTTTGTTCAGTGTTTGTTTGTTTATTAAAACTAAGTGTTTCTTTATCCTATTTGTCACGATCGTTTTGGTTTTACTTGTTAGTTCCCTTTCACGTAACACGCAAGGTGTCGGCACTTCACACGTGTGTTCCTGTTGTTTTTCTATCCTTTATATTTCATTTTGTTAAAATCATGCTATATGGAGCTGTCTTTAATCGTATTAGCTTTTCAAAGCTTCAAATGTGAAGTTTTACATTCATTTTTGTAGACATTTGTTAATCCCAGTTATCTCACTCTTTCTTGCATTATGCACTGGCTCACCGTATCACTGTATGTGACAGTTTCTCTTCCGAAAGCTTGCCTGAACGTTGGCATATTTTGACAGTTTTCAGTCTGTTCTGCCTTGCTTTCCTTTATGCAGTTTTCCATGCTTGGTTAAATATGTGGGTTCAGAGCTGGAATAAATAATAACATACCCATTAAAGATGCTCCTACATGCTGCAGTGTGTCTTTCCATTTTTTATTTTGGTTTATTTTTTTTTTTTTGGCAACTAATACGTTAAAAACAATTTGCAGACACTTCAATACTGAACAAAGCAGAATATCCCGATACATTTTTTGATAGTTTACATCAGTGTCCAGGATACATTCCAAGAACAGATCTTAAGCTTTACAGCATTTGGCAGGCGCTCTTATTCAAAGCAAATTACATTTTAAAGCAAATTCTAGCTGGTTATTCATTAATAGGTCTTTGTTATTGCTGTACATCAAAAAAGCTGTAATACCAATAATATACAAGAATCTTTCTAAAAGAGCAAGAATTTGCCTCTCAAAAACAAGACATGCCTCTCTTGTCTGCATCAAAATTTCTGTTTGTCTTAAAAGTCAAATCCTAAAACCTTAGCCGGTTACTTGTGCACAACCAGAATTTTTGATGCACTTTGTTCCTCACTGCACTAGTGCTCTGCATATGTAAAAATGAAGACCCAGAACATGCAAAGATGTCATCAAAATATAGAATAGTTGTTTTGAGGAATCTAAAATCTATGATTGTCAATATTTGTTTATCACAGCATAATCACAGCTGCTAGCTAGTGTAACTAGTTAAGAGTGCATTTTGACCAATATCTACCTAAAGTAAGCTACTTTGAGTGGTTAACTACCTAACCTAGCTATTTCCTTTACTTAGCTATTCTGTCTTGACATGTTTGAATCAAAACAAAATGAAAATCTATCCTGATTGTTTGCTAAATCAATTCTTGATGATTCAGGGTAGCTAGCTAACCTAGTGAATTTAACCACCTGGTCAAAGTGTAAAAGCCATGATTATTAAGGTTGTCTGCCAGATTTAATTAAAAAAAAGAAAGAAACAAGTTCACATGAAATGGGCCTTAATGAAGACATTGCTTTAGCCAAAGAAACAAAAAGTATCAGGGAGATGAGGAAGAAAATATGTTACTTGCAGGTTTGTCAGCATGGGGAGATTTACATGTGGGTTCTTATAATGCGCCACATAAAAAAGTGAACAGAGCTCGAATGATGTGATATTGTTAAGGGACTGAGGGGGCAAAACATTCAATTAATATTAGAAATACAAGAAATTTTATACACATTTACCGTGTATATGTGAATGGTTTATACATTGAAAAAATGCATCAAAAACAAATAAGATGAACAGTTGCATAGCTGGATAGGCCTAATATATAAATGAAGAGAACACCGGAGCTTTTTGCCGAAGCAACGTCTGCGCTTGAGAGGAAATAAGATATTTTAACTTACACTAACTATCAATCAAAAGGTCCAGTAATACACAGTCCAGAAGTACATTTTAGTAATGGTAAAACGAGACAGCCGTGTTAATGTCGTCACACCTGGTGTTTGTGACGTCACAGAAAAAGGCTTAACTGGCGTCATGGTTACCATTTTGAAAGAGTGCGCACACTGGACAAATCAAACTACGAACTACAAGGATATTCAACAATTGTTATTTCACATTTTCCTGTGGATAAATTGGATTATTGTCAGTTATAGATTTCTCCGATATCAAAGGTAGGCCTAACTATCCTCTTTAAGGCAAACTGGGAAACGTCTATATGAAAAGAATGCACAAAGGAAATAATTTCCATGTGTTATTTAGATTGAGACGTCGTGTGTTTATATACAAAGCGTATTATTTCTCTTGAAAAGTGCTGGGTTTTGGATTCGTTTCTGATTTCCCTTAAATTCGCAACCCTTTTATCATCGATGGCACGTGCGTTCACTTAAATCAGCGCTTGGTCTAAAAGGAAGAACATCCACATTTATGGCGTTTGTATACTTGTCGGCATCAAAAAGTATCAGCAATGTAGTTTAAGATATATTTGTAATACAACTTTTGTATTTTGATTAAAATTAATTTTCGTTTCACGAAATATCAGTTGCGCTGCGTTTTGACATTGTGTGAAATTATAGGAGTTTTCAGATTATAATCATGAACGTTTTCAGATTCTGTCATTAGAAACACGGTGACTAAAACATGTGTGTTACTTAAATTAACTAATAAATGAAGGAAAGATTGCTTGTAGATGAAACATTAACATTTTTACTTTCAAAAAGTGGTGTGGATAAAAATAGCCATTTAGGAATGTTACAATCTCATTTTCAACCGTAGTGACATGTAGCATCCCCATCATAATTTACGCATATGTCCGTGAACAAATTAAAATTGTTACTTGTGTGCTGATCATTTTAAGAGAATATTGAATAGATTAAGAAAAGTGTCATGGCCCAAGTCCTGCAGGGCAAGGAGCAGAACTCACAGACCTCTCTCGTCCCAGACAAACATTTATTAGACACGAAAGATTAGTAATCAACGGTAACTGCACTCATATGTAACAAACCATTGAATATAGGGACAGGCAGAAACACACACAACGAGTACAACCAGTAAACAATGAACAATAACACTAACACGAACGTGTACACATGTACGATGACCGACATCGAACGAAACACACACAGTTTATAGAGGTATAATTTAATATTTATCTGTAAAGTATTAAAAGATTTAATATATTTTCTGGTTTTCCCCAGTGAGATCATCATGAGGGGAACAGGAAGTACAAAGAAGAACTTCTTCCCTGATGTGAAGACCATCCCAGCTCCACAAAAAAGCCCTACAGAGGCAATGGCCAACCCAAATATTTCTCCTTTTCATTTTGTTAATTCGCAAAGAGGAGGAAGCAGCATCTATTTCCAAGAAATTTCTGGAGTGCCCCAGAGGAAGCAATATAAACCTCAAGTCTCTCAAAACCTGAGAAAATCTGGCACGGGCATAACATTAGCGGCACTGCTGAAGGCCACGGATGTAAAAAATGGTGGAAAGTCAACAGGCAGACTCCTGGATGAAGGTCAGCGATGCAGCAAATCTCGGTTCCCTTCTCTGGTTGTAGAGCCACACACCAAGAGCAGTGCTGTGAGTGTGAAGGCTGATCACACTCCACCAGCTCCATCCATCTCAAGGCTACCCGCCCTCCACCCAAAGCTAGCTGCTCTCAAACAAAAAAGCCCAAAGCCTTCTGTGACCCTGCATGTCCCCCACAAACATGTCAGGGAAGTCCCAGGAAAGGTGCAGGACAAGCACAGTGAGGTGAACTCCACATTTTACACCAGGCCAGAAGTGGGTGAGGTCCTCTACCAGGACCTGGAGAGGCTAACGTCAGCCCGTCAGTGTGCCTCCAAGGTCGAAGCTTCCCAGCACCAGTATGACCTGAGCTGCCACAAACCGCTGCTCATCAGGAGGGCGACCTTACATAAGATAGAGAGCAGAGCTGCGCGCCCAGCTCCGCCTGCCCCCTCCCTGGTGCCACGTCGCAACCGTGTGCCCCGGCCATGCAAGACTGAGGATAAAAACAAGAGGCAGGACAAGTGCCAGGATGGCCAGGCTGCCTCTACTTCCCCTGGAGCCAAAGAAACATCTGTCGTGAAGATTTATTTCTCTCTGTTGTTAACAGGGAGAAGGAACTGTGGGCTTGACCAGTTGGGACAACAGACAGGTGAGCATAGGGGACCTCGCATCAATGGGTTAAAAAAAATGACTTCTTTTGACATTTATTTCACCATCGAATACTAAAGTATTGAGTATTGAGTCAGATTTGTTTTATTTGTCTGTTGTGTCTCAGCACCTGCTCCAGTGCATGTGAAATGAATGGACTTCACCTGCTCTGTAGATGACCACGGTCAGTTGCCTTACAGCCTTTGTAAGCAACAGAAACCTTCAGGGCCATGTTCGCACCTTTGCTCTCCCACCTGAGATTGTCTGACATCCAGAATTCCTGACACTTATTACTTCCTGAGAAAAAAATAAAATAAAATCTTTAAATAAATGCAATTTTAAATGTATGCAGAGATGTTTTTCTGTGATATTTCTTTTTCAGTTATCTTGAGTGTGTTTAAAAATGGGTGTACGTTTGTTATCTTTCTTCACAACTGCTTCCTCTCAAACATACATATACTTGTGTTCTTCTTTCTACTGGACAAATACAACACACATTACATTTACTTTGACTTAAAGCACAAAGTTACACATCTGACTCTTGGTCTATTCTGATTCAGCAAACACCAGTTCTCTTCTGCTGGTTGATAATCAGGGAAAGAAAAACTTTATCAGCTATGTAATGAGTTATGTTTTAGAAAGTCACAAATGACACCAAACATAATTACCCAAAGCTGATTTTAAAGACTGCATAGACCTATAGAACATTATGTAAATGACCACATTACTTAAAATAAGTAATTTATAGATAACTGTCTCTAAGCCCCATTAACCACATTAGTATTTTAATACTGGTTTTTGAAAAAAGAAAAAAAATAGTACAGTAGAAATTGCCAAATCTTACAGCTGTGAAAGTCAAAGGCTGTCACTCTTTGGTGGTAGTGGAACTGATTTGGCATTATGGGAAAATTCATAGATATAGTAATCATACGTTCTCTGTATGAGTGAGCATTTAAACCCCATTAAAAGTAGGACTTCAATATAAATAGATTTTTAAAAAAAAACTGGCACAGTAGAGTTTTTTCAAATTTGATCTGATAACCAAGTGCCTTCAAGCTGTATGATAAACCTCTGAGAAGCACTCTATAGGAATATCATTTTGAGCCGTGCTTATTATGCTACTTTAATATATTTTTAATAGTGTTGATGCAATATCCATTCAAAGTATACATACCAGCAATGTGTACTTTCATGCAGCAGCACATCTTCATACACTATACACATTTTATATATATGACATCAGTATTCTAATGGCTAAGGGGAGCCTTGGAAGGGAGACAGATTAGAGGGGGAAAACTGGAGATGGGAAGGGATGTGTAAAAACACAGACACCGTTGCAGCACAGAAGTGAGGTGTATCACAAGGGCTCACAGACCTCAATACCTGAAGGTAGCAGCTAGGAGCTTTGCTCAGAACTTTGGCAAAGACCCAGCACTGAGTGACTGGGTCACTGGGCTTATATAGGCCTAGCCCAGCTGTTGGGCGTTAAGTCTGATTAGTGGTATGACTAAGTCGAGGCCTCCCTCTGGTGGCCGGAGGGCCATCGGCCTGCACCGAGCCTTACAGATATTTATTGTTTGATTTATGTACAGGTACAGGTTCGATGACCATACTTGATATGCAGTTGCTTGGGTATGTTGTTTTATGTATGTTCTAAGAAAATGACACAAAGAGGTAAATTACAACACTATAAGCAGGACACATAGAATATCAACAAATATATTCAACCACAAAGGCTAATTATTTACATTAATGGCATTTAGCTGATGCCTTTTGATTCTCTGTTATTTGCATGTATTATTTATTGTCACTTTGTCCATTACAGCCTTGTCCATTAGGGATGTGCTTCAGAGATGACACTGCAATTTAGTTCCGCATTAGTCCAGGACTAGATTATTATCTAGGAAAACAACACTTGGTCAACCCACAGAGAAGCCATTCATGAATCGCAGCAAAAGACTATAGAAAGAGTCTGAGTCCCATGTTATTTAAATAACATTGAAGTATTTAGTAAGTAAATTTTAGTGTATGTCCTATTCATTAATGTAACATTCAGATGGAACTTCATGCCTATATTCCTTAAAAGCATATATGAATAAATGAGAACATTAGATCCTTTTAAATGACCCATTGACCCACTGATTAATTGACACGCAGAGATGTCAAGGCGCAGTGTACATTTACTAACAAGTTGGTACTAACGCCACGATAACGACACTGCAGGAACCTGTTCTAATGGATCTACTCGACCCATCTCTTACAAAGAGACGCCCTTCAGGTGTGTGTGCATACATGTGTGTACATATGTGTAAGAGTGCATGTGTATTTGGTGTACATCAGCCTCTCTTTCAGTCTCTTCCTCTTTCTCTGTTTCTGTCTCTGTTTCTCTCCAGAGGAAGGCACCTGAACACCTGAAGCCATGCTGGCAGCCTTACCCAATCACATGGCCCATACACCAGTGAGCTCATCAGGCAGGATGAATTTACAGGTCAGTGCTGATGTCATATTCAACTGTTTATAACCAGTTCATGACAAGCTATAATCATTGTTTTTTCTTACACACACACACACACATTTATGAAAGTCTGTATGTATTATAGGCATGTATGTACTAAATTAGTATTGCTGTAATAAACTTTTTAAGCATATTGTCAATACATCAATTCATTTACTTAATACTCATCATAGACCTTATATGCACCAAATACTTAAATTCCATCTCCAACTCCCCCGGTCTAATTGAATTTGCTTCATTGTACTTCATTGAACTGTTACTAAAGCAGTGTTAAAGTGGCATTAATGCTATACTAAAGCTATTCTAAAACTATACTATAGTTATACTAAAAAAATACTAAAGCAGTAGTAAATTAGTACTGCAGTAGAATCAACATGTCCCATGTTTTCATAAAATGTTTACTTTCTGCTGCATTCTGTGTTTATTACGGACAAAGCATCATTATCACTTGTTTTAATGATGTATTGTTTGTTTGTTTAGCTCATGCCTTTGCATTGCTCTACTGGTGGCTGGGAACAGCATGGCACAGCCTGACCTCTGGAATCTCTCTGCTTGATGTTTTTCTGCTCAGCAGGTAAGTTTGTGTTTGTGCATATACTCTGTATTGTACTCTGCATTGCTATGTTCTCCCTCTGTCTCTCCACAGACACACTGCATATGGGAGGAAGGCTATCTTCCTCTTCCTCCTCTTGCTGCTTTTCGGTGAGTCTGCATTTCTGAGTCACTACATATCAAATCATCTCATGTCCGAGCTCCTGTGTGGGTAAAAAAACATTTGTACTCAATACACAAAAGACACAATGACAGAAACGCACATGTAACGATGCAGTGTAAGCTGACAGGTCTGCTGGTAGCAGTTAGGAAATGACAGCAGATATATTGGTAAGAAATGTTTTGATAACTGGCATGTTAGTGACATGTGTAGTTGACAGGGACTTTAGTGATGGGTGTGTTATTTTTTTTTACTGGAGCACGGGACTGGTTCTCCTTAGTCACTGATTGATTCCACACACGTTCACACACCTGTCCGAGTCCCTCTGGATGTGAGTACTCTCACTGGCTGAAGAGTAAATGCAGGAATGAAACCATACACGTTTATTGGATGCCTCCTATGTGCTAGAACATAAACTGTTAATACTGGTAATAAACCCACTGTTTCAAAATTCTTCTCTCTCTCTCTCTCTCTCTCTCTCTCTCTCTCTCTCTCTCTCTCTCTCTCTCTCTCTCTCTCTCTCTCTCTCTCTCTCTCTCTCTCTCTCTCTCTCTCTCTCTCTCTCTGCAGCCTGGGGCCTACCCTGTTAAGTGTTGGGCATTCCATGGTCCCCAAAGATTACTCACATTACCTTGGAACACATCCCTCATAACTTGTCATCCACTGGACACATCAACATTGCTCCAAAGGACTTCACCGTTCATGTGAGTCGTGAAAAACACACACACACACACACCCGCACACACACACACACACAACACCAAATTATTTAATTAATAAGTTGCCCTGTCATCTCGTGATAGAGCTGCTCCTTTTTAAGGGGTTCCAGGGTGTAATGTTTTCACATTTCAAGTTCAAGTTCAAGTTCAAGTTCGGTTTATTCGTCACATACATAGTCATACACAGTATAACACGCAGTGAAATGGTGGAGAGTGCTCTGTCTAAACTGAGCAAGAGAAACAGGGGTACATAGAGAAAAATATATATATATGCAGATAAATATATATATTCTATGTATGTACAAAAATATATTAACAATGTATGTACAATATATGTATATTATGATTATATACACAATGTACAATGTATATGGTTGGGTATATATGTACACAATCTACAGAATGTACAGATCCATTTTGTATAATAGCATATCTACAGTTGTTGTGTAACAGGGTAATTGAGTATAAATCTAAATCTATATATACAGATGTACAGATATACAGTCATGTTACATGGTGGTGGTGGTGGTCCCCACAGTTTATCAGTTTCCCTGATTCAGGGCCCGAATGGCCTGTGGGAAGAAGCTCCTCTTCAGCCTCTCTGTCTTGGTCTTCAGGGAGCGGAAGCGCCTCCCTGACCTCAACAGAGAGAAGAGTGTATTGTTGGGATGGGTGGGGTCCTTCACAATTTTCCTGGCCTTGGTCTGGCACCGCTTGTAGTAGATGGTCTGCAGGTCAGGAAGTTCCGAGTGAGTGATGCGCTCTGCTGAACGCACTACCCTTTGGAGTGCTTGTCTGTCCTGCTTGGTGCTATTCCCAAACCAGACTGTGATGTTCCCCGTGAGGATGCTCTCGATAGTGCAGGTGTAGAAGTTCCGCAGTACCTTGGAGGGCAATCTGAAGTCCCTTAGGCGTCTGAGGTGGTAAAGACGCTGACGAGCCTTCTTTGCCAGGGAGCTGGTATGGCGGGACCAGGACAGGTCCTGCGAGATGTGAACACCAAGGTACCTGAAACTATCTACTCTCTCCACCGTGGTCCCACTGATCCTCACAGGTTGGTAGTGCCGCTCCTGCTTCTTGCTGCAATCCACGATCAGCTCCTTTGTCTTACTGACGTTTAGGAGGAGATTATTTTCCTGGCACCAGTTTTCCAGGTGTTTAATCTCCTCCAGGTAGGCCCTCTCGTCGTTGTCCGAGATCAGACCCACGACAACGGTGTCGTCAGCAAACTTGACAATGATGTTAGAGCTGGAAGTGGCTGTGCAGTCGTAGGTGTACAGTGAGTAGAGCAGGGGGCTTAGGACACAACCCTGAGGAGCTCCAGTGCTGAGGGTGAGGGTGGTTGAGGAGCAGTTGCCCACCCGTACTGATTGTGGTCTGTCTGTTAGGAAGTTGGAGATCCAGTCGCACAGGGATGTATGCAGTCCTAGATCTCCCAACTTAGTAGTGAGTAGGGAGGGGATGATAGTGTTGAATGCTGAACTGTAGTCGACAAATAGCATTTTAACATAATTTCCCCTCCCTTCGTCCAGGTGAGTCAGTGTAGTGTGGAGCAGATGTGCAATCGCATCGTCAGTGGAGCGGTTGTGGCGATATGCAAACTGCAGTGGGTCCATGGAGGCTGGCAATGAAGATGTGATGAAGTCTCTGACTAGCTTTTCAAAGCACTTCATCACGACTGATGTGAGGGCGACAGGGCGGTAGTCATTGAGGTCGGAGGAGGGTCGAGGTTTCTTCGGGACGGGGACGATGGTGGACCGCTTGAAGCTGGACGGACAATACCGAGCGTCAGGGAGAGATTGAAGATGTCGGTAAATCGGGGCTAGCTGATCTGCGCAGGCTTTGAGGACCCTCCCGCAGATACCGTCTGGTCCCATCGCCTTCCTGGTATTCACCCTTTTAAACACTCTCCTCACGTCACTCTCCGTGATGACGAGAGGGCGCTGTTCTATGGTGGGCCCCGCGCATGTGCCATTGGCTGCGCCGATAGTGCCATTAGCACTAGCGCCGTTAGCATTAGCGCTGTTAGCATTGGCGCTGTTAGCACTAGCGCTGTTAGCATTAGCGCTGTTAGCATTGGCGCTGTTAGCACTAGCGCCGTTAGCATTTGTGCTGCTAGCATTAGCGCTGCTAGATGTAGCCTCGAAGCGAGCAAAGAATGTATTCAGCTCGTTCGCCAGAGACTCATCCGCACTCATCAGTCATCCGCACTCATCATTTTTATACACTCCTGCTCTTCCAGGCACTGACGCATGAAAACGAGGAAGGAAAACCTCTTGGAACATTTACTTATGACCAAGATGGAGAACCCATCCAGACCTACCAACTTCCTGTAAGAAAGTTGTACAGTAACTCACCAAAATATAGAAAGATGGAAATATTTACACATCACTTTTTATTCCAATAATGTTAGCAGTGTTAATATTATTAATAATGTATTATTGGTGTTAGTGTATTTCATGTATTTATATATACTTTACTTTATATATACACTATAATCTTTTGTACTCAAGTTGATAACATTTATTGACACTTTGGCCCTTTAAAACATCTACAGTAATACATCTCCCTCTGGTGGACAAATTAATGTACCACATCCCAAATGCATCTCCAAAGAAAAAGTTCAACATTGTTTCTCTGATCTTAGGCCAGTTTTGCTGCTGCTCCACTTAAGAATAAAAAAAAAATTAGGGGCAAAAATTTGAACAACACTTGAGAAATAGCCCATAAATGGTGCCACACTAAGCTTGTAGTCTTCCAGCTTGCATGGAAGGAGAGCCTTCCATAGAAAAGCACTTATTAACACTCCAACATCCTATCTCTCAAACCTCATAGAAAATAACCAAAATAATACTGTATTCCTTTTTAGTACAATTGCACATCTACTTAGAAAAACTCTGCCCTCACACGTTTCTTAAGGAAATCCTATCCGAAGTAACTGAACCTTTACTAAATTTAAGAACCTCCTCCTTGAACATTGGCTATGTTCCTAAACCATTCAAATTAGCAGTAATTAGACCACTTATCCAAAAATCTAACCTTGACCCATGTGAGCTGTCAAACTACAGGCCAATCTCAAATCTTTCATTTACTTCCAAGATCCTAGAAAAAAGCTGTAGCTCAGCAGCTAAGGTCATATCTGAATCAGAATCAGAAAAATGTAGGCTTTCAGTCAGGGTTTAGGCCTAATCATAGTACAGAGACAGCACTAATTAAAGTAGTTAATAACCTGTTGTTGGCTTCTGACCAGGATTATGTCTCTTTGCTTGTATTACTTGATCTGAGTGCAGCATTTGACACTATAGATCACATCATTTTACTACATAGACTCAAAAATGTTGTTGGGATTAGGGGAATAGCCCTTTCCTTATTTAAATCTTATCTAGCTGGTCGCTACCAGTTTGTTAACATAAATGGAGACTTCTCAGCATATAACAATGTTAGTTATGGTGTCCCACAATGATCTAGGGCCTTTGCTTTTTTCTTTATATATATGCTACCTCTAGGTGACATTATACATAAACACTGTTCTAGTTTTCATTGCTATGCAGATGATACTTAGCTATATTTCTTAGCCAAACTACGGGACCTATATCAGCTTAGTATTATTGACAAATGCATAAAGGACATCAGACATTGGATGTTGAGGTACTTTCTCTTACTTAATCCTGACAAAACAGAGGTGCATTTATTAGGCCCAGAGACAGCTAGGTCCTTACTCTCTAACTACTCAGTGAACATCAATGGTCTGCAAATCACATCTTCTCTAATTGTTAAAGATCTTGGAGCTGTTACGACCCTGTCTAGGCTGTGAGGCCATAACAAGGAAAAAGAAATACAAATGGCTAATATAATGGAAGTTGTGACAAAGTGAGCAGCAACAAAACAAACAGAAGCACAAATGGAGGGTGTTTTTCAGTGTATTTTACAAAGGTTATGCTTCATAAACAAACAAACAAACAAACCAACAATCAATCATGCTGGTGCAAATGTCTTCAGGAGTGACCCAAGCCAAATTAACAAACCAAACCCACACTAATTAAATAAAAATACACACTAACTAATCCTAGCAACACAAGAAACCTACCTAACATAAAAACATAGACAAAATGCACACCCAACAAAATTGGCAGTCACTCCCTGTCTCCTGGGAGTGGACTTTAAATGGTCGACACAGTTGGCTGAGAAACCCGCTAAGGAAAGGGGCGGAGTCTCAATCAGGTTGGAAATCCTGGCAGTGGATCTAGAACACATACACATACAAACACACACACACACACACACACACACACACACACACACACACACACACACACACACATCTCTGCGTAACACCCCTCCCCATAAGCGTGGACTTCCAGAGGATGTTCCAGCACACAAACAACAAAACATGCCCAAACCGACAACATCTGGAAAGAGCATCTGCCGCTACATTTTCTGAACCCTTTTTATGTTTGATGTCAATATTAAACACTTGGATGATCAGAGACCAACGCATTAAGCGTAGATTGGCATTAGCCATATTCTGCAAGAACACGAGCGGATTGTCATCAGTGTATATGGTGATGGGGTACGGATGACCACGAAGGTACACCTCAAAATGTTGTAACACTAGGAGGAGCGCAAGGGCCTCCTTCTCAATAGTGCTATAGGCCAGCTGATGTTTCACAAACTTTCTAGAAAAATAACAAATAGGGTGATCTAGACCTTGTGAGTCCTCTTGCAGGAGAACAGCATCGGCTCCACTACCACTGGCATCTACCTCAAGTGTAAAAGGACGAGTAAAATCAGGGGTTGCTAGCACAGGAGTGCTGAATCAGCTTTCACTGAGTCAAATGCATCTTGACAGGGTTGTGAACATTCAAAAGGGGTGGTGTCACAAAGCAAATTTGTGAGGGGTAAAACAACATCAGAGAAGTTCCTACAAAAGCAACGATAAAAACCTGCCATGCCCAAAAAGCGTCGGAGTTGTCTTTTGGTCTCTGGGGCAGGAAAAGACTTGATTGCTTGTACTTTGGCATCAAGAGGACGCACACTACCACAACCCACCAGTTTCCCCAAGTAGGCAACCTCACTCTTACCAAAATCACATTTTTCAAGATTAAGCACAAGGGAGGCATCCAATAGCTTCTTAAAAACAAGATCAAGCAACTGTACATGTTGTTCCCAAGTGTTAGTATACACAACCACATCATCCAAATAGACTTCACAGTTAGGCACGTCACCTAAAATCATAGTCATCAAACACTGAAAGGTAGAAGAGCATTTTAAGACCGAAAGGCATTACCGTATATTGTAGAAAACAGTCAGGGGTAGCAAATGCCAAAATGTCAGATGCATGAGAGGTTAATGGAGCATGCTAATATCCCTAAAGTAAATCAAGCTTACTTACAAATCTAGCTGAACCCCATCTTATCCACACAATCCTCCATTCTAGGCATTGGGAAGGAATCAGAAACAGTAACTGCATTTATTTTTCTGTAGTCAGTGTAGAAGCGGTATGTGCCATCTGGTTTTAGCACCAGAAACCATGGGGAACATCAGGGACTAACACTAGGGATAGCAAGATGATTTTCTAACAAATACTTGGTTTCTTGATTTAGCAATGTACATTTCTGGGGATTGGTGTGATATGGGTGTTGTCTAATGGGTGAATGAGAATCAACATCAATGTCATGCTGAAGGACAGTCGTACGAGTGGAAACGTCTAAAAATAATGTGAGGTATTTCTGAATGAGACTGCTGATGAGAGTGCTCTGGGTGAAGGCTTAGACTCCAGGGGCTCATCGTCATTGGAGTTTCCTGATTCCATTTCCAACCCCAAAAGTGGGATCCTCGTGGAGGGACTCCTTCACCTTCATTGAAGGGTACATAAAGCGGTCAGAATCCACGTTTGACCAGAGACTACTGTTGTCATAGTCCTCATCCATGCCATAATCCTCATAACTGTCCCGATATTCCGGTTACGTAAAACACTCCAGATTCACCATTCTGACTGCCAGGAAGGGCAGGCAGGATTCCACAGTGTCTGACCGTGGATCTCCAGGCCCTCTCTAAATATCTCAGTGGAGCTTTCACCCTCTGCACTGGCATGGAGCGTGCCCACTACTATGAAGAATTCCTTCACATGGGTTGGATTGGGACGGTTACGTCACTTCCTTACCTTTTTTTTCCAGAGGCAGGATGCAAAGGCGAGTCATTGTATAAACACAGATGTTTAATGAACATGACAAAAATGAAACCAAAGCACAAAGTACTACTCAGTGATGAGACAAAAAACACAACAAGCAATAAGCAGTTTGTGCACGTTGACACGGTGCATATAGGGTCAAACACCGACAAAGACCAACAACTAACCAGGACCTTAAATATACACATTAACAACGGAGATAACCAGAGACAGGTATGACACATGGGTGGGGTGTGGCAATGAAGACACACACACGTGACGTCAAACAAACAGCGAGGAGCCTAGGAGGAGGGGGCCGTGCCATGACAGTGTATATTTATATATGTGACATCTGCTCTGATCTTTGCTGTTGGATCCAGTTAGGAGAGTGGAGGGGAGCAAGGTGACTCCCATGATGTTGAGCGCCACCAATCAGACTTATTTACTTTAAATTTAATGTTTAGTGTTGTTAAATGGTTGATTTGTATGTGCGTGTTAGTTTAGTCCTTTCACATTAATTTATAGAAATCCAAAATCAATATTAAATCCACAAGTCTTTTACTTTGACCTTTTCTCAGATAATAAAATTTTGTTTTTTTGTTAATCACTTCAGTTACACCATAAAAAATAATCATCACACAGTACATAATAGAACTGCACTGTTCTCTTTTAACTTTTGTGTTGTGTTTGGGTTTTAAGTACTAACTTTGTGCTATGCAGACAAAAAAAAAAAAAGGAAAAAGTGCTGAATAAGCAGATGGTTATTTAGATGCTCATTATTAAGAACATTGTCATGTTTCAGGCATTTATGACCCAAACCAGCCTGTGTAGTCATGCCGTTAGCCAGCTGTCAGGTCACCGAGGTCTGGATCCAGCTAATTTCTTTAGAGCTCAAAATACAAATGTAAGCTAAATACAACTAGATTAAAAAAAAATCTTGTGGTTGACAAGTTGTCCTACATGATGAGTGCATTCTGAATTCAGATTAAACTTAATAAGTGTCCATTGTGTGAGAAAAGGTATTAGCGCAGCCCCATGCATCATCAGCGCTTCAACTAACATCAGTTGTTGGCCTCTAAAGTAAAAGCAACATGTTAAACATGTAGCATGATAGACATGTAGATTAAAAAATGTTAAATATGCATACTCTAGTCATGATGAATACTAGCCTATTTCTTTCTTATTAGTAGGTTAGCTAACGTTTCTCACAACTGTTTAAAAACAACGGTTTAAATAACAGTAAGTCTATGAAACATAGAAGTTACAGGGGTGGTTGATCAAAACAATCCAGTCAGATTTGTTTCTAAGACCCCTTGTTTGTATTTGTTTGTAAGTGAATTAAGATGTTAGGACCTTAGAAGCATCAGGGTTAGGATTAATCTTAGGGTTAGTATAAGGAAAAGCAAGCAGATATAAGGACTACACTAAATTAAAAAAGGAGATCAGGTCAAAGTCGATTACAGTCATATCACGAGTAGGGCGTAAGCACTGATTTAGCCAGGAATTCAGCAGGACACTTCACAACAAAGTTAGTAATGCTATAAAATGTCATATAAGATATAATTGGTTCAATAATAGTACAGTAACAATTTTGAAGAGAACCACAACTGAGGCATACAAGGGCTAATTTTTTTGTATATCTGTATCGCCGTAAGTCCTGCCCACTAGCCTTTCTCCGCTCAGACGTAGATCACCCTCACCTGAATACTGATTAATTACACCTGTCTCTCATTTCGGTTTCTTTTATAACCTCCCTTTTCCCACAGTATCCTCGCAAAGTATTGTATTTTCATGTATAGCAAGCGTTTCTTGATTCTGTTGCTTTTCCCCTAGACAATGCCTCACTCTTAGTACCTTAGACAACCTCGGATTCTGTCTTCTGGTTTGGACTTTGGACTGTGCCCTTGACTCTCCTCTTCACCATTCCCTTCCCGTTTATGACTACCCTTCTATTTTACCTCACAACTCCTTCCCGCCTGTACTGAAAATAAACTCTTGCATTTGGATCCACACTTAGCTGTGTCCTGACATCCTTGTATGACGCACTTACATACGTGTGACCCACCTTCCCCAGACCACGTGAGGCTGTTGTGCATGCAGATATCAGGAGCACACGCAGTGAACTTATTCCAAGGCACTACTTCACAAAAGGAGCAGACCGTGGTATGGAAACTTAAAGGTGTGGGGGGTGCACCCAAAACATTCTTGCCCCAGTTCTGACAATTCTGATCTGTGTAACCAGTGAGGATTTATTAGGACACCTTCAATTTCTTCTCTCTTTGCATACAAGTGTAGACTTATTCAAGCTTTGGTGTATACAATGAATCCTTTTTCTATCTAATTTAATCTTATTTATTCAAAAGAGAATAGGTCTCCTGATAACGTCATGTAACAGCTTCCCAAATGGTTTTATTGTTGATAGATTTCTTCTTTTTTATTTGTAAATTTGGGATTCCAGAGAACAATGTATTGCAATGTTTTCCTGTTGTTTTTCTATCCTTTATATTTCATTTTCTTAAAATCATACTATATGGAGCTGTCTTTAATCGTATTAGCTTTTCAAAGCTTCAAATGTGAAGTTTTACAATCATTTTTGTAGACATTTGTTAATCCCAGTTACCTCACTCTTTCTTGCATTATGCACTGGCTCACCATATCACTTTATGTGACAGTTTCTCTTCCGAAAGCTTGCCTGAACGTTGGCATATTTTGACAGTTTTCAGTCTGTTCTGCCTTGCTTTCCTTTATGCAGTTTTCCAAGCTTGGTTAAATATGTGGGTTCAGAGCTGGAATAAATACTAACATACCCATTAAAGATGCTCCTACATGATGCAGTGTGTCTTTCCATTTTTTATTTTTGTTCATTTATTTTTTTGGCAACTAATAAGTTAAAAACAATTTGCAGACACTTCAATACTGAACAAAGCAGAATATCCCGATACATTTTTTGATAGTTTACATCAGTGTCCAGGATACATTCCAAGAACAGATCTTAAGCTTTTCAGCATTTGGCAGGTGCTCTTATTCAAAGCAAATTACATTTTAAAGCAAATTCTAGCTGGTTATTAATTAATAGGTCTTTTTTATTGCTGTACATCAAAAAAGCTGTAATACCAATAATATATAATAATCTTTCTAAAAGAGCAAGAATTTGCCTCTTAAAAACAAGACATGCCTCTCTTGTCTGCATCAAAATTTCTGTTTGTCTTAAAAGTCAAATCCTAAAACCTTAGCAGGTTACTTGTGCACAACCAGAATTTTTGATGCACTTTGTTCCTCACTGCACTAGTGCTCTGCATATGTAAAAATGAAGACCCAGAACATGCAAAGATGTCATCAAAATATAGAATAGTTGTTTTGAGGAATCTAAAATCTATGATTGTCAATATTTGTTTATCACAGCATAATCACAGCTGCTAGCTGGTGTAACTAGTTAAGAGTGCATTTTGACCAATATCTACCTAAAGTAAGCTACTTTGAGTGGTTAACTACCTAACTTAGCTATTTCCTTTACTTAGCTATTTTGTCCTGACATGTTTGAATCAAAAACGAAATGAAAATCTATCCTGATTGGTTGCTGAATCAATTCTTGATGATTCAGGGTAGCTAGCTAACCTAGTGAATTTAGCCACCTGGTCAAAGTGTAAAAGCCATGATTACTAAGGTTGTCTGCCAGATTTAATTAAAAAAAAGAAAGAAACAAGTTCACATGAAATGGGCCTTAATGAAGACATTGCTTTAGCCAAAGAAATCTAATCATTTCCAATGTACCATTACAGGAGGAGAAAAAAAGCCAAAATCTAGGTTGAAGTTTAAGGTAGCATGTTAACTAATCATTGGCATGTGAGTGACTATAACAGCTGATACCTGCTTGTAAAGTGTCCTTGAGTCTGAGAAAGGTGCTATATAAATTTTAATAATAATAATAATAATAATAATAATAGCTAGCAAGATTAAACAAAAAGCATCAGGGAGATGAGGAAGAAAATATGTTACTCACAAGTTTGTCAGCATGGGGAGATTTACATGTGGGTTCTTATAATGCGCCACATAAAAAAGTGAACAGAGCTCGAATGATGTGATATTGTTAAGGGACTGAGGGGGCAAAACATTCAATTAATATTAGAAATACAAGAAATTTTATACACATTTACCGTGTATATGTGAATGGTTTATACATTGAAAAAATGCATCAAAAACAAATAAGATGAACAGTTGCATAGCTGGATAGGCCTAATATATTAATGGACAGAACACCGGAGCTTTTTGCCGAAGCAACGTCTGCGCTTGAGAGGAAATAAGATATTTTAACTTACACTAACTATCAATCAAAAGGTCCAGTAATACACAGTCCAGAAGTACATTTTAGTAATGCTAAAACGAGACAGCCGTGTTTATGTCGTCACACCTGCTGTTTGTGACGTCACAGAAGCAGATATATAAAAAGGCTTAACTGGCGTCATGGTTACCATTTTGACAGAGTGTGCAAACTGGACAAACCAAACTACGAACTACAAGGATATTCAACAATTGTTATTTCACATTTTCCTGTGGATAAATTGGATTATTGTCAGTTATAGATTTCTCCGATATCAAAGGTAGGCCTAACTATCCTCTTTAAGGCAAACTGGGAAACGTCTATATGAAAAGAATGCATAAAGGAAATAATTTCCATGTGTTATTTAGATTGAGACGTCGTGTGTTTATATACAAAGCGTATTATTTCTCTTGAAAAGTGCTGGGTTTTGGATTCGTTTCTGATGTCCCTTAAATTCGCATCCCATTTATCATGTATGGCTCGTGCGTTCACTTAAATCAGCGCTTGGTCTAAAAGGAAGAACGTCCACATTTATGGCGTTTGTATACTTGTCGGCGTCGAAAAGTATCAGCAATGTAGTTTAAGATATATTTGTAATACAACTTTTGTATTTTTATTAAAATTCATTTTCGTTTCACGAAATATAAGTTGCGCTGCGTTTTGACATTGTGTGAAATTTTAGGAGTTTTCAGATTATAATCATGAACATTTTCAGATTCTGTCATTAGAAACACGATGACTAAAACATGTGTGTTACTTAAATTAATTAATAAATGAAGGAAAGATTGCTTGTAGATGAAACATTAACATTTTTACTTTCAAAAAGTGTTGGGGATAAAAATAGCCATTTAAGAATGTTACAATCTGATTTTCAACCGTAGTGACATTTATTAGACACAAAAGATTAGTAATCAATGGTAAATGCACTCATATGTAACAAACCATTGCAGCGTGAACATAGGGACAGGCAGAAACACACATAAGAGTACAACCAGTAAACAATGAACAATAATACTAACACGAACGTGTACACATGTACGATGACCGACATCGAACGAAACACACACAGTTTAGAGGTATAATTTAATATTTATTTGTAAAGTATTTAAAGATTTTATATATTTTCTGGTTTTCCACAGTGAGATCATCATGAGGGGAACAGGAAGTACAAAGAAGAACTTCTTCCCTGATGTGAAGACCATCCCAGCTCCACAAAAAAGCCCTACAGAGGCAATGGCCAACCCAAATATTTCTCCTTTTCATTTTGTTAATTCGCAAAGAGGAGGAAGCAGCCACTATTTCCCAGAAATTTCTGGAGTCCCCCAGAGGAAGCCATATAAACCTCAAGTCTCTCAAAACCTGAGAAAATCTGGCACGGGCACAACATTAGCGGCACTGCTGAAGGCCACCGATGGAAATAATGGTGGAAAGTCAATAGGCAGACTCCTGGATGAAGGTCAGCGATGCAGCAAATCTCGGTTCCCTTCTCTGGTTGTAGAGCCACACACCAAGAGCAGTGCTGTGAGTGTGAAGGCTGATCACACACCACCAGCTCCATCCATCTCAAGGCTACCTGCCCTCCACCCAAAGCTGGCTGCTCTCAAACAAAAAAGCCCAAAGCCTGCTGTGACCCTGCATGTCCCCCACAAACATGTCAGGGAAGTCCCAGGAAAGGTGCAGGACAAGCACAGTGAGGTGAACTCCACATTTTACACCAGGCCAGAAGTGGGTGACGTCCTCTACCAGGACCTGGAGAGGCTAACGTCAGCCCGTCAGTGTGCCTCCAAGGTCGAAGCTTCCCAGCACCAGTATGACCTGAGCTGCCACAAACCGCTGCTCATCAGGAGGGCGACCTTACATAAGGTAGAGAGCAGAGCTGCGCGCCCAGCTCCGCCTGCCCCCTCCCTGGTGCCACGTCGCAACCGTGTGCCCCGGCCATGCAAGACTGAGGATAAAAACAAGAGGCAGGACATGTGCCAGGATGGCCAGGCTGCCTCTGCTTCCCCTGGAGCCAAAGAAACATCTGTCGTGAAGATTTATTTCTCTCTGTTGTTAACAGGGAGAAGAAGCTGTGGGCTTGACCAGTTGGGACAACAGACAGGTGAGCATAGGGGACCTCGCATCAATGGTTTAAAAAAAATGACTTCTTTTGACATTTATTTCACCATCGAATACTAGAGTATTGAGTATTGAGTCAGATTTGTTTTATTTGTCTGTTGTTTCTCAGCACCTGCAGCAGTGCATGTTAAATGAACGGACTTCACCTGTTCTGTAGATGACCACGGTCAGTTGCCTTACAGCCTTTGTAAGCAACAGAAACCTTCAGGGCCGTGTTTGCACATTTGCTCTCCAACCTGAGATTGTCTGACATCCAGCATTCCTGACACTTATTACTTCCTGAGGAAAAAAAAATATTTAAATAAATGCAATTTTAAATGTATGCAGAGATGTTTTTCTGTGATATTTCTGTTTCAGTTATCTTGAGTGTGTGTAAAAATGGGTGTACGTTTGTTATCTTTCTTCACAACTGCTTCCTCTCCAACATACATATACTTGTGTTCTTCTTTCTACTGGACAAATACAACACACATTACATTTACTTTGACTTAAAGCACAAAGTTACACATCTGACTCTTGGTCTCTTCTGATTCAGCAAACACCAGTTCTCTCTCTCTGAACTGGCCTATAGCACTATTGAGAAGGAGGCCCTTGCGCTCCTCCTAGTGTTACAACATTTTGAGGTGTACCTTGGTGGTCTTCCGGGCCCCATTACCATATACACTGATCACAATCCGCTCGTGTTCTTGCAGAATATGGCTAATGCCAATCAACGCTTAATGCGTTGGTCTCTGATTAAACAAGTGTTTAATATTGACATCAAACATAAAAAGGGTTCAGAAAATGTAGTGGCAGATGCTCTTTCCAGATGTTGAAGTTTTGGGCATGTTTTGTTGTTTGTGTATGGGGAGGGGTGTTACGGAAAGGTGTGTGTGTGTTTGTGTGTGTGTGTGTGTGTGTGTGTGTGTGTGTGTGTGTGTGTGTGTGTGTATGTGTATGTGTTCTAGATCCACTGCCAGGATTTCCAACATTTTTGAGTCTATGTACTAAAATGATGTGATCTATATTGTCAAATGCTGCACTCAGATCAAGTAATACAAGCAAAGAGACATAATCCTGGTCAGAAGCCAACAACAGGTTATTAACTACTTTAATTATTGCTGTCTCTGTACTATGATTAGGCCTAAACACTGACTGAAAGCCTACATTTTTAGTAAAGGTTCAGTTACTTCGGGTAGGATTTCCTTATGAAACGTGTGAGAGCAGAATATTTCTTAGTAGATGTGCAATTGTACTAAAAAGAAATATAGCATTATTTTAGTTATTTTCTATGAGGTTTGAGAGATAAGATGTTGGAGTGTTAATAAGTGCTATTCTATGGAAGGCTCTCCTTCCATGCAAGCTGGAAGACTACAAGCTTAGTGTGGCACCATTTATGTTCTATTTTTCGAGTGTTGTACAAATTTTTGCCCCTATTTTTTTTTTATTATTATTCTTAAGTGGATCAACAGCAAAACTGGCCTAAGATCAGTGAAACAATGTTGAACTTTTTCTTTAGAGATGCATTTGAGATGTGGTACATTAATTTGTCCACCAGAGGGAGATGTATTACTGTAGATGTTTTAAAGAGCCAAAGTGTCAATAAATGTTATCAACTTGACTACAAGAGATTATAGTGTATATATAAAGTAAAGTATATATAAATACATTAAATACACTAACACCAATAATACATTATTAATAATATTAACACTGCTAACATTATCGGAATAAAAAGTGATGTGTAAATATTTCCATCTTTCTATATTTTGGTGAGTTACTGTACAACTTTCTTACAGGAAGTTGGTAGGTCTGGATGGGTTCTCCATCTTGGTCATAAGTAAATGTTCCAAGAGGTTTTCCTTCCTCGTTTTCATGTGTCAGTGCCTGGAAGAGCAGGAGTGTATAAAAATGATGAGTGCGGATGAGTCTCTGGCGAACGAGCTGAATACATTCTTTGCTCGCTTCGAGGCTACATCTAGCAGCGCTAATGGTAGCAGCACAAATGCTAACGGCGCTAGTGCTAACAGCGCCAATGCTAACAGCGCTAATGCTAACGGCGCTAGTGCTAACAGCGCCAATGCTAACAGCGCTAATGCTAACAGCGCTAGTGCTAACAGCGCTAATGCTAACAGCGCTAGTGCTAACAGCGCCAATGCTAACAGCGCTAATGCCAACGGCGCTAGTGATAATGGCACTATCGGCGCAGCCAATGGCACATGCGCGGGGCCCACCATAGAACAGCGCCCTCTCATCATCACGGAGAGTGACGTGAGGAGAGTGTTTAAAAGGGTGAATACCAGGAAGGCGATGGGACCAGACGGTATCTGCGGGAGGGTCCTCAAAGCCTGCGCAGATCAGCTAGCCCCGGTATTCACCGACATCTTCAATCTCTCCCTGACGCTCGGTATTGTCCCGTCCAGCTTCAAGCGGTCCACCATCGTCCCCGTCCCGAAGAAACCTCGACCCTCCTCCGACCTCAATGACTACCGCCCTGTCGCCCTCACATCAGTCGTGATGAAGTGCTTTGAAAAGCTAGTCAGAGACTTCATCACATCTTCATTGCCAGCCTCCATGGACCCACTGCAGTTTGCATATCGCCACAACCGCTCCACTGACGATGCGATTGCACATCTGCTCCACACTACACTGACTCACCTGGACGAAGGGAGGGGAAATTATGTTAAAATGCTATTTGTCGACTACAGTTCAGCATTCAACACTATCATCCCCTCCCTACTCACTACTAAGTTGGGAGATCTAGGACTGCATACATCCCTGTGCGACTGGATCTCCAACTTCCTAACAGACAGACCACAATCAGTACGGGTGGGCAACTGCTCCTCAACCACCCTCACCCTCAGCACTGGAGCTCCTCAGGGTTGTGTCCTAAGCCCCCTGCTCTACTCACTGTACACCTACGACTGCACAGCCACTTCCAGCTCTAACATCATTGTCAAGTTTGCTGACGACACCGTTGTCGTGGGTCAGATCTCGGACAACGACGAGAGGGCCTACCTGGAGGAGATTAAACACCTGGAAAACTGGTGCCAGGAAAATAATCTCCTCCTAAACGTCAGTAAGACAAAGGAGCTGATCGTGGATTGCAGCAAGAAGCAGGAGCGGCACTACCAACCTGTGAGGATCAGTGGGACCACGGTGGAGAGAGTAGATAGTTTCAGGTACCTTGGTGTTCACATCTCGCAGGACCTGTCCTGGTCCCGCCATACCAGCTCCCTGGCAAAGAAGGCTCGTCAGCGTCTTTACCACCTCAGACGCCTAAGGGACTTCAGACTGCCCTCCAAGGTACTGTGGAACTTCTACACCTGCACTATCGAGAGCATCCTCACAGGGAACATCACAGTCTGGTTTGGGAATAGCACCAAGCAGGACAGACAAGCACTCCAAAGGGTAGTGCGTTCAGCAGAGCGCATCACTCACTCGGAACTTCCTGACCTGCAGACCATCTACTACAAGCGGTGCCAGACCAAGGCCAGGAAAATTGTGAAGGACCCCACCCATCCCAACAATACACTCTTCTCTCTGTTGAGGTCAGGGAGGCGCTTCCGCTCCCTGAAGACCAAGACAGAGAGGCTGAAGAGGAGCTTCTTCCCACAGGCCATTCGGGCCCTGAATCAGGGAAACTGATAAACTGTGGGGACCACCACCACCACCATGTAACATGACTGTATATCTGTACATCTGTATATATAGATTTAGATTTATACTCAATTACCCTGTTACACAACAACTGTAGATATGCTATTATACAAAATGGATCTGTACATTCTGTAGATTGTGTACATATATACCCAACCATATACATTGTACATTGTGTATATAATCATAATATACATATATTGTACATACATTGTTAATATATTTTTGTACATACATAGAATATATATATTTATCTGCATATATATATATTTTTCTCTATGTACCCCTGTTTCTCTTGCTCAGTTTAGACAGAGCACTCTCCACCATTTCACTGCGTGTTATACTGTGTATGACTATGTATGTGACGAATAAACGGAACTTGAACTTGAACTTGAACTTGAAATGTGAAAACATTACACCCTGGAACCCCTTAAAAAGGAGCAGCTCTATCACGAGATGACAGGGCAACTTATTAATTAAATAATTTGGTGTTGTGTGTGTGTGTGTGCGGGTGTGTGTGTGTGTGTGTGTTTTTCACGACTCACATGAACGGTGAAGTCCTTTGGAGCAATGTTGATGTGTCCAGTGGATGACAAGTTATGAGGGATGTGTTCCAAGGTAATGTGAGTAATCTTTGGGGACCATGGAATGCCCAACACTTAACAGGATAGGCCCCAGGCTGCAGAGAGAGAGAGAGAGAGAGAGAGAGAGAGAGAGAGAGAGAGAGAGAGAGAGAGAGAGAGAGAGAGAGAGAGAGAGAGAGAGAGAGAGAGAGAGAGAGAGAGAGAGAGAGAGAGAGAGAGAAGAATTTTGAAACAGTGGGTTTATTACCAGTATTAACAGTTTATGTTCTAGCACATAGGAGGCATCCAATAAACGTGTATGGTTTCATTCCTGCATTTACTCTTCAGCCAGTGAGAGTACTCACATCCAGAGGGACTCGGACAGGTGTGTGAACGTGTGTGGAATCAATCAGTGACTAAGGAGAACCAGTCCCGTGCTCCAGTAAAAAAAAATAACACACCCATCACTAAAGTCCCTGTCAACTACACATGTCACTAACATGCCAGTTATCAAAACATTTCTTACCAATATATCTGCTGTCATTTCCTAACTGCTACCAGCAGACCTGTCAGCTTACACTGCATCGTTACATGTGCGTTTCTGTCATTGTGTCTTTTGTGTATTGAGTACAAATGTTTTTTTACCCACACAGGAGCTCGGACATGAGATGATTTGATATGTAGTGACTCAGAAATGCAGACTCACCGAAAAGCAGCAAGAGGAGGAAGAGGAAGATAGCCTTCCTCCCATATGCAGTGTGTCTGTGGAGAGACAGAGGGAGAACATAGCAATGCAGAGTACAATACAGAGTATATGCACAAACACAAACTTACCTGCTGAGCAGAAAAACATCAAGCAGAGAGATTCCAGAGGTCAGGCTGTGCCATGCTGTTCCCAGCCACCAGTAGAGCAATGCAAAGGCATGAGCTAAACAAACAAACAATACATCATTAAAACAAGTGATAATGATGCTTTGTCCGTAGTAAACACAGAATGCAGCAGAAAGTAAACATTTTATGAAAACATGGGACATGTTGATTCTACTGCAGTACTAATTTACTACTGCTTTAGTATTTTTTTAGTATAACTATAGTATAGTTTTAGAATAGCTTTAGTATAGCATTAATGCCACTTTAACACTGCTTTAGTAACAGTTCAATGAAGTACAATGAAGCAAATTCAATTGGACCGGGGGAGTTGGAGATGGAATTTAAGTATTTGGTGCATATAAGGTCTATGATGAGTATTAAGTAAATGAATTGATGTATTGACAATATGCTTAAAAAGTTTATTACAGCAATACTAATTTAGTACATACATGCCTATAATACATACAGACTTTCATAAATGTGTGTGTGTGTGTGTAAGAAAAAACAATGATTATAGCTTGTCATGAACTGGTTATAAACAGTTGAATATGACATCAGCACTGACCTGTAAATTCATCCTGCCTGATGAGCTCACTGGTGTATGGGCCATGTGATTGGGTAAGGCTGCCAGCATGGCTTCAGGTGTTCAGGTGCCTTCCTCTGGAGAGAAACAGAGACAGAAACAGAGAAAGAGGAAGAGACAGTGAAAGAGAGGCTGATGTACACCAAATACACATGCACTCTTACACATATGTACACACATGTATGCACACACACCTGAAGGGCGTCTCTTTGTAAGAGATGGGTCGAGTAGATCCATTAGAACAGGTTCCTGCAGTGTCGTTATCGTGGCGTTAGTACCAACTTGTTAGTAAATGTACACTGCGCCTTGACATCTCTGCGTGTCAATTAATCAGTGAGTCAATGGGTCATTTAAAAGGATCTAATGTTCTCATTTATTCATATATGCTTTCAAGGAATATAGGCATGAAGTTCCATCTGAATGTTACATTAATGAATAGGACATACACTAAAATTTACTTACTAAATACTTCAATGTTATTTAAATAACATGGGACTCAGACTCTTTCTATAGTCTTTTGCTGCGATTCATGAATGGCTTCTCTGCGGGTTGACCAAGTGTTGTTTTCCTAGATAATAATCTAGTCCTGGACTAATGCGGAACTAAATTGCAGTGTCATCTCTGAAGCACATCCCTAATGGACAAGGCTGTAATGGACAAAGTGACAATAAATAATACATGCAAATAACAGAGAATCAAAAGGCATCAGCTAAATGCCATTAATGTAAATAATTAGCCTTTGTGGTTGAATATATTTGTTGATATTCTATGTGTCCTGCTTATAGTGTTGTAATTTACCTCTTTGTGTCATTTTCTTAGAACATACATAAAACAACATACCCAAGCAACTGCATATCAAGTATGGTCATCGAACCTGTACCTGTACATAAATCAAACAATAAATATCTGTAAGGCTCGGTGCAGGCCGATGGCCCTCCGGCCACCAGAGGGAGGCCTCGACTTAGTCATACCACTAATCAGACTTAACGCCCAACAGCTGGGCTAGGCCTATATAAGCTCAGTGACCTAGTCACTCAGTGCTGGGTCTTTGCCAAAGTTCTGAGCAAAGCTCCTAGCTGCTACCTTCAGGTATTGAGGTCTGTGAGCCCTTGTGATACACCTCACTTCTGTGCTGCAACGGTGTCTGTGTTTTTACACATCCCTTCCCATCTCCAGTTTTCCCCCTCTAATCTGTCTCCCTTCCAAGGCTCCCCTTAGCCATCAGATTACTGATGTTATATATATATAATGTGCATAGTGTAGGAAGATATGCTGCTGCATGAAAGTACACATTGCTGGTATGTATACTTTGAATGGATATTGCATCAACACTATTAAAAATATGTTAAAGTAGCATAATAAGCACGGCTCAAAATGATTTTCCTATAGAGTGCTTCTCAGAGGTTTATCATACAGCTTGAAGGCACTTGGTTATCAGATCAAATTTGAAAAAACTCTACTGTGCCAGTTTTTTTAAAAAAATCTATTTATATTGAAGTCCTACTTTTAATGGGGTTTAAATGCTCACTCATACAGAGAACGTATGATTACTATATTTATGAATTTTCCCATAATGCCAAATCAGTTCCACTACCACCAAAGAGTGACAGCCTTTGACTTTCACAGCTGTAAGATTTAGCAATTTCTACTGTACTATTTTTTTTCTTTTTTCAAAAACCAGTATTAAAATACTAATGTGGTTAATGGGGCTTAGAGACAGTTATCTATAAATTACTTATTTTAAGTAATGTGGTCATTTACATAATGTTCTATAGGTCTATGCAGTCTTTAAAATCAGCTTTGGGTAATTATGTTTGGTGTCATTTGTGACTTTGTAAAACATAACTCATTACATAGCTGATAAAGTTTTTCTTTCCCTGATTATCAACCAGCAGAAGAGAACTGGTGTTTGCTGAATCAGAAGAGACCAAGAGTCAGATGTGTAACTTTGTGCTTTAAGTCAAAGTAAATGTAATGTGTGTTGTATTTGTCCAGTAGAAAGAAGAACACAAGTATATGTATGTTTGAGAGGAAGCAGTTGTGAAGAAAGATAACAAACGTACACCCATTTTTAAACACACTCAAGATAACTGAAAAAGAAATATCACAGAAAAACATCTCTGCATACATTTAAAATTGCATTTATTTAAAGATTTTATTTATTTTTTTTCTCAGGAAGTAATAAGTGTCAGGAATTCTGGATGTCAGACAATCTCAGGTGGGAGAGCAAAGGTGCGAACATGGCCCTGAAGGTTTCTGTTGCTTACAAAGGCTGTAAGGCAACTGACCGTGGTCATCTACAGAGCAGGTGAAGTCCATTCATTTCACATGCACTGGAGCAGGTGCTGAGACACAACAGACAAATAAAACAAATCTGACTCAATACTCAATACTTTAGTATTCGATGGTGAAATAAATGTCAAAAGAAGTCATTTTTTTTAACCCATTGATGCGAGGTCCCCTATGCTCACCTGTCTGTTGTCCCAACTGGTCAAGCCCACAGTTCCTTCTCCCTGTTAACAACAGAGAGAAATAAATCTTCACGACAGATGTTTCTTTGGCTCCAGGGGAAGTAGAGGCAGCCTGGCCATCCTGGCACTTGTCCTGCCTCTTGTTTTTATCCTCAGTCTTGCATGGCCGGGGCACACGGTTGCGACGTGGCACCAGGGAGGGGGCAGGCGGAGCTGGGCGCGCAGCTCTGCTCTCTATCTTATGTAAGGTCGCCCTCCTGATGAGCAGCGGTTTGTGGCAGCTCAGGTCATACTGGTGCTGGGAAGCTTCGACCTTGGAGGCACACTGACGGGCTGACGTTAGCCTCTCCAGGTCCTGGTAGAGGACCTCACCCACTTCTGGCCTGGTGTAAAATGTGGAGTTCACCTCACTGTGCTTGTCCTGCACCTTTCCTGGGACTTCCCTGACATGTTTGTGGGGGACATGCAGGGTCACAGCAGGCTTTGGGCTTTTTTGTTTGAGAGCAGCCAGCTTTGGGTGGAGGGCGGGTAGCCTTGAGATGGATGGAGCTGGTGGAGTGTGATCAGCCTTCACACTCACAGCACTGCTCTTGGTGTGTGGCTCTACAACCAGAGAAGGGAACCGAGATTTGCTGCATCGCTGACCTTCATCCAGGAGTCTGCCTATTGACTTTCCACCATTATTTCCATCGGTGGCCTTCAGCAGTGCCGCTAATGTTGTGCCCGTGCCAGATTTTCTCAGGTTTTGAGAGACTTGAGGTTTATATGGCTTCCTCTGGGGGACTCCAGAAATTTCTGGGAAATAGTGGCTGCTTCCTCCTCTTTGCGAATTAACAAAATGAAAAGGAGAAATATTTGGGTTGGCCATTGCCTCTGTAGGGCTTTTTTGTGGAGCTGGTATGGTCTTCACATCAGGGAAGAAGTTCTTCTTTGTACTTCCTGTTCCCCTCATGATGATCTCACTGGGGAAAACCAGAAAATATATTAAATCTTTTAATACTTTACAGATAAATATTAAATTATACCTCTATAAACTGTGTGTGTTTCGTTCGATGTCGGTCATCGTACATGTGTACACGTTCGTGTTAGTGTTATTGTTCATTGTTTACTGGTTGTACTCGTTGTGTGTGTTTCTGCCTGTCCCTATATTCAATAGTTTGTTACATATGAGTGCAGTTACCGTTGATTACTAATCTTTCGTGTCTAATAAATGTTTGTCTGGGACGAGAGAGGTCTGTGAGTTCTGCTCCTTGCCCTGCAGGACTCGGGCCATGACACTTTTCTTAATCTATTCAATATTCTCTTAAAATGATCAGCACACAAGTAACAATTTTAATTTGTTCACGGACATATGCGTAAATTATGATGGGGATGCTACATGTCACTACGGTTGAAAATGAGATTGTAACATTCCTAAATGGCTATTTTTATCCACACCACTTTTTGAAAGTAAAAATGTTAATGTTTCATCTACAAGCAATCTTTCCTTCATTTATTAGTTAATTTAAGTAACACGCATGTTTTAGTCACCGTGTTTCTAATGACAGAATCTGAAAACGTTCATGATTATAATCTGAAAACTCCTATAATTTCACACAATGTCAAAACGCAGCGCAACTGATATTTCGTGAAACGAAAATTAATTTTAATCAAAATACAAAAGTTGTATTACAAATATATCTTAAACTACATTGCTGATACTTTTTGATGCCGACAAGTATACAAACGCCATAAATGTGGATGTTCTTCCTTTTAGACCAAGCGCTGATTTAAGTGAACGCACGTGCCATCGATGATAAAAGGGTTGCGAATTTAAGGGAAATCAGAAACGAATCCAAAACCCAGCACTTTTCAAGAGAAATAATACACTTTGTATATAAACACACGACGTCTCAATCTAAATAACACATGGAAATTATTTCCTTTGTGCATTCTTTTCATATAGACGTTTCCCAGTTTGCCTTAAAGAGGATAGTTAGGCCTACCTTTGATATCGGAGAAATCTATAACTGACAATAATCCAATTTATCCACAGGAAAATGTGAAATAACAATTGTTGAATATCCTTGTAGTTCGTAGTTTGATTTGTCCAGTGTGCGCACTCTGTCAAAATGGTAACCATGACGCCAGTTAAGCCTTTTTCTGTGACGTCACAAACAGCAGGTGTGACGACATAAACACGGCTGTCTCGTTTTAGCATTACTAAAATGTACTTCTGGACTGTGTATTACTGGACCTTTTGATTGATAGTTAGGGTAAGTTAAAATATCTTATTTCCTCTCAAGCGCAGACGTTGCTTCGGCAAAAAGCTCCGGTGTTCTCTTCATTTATATATTAGGCCTATCCAGCTATGCAACTGTTCATCTTATTTGTTTTTGATGCATTTTTTCAATGTATAAACCATTCACATATACACGGTAAATGTGTATAAAATTTCTTGTATTTCTAATATTAATTGAATGTTTTGCCCCCTCAGTCCCTTAACAATATCACATCATTCGAGCTCTGTTCACTTTTTTATGTGGCGCATTATAAGAACCCACATGTAAATCTCCCCATGCTGACAAACCTGCAAGTAACATATTTTCTTCCTCATCTCCCTGATACTTTTTGTTTCTTTGGCTAAAGCAATGTCTTCATTAAGGCCCATTTCATGTGAACTTGTTTCTTTCTTTTTTTTAATTAAATCTGGCAGACAACCTTAATAATCATGGCTTTTACACTTTGACCAGGTGGTTAAATTCACTAGGTTAGCTAGCTACCCTGAATCATCAAGAATTGATTTAGCAAACAATCAGGATAGATTTTCATTTTGTTTTGATTCAAACATGTCAAGACAAAATAGCTAAGTAAAGGAAATAGCTAGGTTAGGTAGTTAACCACTCAAAGTAGCTTACTTTAGGTAGATATTGGTCAAAATGCACTCTTAACTAGTTACACTAGCTAGCAGCTGTGATTATGCTGTGATAAACAAATATTGACAATCATAGATTTTAGATTCCTCAAAACAACTATTCTATATTTTGATGACATCTTTGCATGTTCTGGGTCTTCATTTTTACATATGCAGAGCACTAGTGCAGTGAGGAACAAAGTGCATCAAAAATTCTGGTTGTGCACAAGTAACCGGCTAAGGTTTTAGGATTTGACTTTTAAGACAAACAGAAATTTTGATGCAGACAAGAGAGGCATGTCTTGTTTTTGAGAGGCAAATTCTTGCTCTTTTAGAAAGATTCTTGTATATTATTGGTATTACAGCTTTTTTGATGTACAGCAATAACAAAGACCTATTAATGAATAACCAGCTAGAATTTGCTTTAAAATGTAATTTGCTTTGAATAAGAGCGCCTGCCAAATGCTGTAAAGCTTAAGATCTGTTATTGGAATGTATCCTGGACACTGATGTAAACTATCAAAAAATGTATCGGGATATTCTGCTTTGTTCAGTATTGAAGTGTCTGCAAATTGTTTTTAACGTATTAGTTGCCAAAAAAAATAAATAAACCAAAATAAAAAATGGAAAGACACACTGCAGCATGTAGGAGCATCTTTAATGGGTATGTTATTATTTATTCCAGCTCTGAACCCACATATTTAACCAAGCATGGAAAACAGCATAAAGGAAAGCAAGGCAGAACAGACTGAAAACTGTCAAAATATGCCAACGTTCAGGCAAGCTTTCGAAAGAGAAACTGTCACATACAGTGATACGGTGAGCCAGTGTATAATGCAAGAAAGAGTGAGATAACTGGGATTAACAAATGTCTACAAAAATCAATGTAAAACTTCACATTTGAAGCTTTGAAAAGCTAATACGATTAAAGACAGCTCCATATAGCATGATTTTAACAAAATGAAATATAAAGGATAGAAAAACAACAGGAACACACGTGTGAAGTGCCGACACCTTGCGTGTTACGTGAAATGGAACTAACAAGTAAAACCAAAACGATCGTGACAAATAGGATAAAGAAACACTTAGTTTTAATAAACAAACAAACACTGAACAAAATCAAAGACAGACAGCAATACCGGGTAAGCATTTACGGGAAAGGCAGCGTAGACGGCAAACACAGAGGGAGAGCACAAATGAGATGTAAACAAACAAAACAGGAGCAAGGAGCTAGGTATATCACAGGTTCTTATCACAAACACAATGAAAGACAAACACACTCTAACCAAAACAAAGCGAAACAAAGACCGACGAGAACTAACCAACAACCAGGTAATATCCTCATATATGTGTTTGGTGACAACCTTACACAGGTAATATCCTCATATATGTTTATGATCACAACCTTTCACAGGTAATACCCTCATATGATCACAACCTTACACAGGTAATATCCTCATATATGTGTATGATCACAACCTTTCACAGGTAATATCCTCATATATGTGTATGATCACATCCTTACACAGGTAATATCCTCATATTTGTGTATGATCACAACCTTTCACAGGTAATACCCTCATATGATCACAAACTTACACAGATAATATCCTCATATATGTGTATGATCACAACCTTACACAGGTAATATCCTCATATATGTGTATGATCACAACCTTTCACAGGTAATACCCTCATATGATCACAACCTTACACAGATAATATCCTCATATATGTGTATGAACACAACCTTACACAGGTAATATCCTCATATATGTGTATGATCACAACCTTACACAGGTAATATCCTCATATATGTGTATGATCACAACCTTACACAGGTAATATCCTCATATATGTGTATAATCACAACCTTTCACAGGTAATATCCTCATATATGTGTATGATCACAACCTTTCACAGGTAATATCCTCATATATGTGTATGATCACATCATTACACAGGTAATATCCTCATATATGTGTATGATCACAACCTTTCACAGGTAATACCCTCATATGATCACAACCTTACACAGGTAATATCCTCATATATGTGTATGAACAGAACCTTACACAGGTAATATCCTCATATATGAGTTTGATCACAACCTTTCACAGGTAATATCCTCATATATGTGTATGATCACATCATTACACAGGTAATATCCTCATATATGTGTATGATCACAACCTTTCACAGGTAATATCCTCATATGATCACAACCTTACACAGGTAATATCCTCATATATGTGTATGATCACAACCTTACACAGGTAATATCCTCATATATGTGTTTGATCACAACCTTTCACAGGTAATATCCTCATATATGTGTATGATCACAACCTTACACAGGTAATATCCTCATATATGTGTATGATCACAACCTTTCACAGGTAATACCCTCATATGATCACAACCTTACACAGGTAACATCCTCATATATGTGTATGATCACAACCTTACACAGGTAATATCCTCATATATGTGTATGATCACATCCTTACACAGGTAATATCCTCATATTTGTGTATGATCACAACCTTTCACATGTAATATACTCATGTATGTGTATGATCACAACCTTTCACAGGTAATATCCTCATATATGTGTATGATCACAACCTTACACAGGTAATATCCTCATATATGTGTATGATCACAACCTTACACAGGTAGTATCCTCATATATGTGTATGATCACAACCTTTCACAGGTAATATCCTCATATATGTGTATGATCACAACCTTTCACAGGTAATATCCTCATGTATGTGTATGATCACAACCTTTCACAGGTAATATCCTCATATATGTGTATGATCACATCATTACACAGGTAATATCCTCATATATGTGTATGATCACAACCTTTCACAGGTAATACCCTCATATGATCACAACCTTACACAGGTAATATCCTCATATATGTGTATGATCACAACCTTACACAGGTAATATCCTCATATATGTGTTTGATCACAACCTTTCACAGGTAATATCCTCATATATGTGTATGATCACATCATTACACAGGTAATATCCTCATATATGTGTATGATCACAACCTTTCACAGGTAATACCCTCATATGATCACAACCTTACACAGGTAATATCCTCATATATGTGTTTGATCACAACCTTTCACAGGTAATATCCTCATATATGTGTATGATCACAACCTTACACAGGTAATATCCTCATATATGTGTATGATCACAACCTTTCACAGGTAATACCCTCATATGATCACAACCTTACACAGGTAACATCCTCATATATGTGTATGATCACAACCTTACACAGGTAATATCCTCATATATGTGTTTGATCACAACCTTACACAGGTAATATCCTCATATATGTGTATGATCACAACCTTTCACAGGTAATATCCTCATATATGTGTATGATCACATCCTTACACAGGTAATATCCTCATATTTGTGTATGATCACAACCTTTCACAGGTAATACCCTCATATGATCACAAACTTACACAGATAATATCCTCATATATGTGTATGATCACAACCTTACACAGGTAATATCCTCATATATGTGTATGATCACAACCTTTCACAGGTAATACCCTCATATGATCACAACCTTACACAGATAATATCCTCATATATGTGTATGAACACAACCTTACACAGGTAATATCCTCATATATGTGTATGATCACAACCTTACACAGGTAATATCCTCATATATGTGTATGATCACAACCTTACACAGGTAATATCCTCATATATGTGTATAATCACAACCTTTCACAGGTAATATCCTCATATATGTGTATGATCACAACCTTTCACAGGTAATATCCTCATATATGTGTATGATCACATCATTACACAGGTAATATCCTCATATATGTGTATGATCACAACCTTTCACAGGTAATACCCTCATATGATCACAAACTTACACAGATAATATCCTCATATATGTGTATGATCACAACCTTACACAGGTAATATCCTCATATATGTGTATGATCACAACCTTTCACAGGTAATACCCTCATATGATCACAACCTTACACAGATAATATCCTCATATATGTGTATGAACACAACCTTACACAGGTAATATCCTCATATATGTGTATGATCACAACCTTACACAGGTAATATCCTCATATATGTGTATGATCACAACCTTACACAGGTAAATCCTCATATATGTGTATAATCACAACCTTTCACAGGTAATATCCTCATATATGTGTATGATCACAACCTTTCACAGGTAATATCCTCATATATGTGTATGATCACATCATTACACAGGTAATATCCTCATATATGTGTATGATCACAACCTTTCACAGGTAATACCCTCATATGATCACAACCTTACACAGGTAATATCCTCATATATGTGTATGAACACAACCTTACACAGGTAATATCCTCATATATGAGTTTGATCACAACCTTTCACAGGTAATATCCTCATATATGTGTATGATCACATCATTACACAGGTAATATCCTCATATATGTGTATGATCACAACCTTTCACAGGTAATATCCTCATATGATCACAACCTTACACAGGTAATATCCTCATATATGTGTATGATCACAACCTTACACAGGTAATATCCTCATATATGTGTTTGATCACAACCTTTCACAGGTAATATCCTCATATATGTGTATGATCACAACCTTACACAGGTAATATCCTCATATATGTGTATGATCACAACCTTTCACAGGTAATACCCTCATATGATCACAACCTTACACAGGTAATATCCTCATATATGTGTATGATCACAACCTTACACAGGTAGTATCCTCATATATGTGTATGATCACAACCTTTCACAGGTAATATCCTCATATATGTGTATGATCACAACCTTTCACAGGTAATATCCTCATGTATGTGTATGATCACAACCTTTCACAGGTAATATCCTCATATATGTGTATGATCACATCATTACACAGGTAATATCCTCATATATGTGTATGATCACAACCTTTCACAGGTAATACCCTCATATGATCACAACCTTACACAGGTAATATCCTCATATATGTGTATGATCACAACCTTACACAGGTAATATCCTCATATATGTGTTTGATCACAACCTTTCACAGGTAATATCCTCATATATGTGTATGATCACATCATTACACAGGTAATATCCTCATATATGTGTATGATCACAACCTTTCACAGGTAATACCCTCATATGATCACAACCTTACACAGGTAATATCCTCATATATGTGTTTGATCACAACCTTTCACAGGTAATATCCTCATATATGTGTATGATCACAACCTTACACAGGTAATATCCTCATATATGTGTATGATCACAACCTTTCACAGGTAATACCCTCATATGATCACAACCTTACACAGGTAACATCCTCATATATGTGTATGATCACAACCTTACACAGGTAATATCCTCATATATGTGTTTGATCACAACCTTACACAGGTAATATCCTCATATATGTGTATGATCACAACCTTTCACAGGTAATATCCTCATATATGTGTATGATCACATCCTTACACAGGTAATATCCTCATATTTGTGTATGATCACAACCTTTCACAGGTAATACCCTCATATGATCACAAACTTACACAGATAATATCCTCATATATGTGTATGATCACAACCTTACACAGGTAATATCCTCATATATGTGTATGATCACAACCTTTCACAGGTAATACCCTCATATGATCACAACCTTACACAGATAATATCCTCATATATGTGTATGAACACAACCTTACACAGGTAATATCCTCATATATGTGTATGATCACAACCTTACACAGGTAATATCCTCATATATGTGTATGATCACAACCTTACACAGGTAATATCCTCATATATGTGTATAATCACAACCTTTCACAGGTAATATCCTCATATATGTGTATGATCACAACCTTTCACAGGTAATATCCTCATATATGTGTATGATCACATCATTACATAGGTAATATCCTCATATATGTGTATGATCACAACCTTTCACAGGTAATACCCTCATATGATCACAACCTTACACAGGTAATATCCTCATATATGTGTATGAACACAACCTTACACAGGTAATATCCTCATATATGAGTTTGATCACAACCTTTCACAGGTAATATCCTCATATATGTGTATGATCACATCATTACACAGGTAATATCCTCATATATGTGTATGATCACAACCTTTCACAGGTAATATCCTCATATGATCACAACCTTACACAGGTAATATCCTCATATATGTGTATGATCACAACCTTACACAGGTAATATCCTCATATATGTGTTTGATCACAACCTTTCACAGGTAATATCCTCATATATGTGTATGATCACAACCTTACACAGGTAATATCCTCATATATGTGTATGATCACAACCTTTCACAGGTAATACCCTCATATGATCACAACCTTACACAGGTAACATCCTCATATATGTGTATGATCACAACCTTACACAGGTAATATCCTCATATATGTGTATGATCACATCCTTACACAGGTAATATCCTCATATTTGTGTATGATCACAACCTTTCACATGTAATATACTCATGTATGTGTATGATCACAACCTTTCACAGGTAATATCCTCATATATGTGTATGATCACAACCTTACACAGGTAATATCCTCATATATGTGTATGATCACAACCTTACACAGGTAATATCCTCATATATGTGTATGATCACAACCTTTCACAGGTAATATCCTCATATATGTGTATGATCACAACCTTTCACAGGTAATATCCTCATGTATGTGTATGATCACAACCTTTCACAGGTAATATCCTCATATATGTGTATGATCACATCATTACACAGGTAATATCCTCATATATGTGTATGATCACAACCTTTCACAGGTAATACCCTCATATGATCACAACCTTACACAGGTAATATCCTCATATATGTGTATGATCACAACCTTACACAGGTAATATCCTCATATATGTGTTTGATCACAACCTTTCACAGGTAATATCCTCATATATGTGTATGATCACATCATTACACAGGTAATATCCTCATATATGTGTATGATCACAACCTTTCACAGGTAATACCCTCATATGATCACAACCTTACACAGGTAATATCCTCATATATGTGTTTGATCACAACCTTTCACAGGTAATATCCTCATATATGTGTATGATCACAACCTTACACAGGTAATATCCTCATATATGTGTATGATCACAACCTTTCACAGGTAATACCCTCATATAATCACAACCTTACACAAGGAATATCCTCATGAGATCCTGATGACACGTGAAAACCTTCTTTGCTGTCTTTGTTTACCAGATCCTTTTTTTTCTCAGACTCCTTCCTGTTTACAGATGTTGCTCGGTTTCTGTATTTATTAGATGCTACATTATTAGGAAAAATACGTTCCACTCAAGGTTATAGTTGATGTCTCAGGATGATGTGATGTCTCAGATTAGAAGTCTAAAGAGTCCATAAACCCAGACCAGCACAGCAGTGGCCCCTCCTAGTGTGAAGAGGGTGCTCCACCCCCAAACATCCAGGCCCCACCCTCCAGCACCTGAGCTCCACCCTCCTGCAGACCCAGATTTACAGCGTGCCAAACCCACCAGAAAGCACAAAGAGCACCTCACACCATCAGCAGAACCAAGTACAAGGAAACTGCAACCTCAACTAATTCCACTCACTGCCTACAGTTCCCAAAAACACTTGCAAGTCTCTGAAAATACCAGTTTATACAAGAAGGGATTAACAGAGATTATATTATATGCACAAGAAGAGGGTGGGGGCTCATGATAATGAAATGGCTACATCTGGTCAGAGCAGTTAATGGAACAATCTTCAACTCAAAAAATACAATAAATAAAAATGTATTAGTTTGTAATAATGTGCAAATTCTTAGTCATTGCTTGGATTTATTGTGTTAAATGAAGAGCAATGCAACATTATTCAGTGTGACAAGCAATAAGCAAAAAGCAATTTGCTTATTCCTGCTGGGTCTTTCATTCATAAAGTCTTAATTCTGAATGTGTTAGATGATGTCAATGTTACCTAATCATGTAGAGCTAGGCGTGTTACAATAGAAAAGCTGAATATAAGTGTGAAGGGAACTCAAGGGATTGGGACTAAACAGCTGTGTAGCCTTAAGAAAACCACTTATCAGTGAGGCTAACTGGCAAAAATAGCTTCAATTTGATAGGGAGCATAAAGATCGGACTCTGGAGCAATGGAAGAAGGTAATGTGGTCTGATGAGTCCACATTTACCCTCTTCCAGAGTGATGGACGCATCAGGGTAAGAAGAGAGGCGGCTGAAGTGATGCACCCATCATGCCTAGTGCTTACTGTACAAACCTGTGGGGGCAATGCTATGATCTGGGGTTGCTACCGTTGGTCAGGTCTAGGTTCAGCAATGTTATGTGCCCAAAGAATAAGGTCAGCTGACTACCTGAATATACTGAACGACCAGGGTATTCCATCAATGGATTTTTTCTTACCTGACGGCACGGACAATTCCAGGATTCGTCGGGCTCAAATTGTGAGAGAGTGGTTCAGGGAGCATGAGACATCATTTTCACACATGGATTGGCCACCACAGAGTCCAGACCTGAACCCCACTGAGAATCTTTGGGATGTGCTGGAGAAGACTTTGTGCAGTAGTCCAAATCTCCCATCATCTATACAAGATCTTGGGGAAAAATTAATGCAACTCTGGCCAGAAATAAATGTTGTGACATTGCAGAAGCTTGTGGAAACAATGCCACAGTGAATGCATGCCATAATCAAAGCTAAAGGCGGTCCAACGAAATTTTAGAGTGTGTGACCTTTTTTTTGGCCAGGCACTGTATATGCCCAGCAGTGCTCGTCTGCCTTGTGGTGTGTGATATTTGTGGACAGAAAGAGGGGAGAGGCTCCTAGCTTTATAAAGCCTGTGGTTTGCATTAATGAACACCTGGGTCATCGCCTGTTGTTTCTGCATGCTGAGGTCAGTATGACCTCATAAGTGAAAAGGTATTAGGATGAGAACAAGCATAGTGCCCTACAGGCATATGTTTGTGTGCACATGTGTAGATGTTAGTGACATGTTTACATTCATATTGTTCACATAATGTTTAATAGTGGTGTCTCCCTGGCAATGTAAACATCCCAGTGTTAGTGAGAGATGGCTCAGACATTGGGCTAAACCACACTGATCCTGCTTGCTGCGTGAGAGAAACAGCTGGCAGGATCAGTGAGGTTTAGCTCCATGTTTGAGCCATCTGACTCTGACCAAGAGTCTCTTCAACAGGAAAATGGACCCCAATAAAATCTTATCGATGACAAAATAGTGTGTCCAAAACTCCAGCTGGTTGAGCTAAGATTCACTCAGTTTTAAAGAGGCTGAATTATGTGTACTCTTCATTAAAGTGGGTGGTGTTCCCTTAATTAAAGTGGGTTGTGTACTCTTAATTAAAATGGGTGGTGTTCTCTTAATTAAAGTGGGTGGTGTACTCTTAATAATCCCTTAGAGCAATGCTGGTTGTGGAAGCTTTTGAAGCTGACTCAGGGGCGCCGTCAGGGATTTTGGGCCCCATGAAAAGATATGACACTGGGCTCCACCTTCCCATCACCCCAGGCCACGCCCACCCTGAAAATGTAGCATTGTGCATGTAGTGGAATTCACTATTTGATGTAAGACTGAAATCATCTATAAGAAAAGTGCTAAAGACCATATTTTACAGTTTATGGAAGCTTTCTAGTCTTTTAAAAACAGAGATCTTTTCCAACACTAATGAATTTATTTCTCATGGGAATAATCCAGTGTGATCTGCCTTAGACTTATACAGAGGCCTTGAAACCACCTGCATCAGAGCCTCTGTTTTGCACATATAGACTCAAAAAGGTCTCTGACCTTAAGATACCCCAGAAACATTATTCATCTTTATGCTTTCAGACAGTCTTGCACCACTCTGCACGTGTGACAGGGAGCTTCAAAGCCTATTTTAATTAGATCACAGATCGTCTCATGAAAATACAGATTAACGTTTGGCCTTTCCTTTGCCTCAAAACATTTGATCACCTCATTCCCCCCTTTCATGATTTTGTCACGAACTATTGTCCCGCTGTCTCTATTTAATGTGTCATTGTTTTATATAAATGTTAACAATGTTGTGACTTTAGTTTATTATTTCTAATATGAACTATTGAATTTAACTGCGTGCCCTGTAACATTCTTTTCTTACTTATGTGGCCAACATCCATTGGGCATGGCGAAGGTTTCTTATATTATCACACAAATATCTTAGGTTATACAGTTACTTCAGTTTATAAATTATGTTAATACTGTTATTTGGAATAAAATTACAGCAGGATTCTCCGAACAGAACACATACACCTCCCCTCTCGGCCAAAAACTTATCCAGAGCTATACGATTTTGCCAGGTCATTAATGACATAGCTTCCAATTGCACCGCCACTGCTATTAGTGCATCAGTATAATTAATAAAATGATGCTGATTATAGTATATGTAATTTATCCAATCAATAGTTTTGTTTATAGTAAACCACCAGAGAATTGATTCAGATCCCGCAGCAATTTGATTTCTAGCCTTAAATTAATCCGAAGCCCCCCTATGAACTCCAATAGCATCAATGATACTTTATCATCCAAACTACCCTTCGGTGCCTCACGTTGCTGAACACAATGATAAGCATCGTTGTGTGGGAAGTACAGCTTCAGGTACAGGAACCATAGGAAATGACACAATCAACATGACTCTTACCCCCACATACCCAATGAGCATCCGGAATTACGACACCATCATATTTCTGCATGAGACGTGCATGATTAACCAGGTCTTGTTCTACAAAAGTTCCATTGGAGTTGTCAAAATAATGGGTATTGTTAAAAGTTGAAATATAACAGGTTCAGTGTAATCCATAATCCAAATCCTACAACATTTCCTTGTGAAATTTCCCACATTTTTCCTCCTGTACAATAAAAACAATCAGGACACACTGTGGAATTAATCACAGTAATACTTTTTTTCTTACAGTTGTAGCTTTCTGCACAGGTGTCTGCCTCCAATTCTCTGAGCTCAATGAGTTAATTCTGTTCACCAATATGGACGTAGCCAGCCCTCTATCCCAGTAAACCTGTCTCTTGTCTGTCATTATTCAAATCTTTAACCCTACACACCGCCTCCCATCATCCAGCGCTGGCGGTGGTTCAAACGGTCCCCATGGCAAGCGCTCCACTCCAACTGTTGCTCTTACAGGCACTTGGCTAAACAACAACTGCAGCCAACAGAGCCCTTTTCCAAATCCTCCTTATTCCTTATTCATCCAATTTATGTCACTTAGTCAGCCGATACAATTTAACATTTATTAAGTCTAGCGATTTCCGACACGCCACACCTGCAGAGTTTCTATATATTTTCTCAAGCCAAAAATGCATTTGCACTCCCTGCATCTCATTTAACAAATTGCTATCCATGTGATTATTTTAGTCGCAAATCTATTCACTTGATTCTAAGTTATTTTGTTAGATTTAACTGCTTATTGATTATTGAATATTGATTTAGCCAGAACTTACTTGGGTAAATTAGATATTCAGTGTTCCAAAAATACTATTAACCGCCACTCGCTCTGGTTAAATTTCTTATCCTGTATATTTTAACTTTACTCTTCTCCTATTGCTGCTATTTTAAAATGTCCATCATATGTATGCTCGCTACTGCTTTAACTGTTACCAGTTTTATATACGATACCTCTATCATTTACTTTATATTTATTACTAAAACAATGTCTATATGTTTTGCATGCACGCATTTTATAATGAGATATTATTAATGACGTTTAGACAGATCTGTCTGCATATCCATTCACTTGCTTTGTTAAACGACCAAACCAAAATAATCTTAATTATAACCCAGAAAAAACTGTTATGCTGGTATGCGTCGTACAATACGTCATTGTTGATAATCTGTTAACTCGCGATGGCCACATCAACACAAACACAGTTTTTACAGACAAAACATTTAACACTTTTCTCTTAGTGCTGCTTTACTCACGAGATCTACTATTCTTCTCTTTATTCTTTTAATCTCTTTATTCTCTTTTTATTCTTTTATTATTTTATTCTCATTATTCTCTTTTATTCTTTTATTCTCTTTATTCTGCACATTTTCTTTACTTCACTTGTTGTGGTCACATTTATACAGAAACAACTGGAACAAACATACCTGTTAACATTCATCTCTTCAGCGCTTTTTTTCTCTGGAGCTCTATTTATTTCTCTTTATTCTCTTTATTCACTGCACATTTTTCTTTACTTTATCTTTCTTTATTCAACTGTTTTTTTTTTTCACTATTTCCCTTTACAGTAAGTTTTTGTGAAACTATTTTCACTTTTACCAGTTGATTTTCTAACTGTTACTCCATTTTTTGTTATTTTATATTTTTAGCAAACAATTCTCACTCCTTCAATTCCCAGTCTGCACCCTTAAGACCCCCAAAACCTGACTACAAAGCTCTGTGGACCAGGTCTGAATACCACCTATGCAGAATGTTTTAACAGGGATTTAAGTACCTTTGGTAGTGCGCGTGTGGATTCAGACCCACAGAACAGTGCAGCTTTGGGTTGTCCGTCAGCTGGTGCTTTGTCCTGCTGACGGCGTGGGTCCGTTGCCAGTCAATCCAATTGATCCCTGTGGTACAGCCACCAATTAATGGTGTTCATAGATTTTCCTAAATTGAATGTTACAAACGAGGCATTGTCCGGAGAATGTCTAACAGTGTCAGGTGGGCATGACCTTTATATATTTTCTTCAAGGACACTTACATAACCATTTAAATTTTTTTATTGTAACGAATCTGCTGGCCTGAGTGCTGATGGGCGTGGAGCAGGATGCACAGATTCCCTCGATGAAGTGACGCGTTTATTAACAAAAGACACAAACAACAATAGTGGCACTCATATACAACATGAAGGAAAGACATGACTCATACAAGTAACAAAACACAGACTCTAGTAACACTGAACAAAGATTACATACGCATTTTACATTTAACAGCAGACTAACAATGACCAACACAGTACACACACTATCAGAGATTTAAATAGACAAAAGAGACAAGACATTAAGCCCCATACAGGTGCATACAATTACAAAGGGCGTGGTTACAAACATTAAACCCCCTGCACACGGCAGGCCGTACCATGTGACTTGTGTGTGTGTGTGTGGGGGGGGGGGGGGCGTCCCGTGACATTTATAATACTTTTCCAGGTTTACACTATTATGTTCAAATCATACATTATTCAATATATGCAAATTGATATTCAATACTTACACCAACTGGTTCTTGGTATCATTATGTTCAACCTAAACTACTTCTATTTTTTTTTAAAAGGCGATCTTATTTCCTACCGCCAGGTGCCCATATTGCTTCTTCTGGTGATCCTTTTTCATAGCACCAGATGCCCATATTCTTTCTTCCGGTGCTGGGCTGGGATGTCCCATCCTTGAACCAAGGATCCCTCAACTGAGGCCCCTAGAGGCCTGTCAAAGAGGCCTTCTGAGGCTTTATGCTGAAGCCAACCATCCATATTCTTCTGCGTACAATATCATTTTATTACCTCACCCTGCACTGTGAAATAGACATCCTTATATTCACAAAAGCACATGCTTTGGCTGGTAAAACATTTCTTATTAACACCAGTTTTGCTTGTCTTCCTAACTGGTTCAGTTCCTTCACTTTTAAGCTTCCCTAGTGTTATTATTACATATTTTAGTTTACTGTATCTAAATCACTACATAAGAGATTGTAGCCTGCACCCAGTAGTAGGAGGGTGTTTAGGGTGAAATAGTAGACTGTTTCTTTGTTGTGGTTTGTGTATATAAACATCTGATTTGCGAAAATGATTTAATTTCTTCTAATTAATAAACTGTTATAGTAGCTATAATCCTGATGTAATGATGCACAGTGTAGTGACATTTCACATGAGGAAAAAACATCAATAAAGGTATTTTTGAATGGATATAACTAAAAATTAATAATACATTTTCTTAGAATTATTACATAAGGATATATATATATATATATATATATATATATATATATATATATATATATATATATAATCATAATCGAGAATCATCCATGAGTCTGAAGACATCTAGTTTTAATCACCCAGCTCTACTTATAATAGACAATAAAGGCTGAAGAGACTAACATTCCAGATGTAGTTTTATTTCAACAGTTATTTATTTTAATTACTACGAACAACAACAATGAAAGAGTGAATGTATGATGGTGCACAGACTGATGGGTGATAGAGGGGTGGAATATGAACATCGTAGAGAAAATAATGACAGGAGATCATTTTAATGTCAGAGTTGGTCAATGTTTGAATAAGTCTGGAAGTGGATACTTAGCCTGTACATGCACCTCCAGTTTTAAGTGATTTAAGTTTTCAAATGATTTGTACTTGATCACTTTAATACTAGTTATCAGAAATTGTACACATAGTACAATGATTCAGGAGTCACATTGATGTAAACACTTGGGACATGACAGTCATTCACATCCAGACTTATTTACCCCTCATTTATTTTCTAGTTGAGCTCCTCTAATACAGAAGAACATGTCAAAAAAACCAAAATGACTTTTATTTTGTGGGTTTAGAATGTGTATTTTGATGCTGGAGATTCATTTTCAGTCATGCTCTACATATTCTGATTCACCAGGGTCTTGTCTAATAAATTGAACACTTGAGTATATACATGAAATTACCAAGTAGCTGCACAGCATTTTCTACTAGGTGTCCTAGACATCTAAATGCACACAAAGTCATCAGTCACTATACATTGAGTGTGCAATATTCTTTTTGCTAAAACATCACAACAATGCTCAATGTACAATGCACTTATTAAAAGACAATATTAAATTCTTCATTGTTATTATGTTAAATGATTATGCTGGGATAGTGCTGTAATACTGTAAAGAAATAGTATGCTTTCTCATGTATACTTACATTTTGTAGGAGGATTGTGAATATTTTCAGCAGTGAATGGAAATATCCAGTCCTTTGCAATGCAAACATTGAAGCTAATCCATGCTAGAAGCCACTGAACAGTCTCTCAGCTTCCATCTTATAACTGCACCCAAAGAACTCCACATAAACTTCAGCTAAAATAAGCCTGTTCCTTTCCATGATGTCCCTTAGTATTGGTAATCAAATTAAGTAAAAACAATATGGATTACTGTATCAGTTTTGCCAAACAGCTTCACTCGCATGTGCTACACTTCATCTGGCTTAGAACACAAAGCAGTGCGCATATTTCAAACTCACGTAGTGGGTAAACAAATAAGGCAGGTGAGGTGTCTGCGTATTCATCTAAGCGTCCTCTATTTGTTGAAACAGCTGCCAATCACGCCGCTCGTGCTTGGACATTGGTTGTGAAGTCATTTGATAGCTTCGCCTCCCCTTCCCCCTTCACACCTTGGTGAGGATTGCTGTCACTCAAAGACATTAACTCTTCATTCTTCAAACAGAATCTGTGGACTCTAAGAAAGGAGGGTCTTGTCCCTTATTCACCCCTGCTACAGGAGTAACATCCATTTGCTTGCATATTTTGTTATTTTATGAATGAAAAGAACACGTGTTTTGTGCAAAGACGTGAGCAAGCAAATGAAGAGCTTTACTAGCATTCTAGATACTTTTTAAACATGCCAAGCAATTGCTTTGATGGTAATTAAATTAATAATAACAATAATAATAATAATAATATATTACGGGTCTACACAGTCACATTTACTAAACCAGACATACTTGGTCAGGCTTAAGCTTCCCTCCTGATATTATCACTTGTTTATTTTACTGTATCTAAATCACTACATAATAAATTGTAGCCTAAACCCAGTTGTAAGAGGGATAAAAAAGACTATTTCCTCATTGTGGTTTATAACTATGACTTGTGATCACTTTGATACTTATGATACTGAATTTAGCGTAGCAATAAACGTCCCTGATGTGTGAAAATTATTTAATTTCTACTCATTTAGCAAACTATTATAGTAGCTATAACTTTGAGACTGCAAAACTCTGATTTAGTGATGTAGAAGCGTTTCACATGAGGAAAAACTATCAAGAGGTATTGTTGAATTTATTTTGATTTAGCTAAATTTATTTATTTTTCTTACATTGCTTTTATACTTGCACAGTTTTGTTGTACTTGCATAATTTTGAGTCTCTTAAGGATCTTTAAAAGAAATAAACTTGCTGACTTTTTGCAAGTTTGTCTTGACTGCTGCAGAATGCTATTATTTTTGGACATTCAAAATTCATTCTAATAAATAAATGTTGCATGGAATTGTCCAATTTTTAATTATTAGTATGTAAGGGTGTAAAAAAATTAAATCATAATGAAGAATCATCAATAAGTTTGAAAAAAATCTATACTCAGAATGTAGTTTTATTTCAACACTTATTTTATTTTAATTACTAAAAACAACAACAATGAAAGAGTGAATGTATGATGGTGCACAGACTGATGGATGATAGAGGGGTGGAATATGACCATCACAGAGAAAATAATCACAGGAGATCATTTTAATGTCAGTGTTGCTCAATGTTTGAATCGCCGTAGTGTTTTGAAAGCATCTTATTCATCTTATATGATTTCTCCACTTTTGGTTTCTTCAGCTTGTTCTTCATTTTGAGGTTTTGAGGATGGCAGAACTAAAGAAAAATAAATAAATAAATAATTTACAAATGTGCAAAAATCCAAAATAATCATATTATTCGTATGTGTCAATCAAAAAAACATAATTTAGTCCAATATGAAGTTCTTCCAGTAAATAGACTTAGCTAACAGCTAAATGAATTTCACTTCTTACTGGTGTGGTACTTATGAAAGATGCAAAAAGTGGTAAATAACTCCTACTCTGTCGTGGTTCTGTTCTTTAGAGACATCTGATAAAGATGTCAACAGTTTACTGGCCTCTTCTAGAGTTGTCTGAGTGACATTGATGATGTATAAGAGGCTTCTGAGCAGGTTCTGGTCCACTGGCTGAAACAGACATGAAGGATGAATATTCCCCACTCGCCCTCCGCTGGGCCTCTTTATCCTTCAATAATCCTCACAGTCAGTGACAAATGGTCCATTTGAAATAGGAAAATCAGCTCAGTGAAAATTATCCATGAAATGTGACGATTAACCAATTGAATCTGTGTGTCGCGTGCTTGGGCTCACGTGGACCTGCATGTGATGTCGGCCGTGGGTCTGCAGGCGTTGCTGGATCAGTTCACTCGCGCGACTGATCAGACCCCTCCCCTCACACATCTGTTCCAGCAGCGTGTCATAGTTCTCACGTGGAACCAGGACGTGGAGGCCATGAACATGGGCCCTGGAGGAGAGGCAGGGCTGGGCAGGATCTGAGCAGCAGATCAACGCTTTGATCACTGATCTGAAGCTGCTCTTGCACACACTGCCACTGTTCCTCCCAGAATGGTCCTTCTTTACTGAAGCTACGAGAGCAAGATGAACAAGAGTGCATTAATGTGACATGAATACACAACACAAAACAACAAAACAACGATGTGTAACGGTAAAGAGGTTATTAAAAGTATACCTTCCACACCTCCAGTCATTTCTGTAATGTGCATCTGTTTTCTGACAACCTTTCATTAAATGGTGCCACTTAAAACACCTTGCAGGTGTAACTGTACAAATTCTATTAAGTCATTATCTTTCTGCTGAAGTCATTTGTTACACCTTCATTAAATCATTACACTCACCACCATCTTCATCTACTCTCAAGTGGAAATGGAAGACGTGATTTTTCAGGTTCCGCAAGTGAACATTTTTAGTAAATGAGTATAGCTTGGCTAATTCTGGATTGTGTCCCCGTGTTGTAGAACTGGTGTTTGCACCTCGCTCAGCGGCCTGCAGATGTCTGTACAGGTCCTGGGTCCTCCTGATAGTCTCCAGCAGTGTTGGTTTCAGTTCATGAATCTCCAACATATGCTGCTCCACTGCTGATAAAACCACATCAGGAGCTTCTTATATTTTTGTCAACAGCATTTTTGATAGTTATAATGCAAACAATTATGTACAGGGTATTAAAATAAGAAAAATCTTTAGCAGCAGGTTACAAGGTTGTTATAGATATATGTTACATCTATATTTGGTTTTTCACTTTGAAAATAACTTAGCAAGAGTAGTTTGACAAAAATGAAAGACCCCATCAGTCCCACAGTGCAGAGTGTACCTTGGATCTGGTATGTAGGATGTGTGAAGGCCTCTGTGTATCTCAGGCGTTGTTTCAGGAGCTGACTTTCTCTCACACTCTCCTGTAGCTGCCCAGACATGAGCTAAGATCATCACAGAGAGACAGAGTGTTACAAACCCCAGGAATCACGCTCAGCCCTGCACTGCCACGCCTACCTCTTCCCACACACGCCTCCAATCTGGTTTACTGGAATACTAGCACACACCTGATCATTGTTTCTCTCATCACTGCTCCCTTACTTAAGCTCCCCTCCCTCACACTCACGTCATGAAGTATTGCCAACCTTATTTTGCATACCAAGTGGTTCAGTTATGGTTTTGTCTTTCTGGTTTTCGACTTCTGCCTGACCCCTGGACACCCCTGGACTCTGCCCCATGTTATGGACCTTGAATCAACAGGACTACGAATACCTGCCTGACCCCTCTGATCTGTTTGATTTCACTATAAAACCTCTTGCAATTGGATCCTCTTCCTTGTATGTGTGTGTGCAATCATAAACACAGAGAAACCAGTAGTTAGAAATAATGACTCCAAACAAGGATCAGAGCCCTTATACTGAAATAATCAGAAATGTCTTATGTTGGGTAAATTATATTATACATTTTATTGTCTAGGACAGCACTAGTTGCATCACTTCCCTTTCTAAACCTTAGTTTAGCTCCTTAGTCTGAATATAAACATGAACAAAGTAAATAAACATCAAATTCAGAGTGTGAGATTCAATAGAGTCAATTCAACTTAAGGAACCATTCTTTGCATCCAGACTAAACCTAGTCTTAATCTTTAGAGTACTGGTCCATTATATCAGATGAGTTGTGAATCAGGTGTATTTTTAGTATGTTAAAAACACTAAACTCCGCCCTACACCTGGTCTGACTGAATGAAACGTCGGGTTGCTACCTGGAGCTGCTGCTTTCTGTTCTCAAGCTGTAGAATGAGTTTGCCCACATCAGATTCCAGATTATTCAGCTCTGATGTGGTCTCTGCTAGCGCAGCATCTTTCTCAGCTAGATCCTGGATGTGACCTTCCAGAATGTCATGCAGCCCCTGCTCACACACAACAACAATCACCCTCATAAATGCACACACCCCCTGCTGCAGTGTTACTCCCTGCTGCCCCCGTCTGGTGTGATGAGGAATATTGGTGCAGAGTCCTTCTCTTGCAGGGGTCAGAGTTCAGGCAGGGGTTAAATGAGGCTCCAAGCTTCACAGACATTTTGTATAAAGCTGAGGAGTGTGTCTGGTAAAGGTGTCGTTCCCTTTCAGACCTGTGTTTTAGTCCTTTCTCTTTTCACACTTTTGTTTTAAACCACAAGAAAATGTTTATAATAAATGTGCAGATAATATGCTTAGTCAGCTCTATAGGTCTTTTGTATTAAGAGCATATTTTTGGACGCCTGTTTTTACCTGTAGGTTGCCATGTGTTTGGAGACACCCACCTGAATCTGTTTCTCTTTGTCCTTCAGGGCCTGTTGGAGGTCGTTTTTACTGGCCTCATGTTTGATTTTGGTCTCATGCAGCTCAGAGTCTTTCAACTCCAACAAGTTCTTCAGATCCTAAATAGAGAGAGAGAGAGAATACATAGAGTACAAATATACTAAACATTTAGTTCAAATGGATTTCCCTATATAGTATACAATTTATAATTTTTAATGTATTCTCATAGCCTAATTAAAACATTAAAGTTTTAGTGTCTTAAAGTAACAGTTTAATAAGCATACATGTATGCAGGAACATGCACCTGCACACACATACACACTCACACGTATGTCATCCTCTTTCAGGGTGGTGAGTGTGGAGTTGTGGGCGTGGCCAGGCTGGTGTCCACTGCTCTGATTGGTGCTCCTGTTCCTCAGCTGATTGATTATGGTGTTCTGAGCCTTGAGCTCCCCCTGCAGCTGTTCTATGTACCTGACAGCCATCACACACACACTCGATTAGGCTACATTTTATTTCACATGTTCATTTAGAACTATGAGATGGACTCTCTGCACACAGATTCATCTTGGAATTACATTCCAATTACATGGAACTACATGGAGAAACTCCACTGAAATCACTGTGACATTAGAATGGTGTGTGCCAGCTCAGGACTAGGTACTATAATATAATTGTCTTTTGCTAAGAATAAAAAACAAAGCATTTCTAAGGATAATTTCTTCTATAATTAAAGTACAGCAATTTACTAGCTAAGGATTATTATTGTTTAATGAAGGCCCTAAGGTTTAACTTAAGTGGTCAGAAATTAGCATTTAAAATGGAAATATGTCAAATAATTTTGTTGTTTTGATGTGGTTGTCCTGGAGAAACAGCCCGAGTTTCTAACTGGGAAATCTTCCATGAACAATGTTTCTTATCAGAATTAAATATAGGCCTGTACCGACCTGTGCAGCTCTTCAATGGTTTCCTCTGATTGGCTCTGATCCTCAGAGGGCGGGTCTTGTAATGTGTAGGCTTGTAGCTGGATCTCTAGCTGTAGGCGGAGCGTCTTCTCTTGATGGAAAAGCGCTTCCATCTTCTCCAGTTCCTCTCTGCACCTGCTCAACTCCTGACAGGTGGATGAAGAGCATTACGTGAAATGAAGAAATAATTCAATTCAAGACACGTGTCTGGTCCTGCAGTTAAAACTATTCTACAAAGGAAGAGAATAAAGAGGCTTGGGCAGAATAATTTATGCATTTGAGAAGGTCAATTTATTGCCTTTTCAAGTTGTATTTAGATTTTTTAGCGCCCTCCCTTTATCTAGGTGCGGAGTGTGATTAACAAGTGTCCCCAGTCTCGTCCTCTCAATTAACCGGCTCTGATTACAAAAACTAGACTCGGGTCTCCTCACGTCTAAGTTTTGCTGCGTCGCCACTGGGAAACGCTCCTCTGCCGCGTTGTAAATCTGTTCTGTACAACTGCTGCACTTCTGCGAGCCGCCCTCATGCTTGAGGAAGCATATACGCATGCGCAGGTTAAAGTTGTCCTTCTGCAGCTCGGATATCGTCTGGATTAAAAAAAAGAGCAAACAGATCGGATTGATGTTCAGACAGACAAATATTATATTTTCAGCTTGGCAGTAAAATTGCATACCTGCGTCATTTCTTTTAGTGTCCACGTTTTGTTCCTGGTCAACAATTTCCCATGTTGAGAAAAACTCATCATGTTTCCCTTGATTTAATTTGGCCTTTCACGATCGTTCCTGAATCCAGGGGATACACGGATAATATAAAATATTTTAGATATTTCTATAATTAACGGCGCACTTAATTTAATGATATAATAAATCATGCAAGTAATATTGATACTATTCCTGAAAACTATTAGAATATCCAATAATTCTGGTCGGACTATACCTTGAAAATCACCTTGTCCTCCTTCAGAAAATCATGTAGGTATTTAGTGTGTTGGAACGCTTTTAAATAACTTACACTTTCCTTAGGTTGTGATGTCATAATTACATTAATGCGTCTTAGTGGAACAGTTCACTGACGCAGTAACGCCAGCAGTGGCAATTTGACTTTAAGTGTCTGACTTTTATCAAGCAGTAAAACCATTGTCATGCCTCTGATAAACCTGATCAGGAAGGAGACGTAACGGAAACCACAAGGTGGTCAATTTCAGAACTACAGATATTAGTGGTAAATAATGTGGCTAATGAGTGAATTTGTACTCTACCAAAGTTGGTTACTAACACTAAATGGTAGCAGATTGGTAATTTTCCTTTATATAGCAGAGCATATTACTGTAAGTTCAAATAATATTATTTCTTTATCTATTTGAGCAAATTCCCGAGTCATACATATTATACAGTATAAGAACAATATGTGTTAAATACATTCATATTTGTTTTGTGAAATGGCACATAATATTATGTATATGAAAGTGCCGCAATTATTTTAAAGTTCTAACTGTTTTATAATAACATTTGTATCATGATCATGGATGACTTTCCTTTTCATTCACAGTTAATAATAATGAAATTAAAGAATTGTGTTCTTGTGCGCAAGAACACAAAAACATTCGCGAGAGTACAGTATGTGTTTGTGTGTGCAGAAGAGCAAGTTTGTGTAAGAGCAGGATATATCTAAACACGTGCAAGCAGTTTTGTAGCAGAGCAAAGTAAATGTAAGCGAGAGCAGAGCAAATATGAGTGAGCACATGTAGATTTTGCATGCGAGCAAAGGAGATCCGTGAATGCTGCGAGTTACACGTCAATACTGTGTGAAAAAAAAATTAACAAAACAGATGTTTGATTTTGCACTTTTGCCAACACCAGATTAATGCAGATTATGTCCCTTGTGGTGTTTTGACCTTTTATTCAGAATTTTTGTCTGAAGTCCCTTAAAACATTCACTTATGTCTACAGCTCCATCATAACCTTGACCTTAGATGTTACCTACTAGTAAACAGATCTGCCTGATTAACGTCTTTGGCTCGTCTTCTTCTCAGATACATGTCTGGGCACAAACTAAACGTTCACATACTGCCTTATACCACTACATCACTGGGCATGTGAACTGGACATGGCGATCAGCAGGGGAGAGACCCAAGATACCATTTGAAAATGGTTTATTCAAACACTCAAAATGGTTTGAACTGTCATATCAGGGGAGTGTATGCTAGAAACGAAACTTAATGACAATAAATAGTCATTTTATATAGAGTTTGTGAGCACAGAATAGGTATTACACACAAACTAATAACCTGTCTCTCTCTCTCTCTCTGTGTGTGTGTGTGTGTGTGTGTGTGAGAGAGAGAGAGTGTGTGTGTGTGTGTGTGTGTGTGTGTGTGAGTGTGTGTGTGAAAACCTAAGTAAACGTCTGCTCAGAACAGCTGTGCTGTATAAGCTCCATGACAAACAAAATTCTCCCACAGTCCAAATCCACTGGTAATTTACTGTCACTGTTCTACGCTATTCTGTGTTATTTAAATACAGTTCTATACTGTAGCTCTGATTTCTCTCTCCCGCAGAAGGTTGGATAAAGTGTTGTGACTGGTCACAGCAGTCCGGCCCCTAAAAAACAATTATCCTTGACAAAACCGGTTCAGTCCGGTTTAACGCGAAAGTGAAATTTTTGTGCTCCATTTTAAGAAGCGGAATGCAAATATCTTTAGAAAACAAAGCCGTTGAGTATCTGAATCTGAGCTGTCAATCAAGAATTATATGAACTTATACTACTCAAAGAACAAGTTCTTAAATTTAATATTAACAGAATTGAATATTAACAAGGTTAATGTCTGAAAACGTAAAGCTTTTAGCCGCTATTCTGTTGCAGTAGGTGTCTTCGTTTACGCGAAATAGAGCAATAGAACTGAGGTCGTCTGATTCAGAATAACCAAACTAAAGTCGTTCTAGGCTCATCTAAGAAATTGTTCCGAATCAACATGTTTACATGAACTGTATAAAAAGTACTAATAAACGCACTATATACTTCATATATTTCTATTTTGTCCTCTCAGCAGAAACAAACTGCGCAAATAGAACAGGCGTCGTACTGCAGGAAGTGTCACAAATGTCTCGGACTGTGAGCCAGTAGATCTAACAGTAAGTGTTTAGGTGTCCAACTAGATGTAGACTAGTTGTTTTATCAGGCTAAGACCGTGCTGTTTACACGATCATGTCGTAATTAGACTGACAGTGTGAGGTTAGTATTGTACCAATAGTGTGCATGTCAGTGTAACTAAAGAAGTAATATTTATAATATTTATTAGTAATATTATTAAGTGATATTTCGACACTGTTTCTTTGTATGACAGTGATTGAGTTAGTCTGTGACCCACTATGCACTTACAGAACACATTTTTCCTGCCTCTGTCTTCTTTTCCACTTTGGACTGATACTGTTCACTACACCCACGTTTTTGAGTTTGTTTTAGTGCTGTAAGATTACGTTTTAAACTTTATGCATTATTTGCTCATTTTAATAAACTATATTTTGTACTTATAAAGTTAGTAAAGGTGCCTGTCTACACCAAAGCGCTTCAAAAACATGAATGACTGTTTCTCTTTTGAGAACACTAACCTCTCTGTGCTCACATGAGGATGTTTACATTTGCATTTATAAAATTTAGCAGACACTCTTATCCTGAGCGACTTACAAAGGTGCTTTATTTATGTTTTTTGTAGCGACACAACAAATCACTTCTGCAAGTCTCTCTGGACAAGGGTGTCTGCCATATGCAGTAAATGTAAATATTGTAATTGAATATGTGTTCTGATTATTAATCTGCATGTGCGTGTTTGCAGGTGTACAGCTATAATCTGTAGGAGGAGACATGACCTCCAAAATACGTGTCTCTGGGGAACAGCACACACAGAAAGGAGACAGGTGAGAGAACATAAATAAACATACTTGCAGTGCATAGGTTTGTGCACTTATTTACTTGGGATATCTGAATAAATCTAAATTTATTGCATTTAGTAGATGTTCTTAGCCACACAGACCTCTTAAAAGTGCTTTGATATCCATTCACAAAACCCTTGAATAGTACCAGCAGGTAACAATCTTAAATCATATACTGCCAGAAACAGTTGTCTCTACTGAGACAGAGACACAATGCATAATACAAAGATGAAAGATAAGTATAAACTTCAGAAAGTTTAAGACCAGCTTAATGTAATGTAAAGTTGCTCTCTGGTATAACTCTGGTCAACTTGAAGATCACTTAGTAAATAACAAGAAACATAATAACGAATTTAGTGTTTTCAACATCTTTGTACGAATTCTTTAAAAAACATTCAATAAAAATCGCAACGATAGACATAAATACATATTAATTTATATTTGCACCATTTATACACACATTAGTATTTTGGCCTTAAAATAATATCTTTTTAATTGTGTATGTTTGTCTGATTCAGGGTAAGAGATCAGACTCCCCGGAACCCAGCAGTGTATCCATGAAGAGTGACCAGTCAATGGACATTCCATTACAGTTCAGAGAGGGAGTGTATCCTACTGAACTCAGGTAAGGATGACGTAGGGAATGTGACTGTTCTACTGAGCTCAGGTAAGAGTGAGTCCTCCGCTTACACTTCAGAGAGGGAGTGTATCCTTCTGAGCTCAGGTAAAGATGATGTAGGGAATGTGACTGTTCTCCAGAGCTCAGGTAAGATGGAGTCCTCTACTTACACTTCAGAGAGGGAACGTGTTCTGATGAGAGGTGATGGTCTTGATAGACCATCGATAGAGATAAATACATATGAATTTATATTTGCACCATTTATACACACATTAGTATTTTGGCATTAAAACAATATGTTTTTAATTGTGTATGTTAGTCTGATACAGGGTAAGAGATCAGACTCCCCGGAACCCAGCTGTGTGTCCATGAAGAGTGACAAGTCGATGGACCCTAAACGTCAGTTCAGAGAGGGAGTGTGTCCTACTGAGCTCAGGTAAGGATGATGTAGGGAATGTGATTGTTCTACTGAGCTCAGGTAAGGATGATGTAGGGAATGTGACTGTTCTACTGAGCTGAGGTAAGCATGATGTAGGGAATGTGACTGTTCTACTGAGCTCAGGTAAGGATGATGTAGGGAAGGTGACTGTTCTACTGAGCTCAGGTTAGGATGATTTAGGGAATGTGACTGTTCTCCTGAGCTCAGGTAAGATGGAGTCCTCCACTTACACTTCAGAGAGGGAGAGTGTTCTGATGAGAGTTGATGATCTCCTGGTTTAGGACAGTGTTCCTCACTCCTAATCCCACCTGATCAAACTCACTCAGCTCATTATGAAGCCCTTCATGAGCTCCATCAGTTCATCCATAGTTTTAGTTTTGAGGCCATGACACTAAAATATCTGCCCCTACAGAGACCAATCTTAACTTATGGATAGAGAGAAGACCTGCATCAGAAGACCTAAGTGTATGGGTGGAGCAGTATGGATGTAGGAGTTCAGCTAAGTAGGGAGGTGCAAGACCATGCAGAGCTTTGAATGTAAGCAGGACGAGTTTATACTGAATGTGTTGAGGGACAGGGAGCCACTGTAACTGATGTAGAATCGGGGTGTTGTGGGCTGACATTTTTTAACATCTAAGAGAATTCTGGGATGTAAATGAAGAGAGAGTTGCAGTAATCAAGATGGGATGTGATGAAAGCATGAACCAGAGTTTCAGCACCTTGTCTGGAGAGCATGGGCCTAAGTCTACTGATATTGTGACTGTAAAAAAAAGGCATTTTTAACCATTGACATGATGTGGGGTTCAAAGAGTGAGGAGTACACCAAAGTTCCCAAATGCAGTTGATGATTTGACCAAGACCCATCTAGACTGAGTTTAAAATCAGTTAATTTAGCGATTATGGATTTAGAACCAATAACTAAAATTTTATTTTGTAAGGATTTAACTCTAGGAAGTTTATGTTCATCCACTGTTTGAGATATTTGATACAAGAGAGTAAAGCAGGAAGTGGTAAGGTAGTGTTACCTTTGGTGCTACTATAAATCTGAGTGTCATCAGCATAACAGTGGAAACGGAGACCATGCCTGCGGATAATCTGACCAAGGGGCAACATATCGATTAAATAGGAGAGGACCAGGCACCGATCCCTAGAGAACATCTTGGGTAACGATAACAGTGTGTGATTTGTGTTTACCAAGTGTGACAAAATGTGATCTATTAGAGATATAGGAGATAAACCATTCAAGAACTGTATTAGTAATCCCAATGTCTGAGAGGCAGCTGATAAGTATGTTATGGTTTAATTGTGTCAAACACAGCACTTCTATCTAGAAGATCTAGAAGGAGGAGAACACACAGGGCACCAGAGTCAGTAGAGAGAAGGGGATCATTGAAACCATGTAACAGGGCTCTCTCAGTGTTGTGCGTAGTATGGAAGTCAGATTGGAAAGGTTCAAATAGATCCTGAGTATTTAAGAAAGATTGTAGTTGAGAGGCTGGAACCCTGAGTAGACAGGGGAGACTGGAAATGGGTCAGTAATTATCAAGTAGTGCAGCATTTAGTCCTGTTTTATAAAGAATGGCAGTTAAAGCTGAGGTTTTGAGAGCTGTAGGGACAGAATCCGAAGGGAAGCATTAATGAGAAGACATGGGAGAAATAGCAGAAGAACACTTAAGAAGAGGAGTTGGGGCAGGATCCAGCTGTAGGTAGATGAGCTGGATTTAGCTACAGTAGTAATGCTGTTACTGAACATTGCTGAGCTCCTCTTTTAATGACTAGACAAAAACAAACTCTCTTGATTACAGTTTAAGTTTCAAGTTTGGTTTATTTGTCATGTACATAGTCATACATAGTATAGTAATGGTTTGAGAGTGCTCTGTCCAAACTGAGGGAAAAAAACAGGGGTACATAAGGAAATATCTCTCTCTCTCTCTCTCTCTCTCTCTCTCTCTCTCTCTATATATATATATATATATATATATATATATATATATATATATATATATATATATATATATATATATATATATAAAACAATGTATGTACAATATATGTATAATATGTTTATCAGGCTTTGCCAGAAATGTAGCACAAATGTTTATTCCGTGGATCAGTGTGTGTTTACATGTGCACATAGTCTGGATAATATTATCCTGGAACACATGTTTTAATCAGCCTAAGCTTAGGTCAACTAAGACACTATGTCACACTATAACAATCAGACTGTAATATTAACAGGATCATATCTAAGTAAGACAGTTGTAGACTAATATAAGATCATGGATTTACATGTAAACATAGATAGTGAGGGGTTAACACTTGTGTAACAGTTGATTAATCTGATTGTATTATTCCTAGAAATACAAAAATCTTGGTGTTATCTTTGATCCAGAGCTCAGATTTGATCAGCAAATAAATTCTGTTATTAGGAATAATTTTTACAAGTTCAGAGAAATTTCCCAAAATCAAATTCTTTGTTCATGCTTAGGAACAAGTCATCTACTCACTGGCACTCAGAGTTGTTCAGATCAGCTGTTGACTGTTCCACAGTCTCCACTGAAGCTGAACTGTGACTGTGTCTGTTCCACAGTCTCGACTGAAGCTGAAGTGTGACTGTATCTGTTCCATAGTCTCGACTGAAGCTGAAGTGTGACTGTGTCTGTTCAGCTGCAGCACTGAGGCTGTGGAACAGTCCTCCTCTGAATATCAGCTCTGCTCCCTCTTGTGCAGATTTCAAACACTTCTTTTTACTCTGACATTTTCATTTCTCTGTCCATGTTTATGTTTGATGGCACATTTCCTTTTGTTTTACATTTCACAGGTTTTTGTTAAGACATTTTTCCTAACTTTCCACAGCACTTTGATCATTGCTGTTGTGGTAAATGTGCTCTATAAATAAAATGTACTTATCTTCTAACAAATCATCTTGTAAAGGAGCCCTTTTGTCTGTTTTGCTTTCCCTTGTCGTCCTTTGTTTATTGTTGTATCTGTGTGTTGTCCTTCTCCCTGCTCCTCCCACCATTCCTGCCACTCCCCAGCCTAACTCCACCCACCATTCCTGCCAAAGCCCCAGCCTAACTCCTCCCACCATTCTGGCCACTTTCCAGCCTAACTCCTCCCACCATTTCTGCCACTTTCCAGCCTAACTCCTCCCACCATTCCTGCCACTGCCCAGCCTAACTCCACCCACCATTCCTGCCACTCCCCAGCCTAATTCCACCTACCATTCCTGCCACTCTCCAGCCTAACTCCACCCACCATTCCTGCCAAAGCCCCAGCCTAACTCCTCCCACCATTCCTGCCACTCCCCAGCCTAACTCCTCCCACCATTCCTGCCAAACCAGGCTAACTCCACCCACCATTCCTGCCACTACTGACCTAACTCCACCTGTCATTCCAGCCACTTGTCCTTAGTCTCTGCATTGTTCTCTTCCCAGATTCCTCTATGTATATACTTCTCCTGTTTCCTGTCTTCCTGTTCTTGTTTGTTGACCTTTGTTTTCTTGTGGCTGAGTGTGTTTAGCACATTTGCTTTACTTTCACTTTCTATTAAAAGCCTTTTTGAGTTTCTACACTCACACCTGCATCTTCATCCTTTCTGCTGCTGCACACCAGGCAGCATCACAGATCTGTTATAAAATGCAGAAACGCAAGTGTTGATAATATATAATCTTGTATATTATCTACTTGTCTGTATAATCATGTGTTGTGCAGGTATGAATGTGCTACATATTCCTCCATAAAAGTCTGTTGTGTTTGTCCACAGTGTACAAAGAGAAAAAGCAGAACTCACCTACAGAAAACAATTGGAGTCCATATTCAAGGTATGTAACTGTGGGGGTGATTTCTAGTATATTTGGGTTTTAGGATGTAACAGAAGTAATAAGATTACTTTTTCCATTAAGTAATGAGTACAGTAATCCCATTACAATTTTAGATAAGTGATGAGTAATGGATTACTTTTTTTTAAGTAACTACCCAAACACTGCCAGAATGTTCTCCATCATGAAACAAAATCATGTAGTGATCTCTCTCTGTAACATGGTGGTGTTTTTTTGATTGTCTGTTGCTGTTTATTCCTAACCAGGAGCTGGAGCACAAAGTCGTCTCTCTGGTGAAGAAGGAGCTGAAGAAGTTTAAGAAGCTGCTGAGTCCAGATTACCCAGCATGCTCTGAGAGAGAGGTGGAGGATGAGGAGGATCAGAGCAGTGCCAGAGAGGGAGCACTGAAGATCACACTGCATGTCATGGGGAACATGAACCAGACAGACCTTGCTAACACACTACAGAGCAGTAAGAGCTCTGGATCATGGCTTTATGATGGCAGTATCACTATAACTAAATTTTGTCCTCTGTGTTTGTGCAAAGTGTTTCAGCGTTTTGATAAATTACTTCAACATCAAAGATAACAAGAAAATAAAATATTTGTGATCATGTTCTTCTGTTTATTAGAGTTATTCTCTGAATATCAACGAAATCTCAAACACAAACTAATGGATACATTTAAAAGAATTAATGAAGGAATTTCCCAACAAGGAAGCTCAACTCTTCTGAATGAGATCTACACAGAGCTCTACATCACAGAGGGAGGGAGTGGAGAGGTCAATAATGAACACGAGGTGAGACAGATTGAGACAGCATCCAGGAGACCAGCAACACAGGAGACACCCATCAAATGCAATGACCTCTTTAAAGACAAACCCATCAGAAGAGTGCTGACTAAAGGAGTTGCTGGAATTGGGAAAACGGTCTCTGTTCAGAAGTTTATTCTGGACTGGGCTGAAGGAAGAGCAAATCAGGACGTCCTCTTCATATTTCCACTTCCTTTTAGGGAGCTGAATTTGATGAAGGAGAAAATGTTCAGTCTGATGGATCTACTTCATCACTTTTTCCCAGAAACAAAACAATTACAATTAATACACTGTGATGCTTACAAAGCCATTTTCATCTTTGATGGTCTGGATGAGTGTTGACTTCCTCTAGATTTCCAGAACAATGAGAACTTGTGGAATGTAACAGAGTCGACCTCGGTGGATGTGCTGCTGACAAACCTCATCAAGGGGAATCTGCTTCCCTCTGCTCTCCTCTGGATAACCTCTCGACCTGCAGCAGCCAATCAGATCCCTCCTGAGTGTGTTGATCAGGTAACAGAGGTACGAGGGTTCAGTGACCCTCAGAAAGAGGAGTACTTCAGGAAGAGAATCAGTGATCAGAGCCTGGCCAACAAAATCATCACACACATGAAGTCATCAAGAAGCCTCTACATCATGTGTCACATTCCAGTCTTCTGTTGGATTGCAGCCACTGTTCTAGAGAGAATGTTGGGTGAAGCAGAGAGTGGAGAGATCCCCAAGACTCTGACTCAAATGTTCACACACTTTCTGATCTTTCAGATCAAACACAAGGATAGAAAGTACCATGGAAACACTGACACTGATCCTCAACAGACTAAAAAGTCAATTCTGGCACTGGGAAAACTGGCTTTCCAACAGCTGGAAAAGGGCAACCTGATCTTCTATGAGGAAGACCTAAGAGAGTGTGGCATTGATGTCAAAGTAGTGTCACTGTACTCAGGAGTGCGTACCCAAATCTTCAGAGAGGAGTCTGGGCTTCACCTGGGGAAGATGTTCAGCTTTGTGCATCTGAGCATTCATGAGTTTCTGGCTGCTTTATATGCATTTCTCTCCTTCATCTCCAAAAAGAAAAATGTGTTGAAACAGCAAAAGAAAGGTCTCTTTAAAAGATCAACCATGTCTGACTTCCTTATGAATGCAGTGGACAAGGCCTTACAGAGTGAGAACGAACATCTGGACCTTTTCCTCCGCTTCCTTCTGGGTCTCTCACTGGAGTCCAATCAGACTCTCTTATGAGGCCTACTGACACAGAGGAAAAGAAGCTCTCACAGCAAAGAGGAAACAGTCAACTACATCAAGGAGAAGATCAGGGAGAATCCATCTCCAGAGAAATCCATCAATCTGTTCCACTGTCTGAGTGAACTAAAGGATCATTCTCTAGTACTGGAAGTCCAGACATACCTGAGCAGAGGAGGTGACCATTGTCTCCATGGAGCCAGTCTCTCTCCAGCTCAGTGGTCAGCTCTGGTGTTTGTGTTGCTGAACTCAGAAGAGGAGCTGGATGAGTTTGACCTGAGTAAATATGACCCATCAGAGGAATGTCTACTGAGACTGCTTCCATTGGTTACAGCATCCAGAAAAGCTGTGTGAGTATTTTCATTCATAAACACATTACTGCACTGGTGTTAGTACATCATGATCTCCATCATAAGGTACTTTGTTAATTTGTGAGTGTTCCTTAAACCCCTCTGTATCCTGTACCCTAATCACTATGCAAGGTGTTAGCTGACCAAATCATTAATCCTAAAGTGCTTCTTAAGTGTCTTTGTGCTGCCTTTCCTCTGAGTACAGGCAGTGCTCAACAAATGCACCACAAAAAACCTATCACACACTTCTCTCTCTCTCTCTCTCTCTCTCTCTCTCTCTCTTTCTTACACACACACACACACACACACACACACACACACACACACACACACACACACTGTAAGTGTATATTTCTCTCTTACACACATTGACATTATAACTCTTTCACTTGTTACAGTGTTCACTTACCCCTGCCCTGCTTACCTACAACCAGCGATGGAAACAGGTGTAGACCAACATTTAAGACGTGTAAAATATAATACATTTATCTGACTGAATTATAATTACAAAGGTATTAGAGTAAATTCTATTGTGTAGCACAGTTTAATTGATGAGAATATGTATAACTAACTTTATAAAGTTACTTAAGCATTTACATTATGTCATACTACCTGAATGTTACCCAATAGATGCATATAAAGTAAGAGAGAGGTAAAGAAAGAGTGAGCGAGAGAGAGAAGTAGAGAGAGAAAGCCCCAGGTAGAGGTTTCTCCAAACCTCACTGCTCAGTCCACCAGCTCTGCTCCAGCTCCACTCCAACTCTCCCCCTAAACCCTCCACCTCCAGACCCTGACTTCAGTCTTATCTTCACCAAGACCAGGTGGTTTACCATCACTGACCAATCACAACTAACCACATTCTCTTATCACCCACACCATGGGACAGCAATCAGGTATCACTGACGCAGGAACTCAGCTGGTGGTAGGACAGTGATTTACAGTCGTGAATAACAACTCACTTCCTGTAAAAGTGACCGTGATGTGACCCCTCTTGTATGTGTCACGTCTGCACTTCCTGTCATACTTGTTTCCCCTCTTTGGTCTTCCTAGTGCTGACCTTTGTCTATTTACACTGTTTGCCTTTTTGACTGTGGTCCTGCCTGAGAGGCCCAGCAGATGCAGCAGGACTAGAGCAGGTGAAGGGTACTGTGGAGAGACAGGCTGAGGGGATGGAGATGGACATTCTTCTCCACACACATCAGTTCCTCCTCTTATCCTAAGAGACACTGATGAACCAGTATATCCAGGGCTTTCTCCTCTTCTGGGGTTTGTGTGGACATCACTCCCCACTGCTCAGTGTGAACTGCCTGCACTTAATCTCTGCACAATATCATCACACTGCTTCTTTATCTCTGTTACACAAACTAACAGTTTTGTTCAGTTTCCTCCAAGGGAATATGGAACTCCTTTATAAAATTTAACTCACCCTTCTGTCTCTCCTCCACAACTTTACCAACTGAATCCGTGTCTGGTAGCGTCTTTGATCAAATTATCGTAATTCTGTTTGACTATTAATCTATTGTTTGCCTGTTGACTTGTGGGACTGTTTCCAAACTTAGGCAGGGGTGGAGTTAACAAAGAAGCAATTTGAACTTGCTCTGAATTAAAAGCGTGCGTGTGTATGTGTGCGTGTGTATGTGTGCGTGTGTGTGTGTGTGCGTGTGTGTGTGTGTGTGTGTGTGTGTGTGTGTGTGTGTGTGTGTGTGTGTGTGTGTGTTATACAAGAGAGAGAACAGAAATCACCATCTTGATGCATAATTAACCGATCAATTTAACATGTCTGTTCAATGCAGTTAAATTAATAGTGGTGTGTTGTAATAAGGAATAAGCACATTTTGTGTTTTGTCTGTGTGTGGATTTCAGAAAGAACAGTAGAGACAGGTAGATAAAGAGAATAGAGATATTTTGTTTATCTAAATCAGTAGTTCTCAAACATTTTAGACCAAGTGTCTCCTATAAATCATCCCACAGATACACAGACGGTGATCACTTACCATTTCAGTAAGAGGGTTGAGGAGTTTAGCTGAGTAAAGCTGTACGATGTCCAGGATGAGGGCAGTGGTCTTCAAACACAGATCTGACTCTGCCTCCATTTTGTTATGGTACTCAGTCTTGATTGTGGTGAGAGCAGAGAGGTTATTCTCACAACAGAAAGTATCAACCCCACTAGCGAAGAACATCAAAACCTGCACAGCTTTTAATGAGAAGGTTGAAAATTCACTCTGTCTTTGGATCCAGAAGTTCTACAATTACATCTGTTTGAATTCTGACATCAGTATCTCATCAGATGATAACTGGAGCAGCTTCTCTTATTCAGCACAGATCAGATCCTCAGTCATTCCTATGAGGTGAAAGGTGAAGGGGTTCCCGATGGCCCTGATTATGTCACACACTTCAAAAAGTGTCAGAGAGGCCCTGCGTTCAATGTTAAGCTCATCAAAACAGGAGAAACTATCAACGAGATAGACTAATTTTTCCTGCCATACTGAGTGTCCAAATACACTCACAAAGGGAGATTGTTGTTCTTGCATAAACACGTGTAGCTCAGATGCAGTGCAAAGAGCCTTGTGAGCACTTTTCCCCTTGATAACATCTCACTTCAGCACGAAGCAAATGTTGCACATGTTCACTGCCCAGTACCTCACAAAGCACATTGAACAAAGTTATTGGTTGAGCCTTTATTAACTTCACTGCATCATTCCTCCTGATATCGGTTTCCTGATGTTATGACATTATCCTGTGCTTTTGCTGGGTTTACATGTTTTATCATTTTATCTAGTGAAAAGATAAAGATGACGCCAGAGAGGTCGACTGCTGGCACCACTCCTCCGACCGTACTTTGTACTTTCTCCGAAATTCTTGCCTTCTTATCTTTTCTTTTTACTATGATGCGCATCTCTTATGACAGAAACACTCTTGTTTCTTTCAGTTTACAAAATACTCACCTCAAACCATTTCTAACCTCAGACCTAAGTTGGCAGAGTGAGATCCTAAGGGAAAACAAAGGACGCAACACAAAGAAATGGCCGTGAGGAAACGGAGCCGGTGTAAGGAACAGGCTGAGGCCTCGGGCACACTGAGCTCCCTTACCTAGCATCCTGCTAGCCAATGTCCAGTCTCTGGATAACAAGCTCGACAACCTCTGGGCCAGGATAAAGTTCCAGAGGGACATTCGGGACTGCAATCTCCTCTGCCTCACTGAGACCCAGCGGTACCGAGCCATGCCATCTACCTGGCCGAGTTTTTCTCGGTGCGCCGCATGGACAGAATAGCAGAATCGGGGAAGTCGAGAGGCGGTGATGTGTGCATGATGGTAAACAATGGCTGGTGTGATAACGATAATGTTGTTACTCTCGCCCGGTCTTGCTCACCCAGTCCTTTTTACCTTCCTCGTGAGTTCACTCTGATCATCGTCAATACCGTGTACATTCCAGCTCAGGCTAACACGGACATCGCACTGTGACAACTCCTTGAGGCTCTTAAACAGTTTCAGTTAAATCACCGGGACACTGCACTTATTGTGGTTAGGGATTTTAACAGCACTAACCTCAAACATGCATTGCCAAACATTTATCAGCACATAACCTGCCCCACAAGAGGCAATAGGATACTAGACCACTGCTACACCCAATACAAAGATGCAAGTCGCAAGCTCATCCACTATTTGGTATGTCAGACCATGCTGCCATCTTCCTCATACCAAAATATAAACAAAGGCTGAAACTGGAAACTCTGGTTCAGAGGGAGGTCACTTCATCACCTCTTCACTGCCAGCCATTGACCCATTGCAGTTTGCATACCGTCACAACCGCTGCACTGATGATGCAATTGCAAATATGCTCCGCAGCACACTGACCCACCTGGACAAAGAGAGGGGTAACTATGTTAAAATGCTTATAGTTCAGCATTTAACACCATTATCCCCTCCATACTCACTACCAAGTTGGAGGACCTGGGACTACATCCATCCCTGTGAGACTGGATCTCCAACTTCCTAACAGATAGAACACAATCAGTAAGGGTAGGCAACTGTGTTTCATCCACACTCATCCTCAGTACTGGAGTAGGTTAAGCACCTAGAGAACTGGTGCCAGCAAAAATAATCTACTCCTCAACGTCCACAAGACAAAGGAGCTGATTGTGGACTGCAGCAAAAAGCAGGAGCGGCATTATCAACCTGTTCAGATCGCCGGAACCATGGGGGAAAGAGTTGACAGGTTCAGGTACCCTGGAGTTCAGACTGCCCTCCAAGGTGCTGCGGAACTTCTACACCTGCACTATTGAGAGCATCCTCTCAATGTCTATGTCTGACTATGGAGATTCAGTTGGGGAGGGGTGGACTATGTGTTGATCATCTAACGGTGTATTAGCGTACAGACGGCGATTCAGACACTTTATTTCATCTGCTGGTACTGATAAACGAAAGTAAGATTATTCATGCGGTATTTGGCATCGAATAAACATGATTGTTAGCTTAACATTTAAACGAAGAAGCTAAATGTTAGTTAGCAAGCGTTAGCACATTTCCTATGAAAGTGGAAAATTCATATAATCAGCGGTTCTATGTTATCTGTGTTTTAAGAAGACTTGTTTCTGTGATGTGCGTTAAATATTAACTTTTATTCACTACAATGTGACTTTAATCCTGATTTTTCTGTTACAGACGAATTATTGGACAGTGTGCGCGCATGCCAACTGCTGGTGAAGTGTAACGGTTCAGCTCGTGCTGTTTCCGCTCTGTGACGTGTGATATTCGATGTGTTCACACGCGTCTGTGCGCAGATGTTTGTCCCTAAATGTGCGGGGACGGTTATGGCTTTAAACCAAACCTTCAGTTCACACTAAATAGTATACATGTTATTTATAAAGCAACATTAAAACAAGTGACCAAAGTGCTGTAGTCAGTATCCTCTGATACACACAGTATCCTCTCTCTCTCTCTCTCTCTCTCTCTCTCTCTCTCACATACACACACACACCCCATAGGTATTGCATAGTGAATAGAGGTGCAGCTTCACTTAGTGTGGGTGTGGTAATGTGTTTGTGAGAAACATTTTTTGTCTGTAGTTGTGTGGGGGAGAGGCAGTGTGAGTGTGATTGTGTGTTTGCATTTGTGTATACATGTGTTTGCACACATGCACATTAGTGAGAAAGTGTGAGGAATTTTTCTCCTTCTCTCTGCAGGCTGTATAACTGCAGTATTACAGATAAAGGTTGTGCTGCTCTGGCTTCAGCTCTGAGGTCAAACCCCTCATCACACCTGAGAGAGCTGAATCTGAACTACAATAAACCAGGAGACTCAGGAGTGAAGCAGCTCCCTACTCTACTGGAGGATCCACACTGTCAACTGGAGAAACTAGAGTGAGTTACTGACTTACTGCCTCTTTACACACACACACACACACACACACACACACACACACACACACACATACACACACATACACAGTGGGTGTCCTATCACTTTTAAACACACACATAGTCAGTATCCTCACACACATACACACACTCAAAATTATCAAACACACACACTATCCCCTCACGTACACACACAGTCAGTATCCTTTTACACACACAGTGGGTGTCCTCTCTCTCTCTCTCTCTCTCACACACACACACACACACACACAAACACACAGTGGGTGTCCTCTCACTCTCTCACAAACACACACACACACACACACACACACACACACACACACACACACACACACACACACACTGTCAGTATCCTCTCACAGACACACTCACACGCAGAATAGCTGACAAACACCCACATTCACACACACACATGCAGTCAATACCCCCACCCCTGACACACAGAAAAATATCCATCCTACAAACATAAACACACAGTCAATATACTCAAACACACATAGACAAAGTCAATATCCTCACACACAAACACACACACACATACACACACACACACACACACACACTGTCAATATCCTCTCATTTTCACATGCAAGCACACACACACACAGTCAGTATCCTCTCACGCGCACACACACATATATGCATAGTGAGTGTCCTATTACTTTTTCACACACACACTCAGTATCATCACACACTCAGTGTCCTCTCATGTGCACCCATCACACACACACACACACGTACACACAGTCAGAATCCTCTCTCACACAAACACACGTACACACGCACACACACAGTCAGAATCCTCTCACACACATGCGCACATACACAGTCAATATCCTCTCACACACACAGTATCCTCTCTCTGACAAACACATTCACTGTTATACACACACACCTTCACACCCACTCATGCAGTCAATATCCTCTCACAACCACACACACAAGCACACGTTCACACACACACACACACACACACACACACACACACACACACACACACACACACATACACACACACACACAGTATCCTCTAACGTACACCCACACCCACACACAATCAGAATCCTCTCACACACAGTCAGAATCCTCACAAATGCACACACACAGACGTCCCGTTCAGCCGTTAAGCCGCGCGCAGACTAAAGCCGCCCTCCGTCCAGCTCGCGAGCCCCGTACACGTCGTGCCGGGGCGTCTCGCGGAGAGCGACTGGCTCGAGATGGTGTCGCGTGAGGAGGGCGAGGAGGCATGTGACGTGATTGGGATGCTGAAGGTGTTCTGGACACGTGCTGTGATGTGGATCTGCAGAAGCAGGTGAGCCGCTGCGTCCAGGTTTGGGTGTGAAGACTACAGAGCACTAGTTGTACATGCTGATTCACATCTGATCAGACTTTCTACGTTTACATCTGATAAGAGGCGGCTTTAATGTGCGCCCTTTAGGGCTAAATCACATAATATTAATAAAGAATATTATATATTTTTATTTTATTTTAACATGCCTTAAATAATGGGTATTTTATTTAATAGTAATCTATTTTAAAGAGGATTTTAGGTAGTTTTTTGGTTTTTGGTTTCTCACAGTCATAATTGTTAGGTTAAGTGTCATGGAAATGATCTAGTGTACAATTTATTATGATTATTATATTTCAGTGCTATAAATGTAATGCAGTTTGGTCTTTAATGGAGTATCACTCATAAATATACTTAACTAAGGCTTGTTTTGTTCCAATAGTTTAAAAGCAGGTCTGTGTTCTGTCCATGTGTGAAGACTTGATAGGGAATCATACAGGCTTTAGTCATAATCTACAGCAGGAATTTATAGGAACTTACTGGGGAAAAATGATTTGGGTCTCACTCACCTGTTTCCAGTCACTGAGATCCTCAAGCTCACGTTTGTTAATTTAGTTACTGTTGAGTGTAAATGTCATTATACTGGTCCCAGTCAGAACGTGGTGAATTACTAGTCTCCTCTCTGTTGAGTGTAAATGTCATTATACTGGTCCCAGTCAGAACGTGGTGAATTACTGGTCTCCTCTCTGTTGAGTATAAATGTCATTCTATTGGTCCCAGTCAGATTACTGGTCTCCTCTCTGAAGCAGCAGGTGCCCTTTACCATATGGCTGGCACAGGAAACGCTTACACAGGTAATATCCTCACATATGTGTATGATCACATCCTTACACAGGTAATATCCTCATATATATGTATGATCACAACCTTTCACAGGTAATACCCTCATATGATCACAACCTTACACAGATAATATCCTCATATATGTATATGAACACAACCTTACACAGGTAATATCCTCATATATGTGTTTGATCACAACCTTACACAGGTAATATCCTCATATATGTGTATGATCACAACCTTGCACAGGTAATATCCTCATATATGTGTTTGATCACAACCTTTCACAGGTAATATCCTCATATATGTGTATGATCACAACCTTACACAGGTAATATCTTCATATATGTGTATGATCACAACCTTTCACAGGTAATATCCTCATATAATCACAACCTTACACAGGTAATATCCTCATGAGATCCTGATGACACGTGAAAACCTTCTTTGCTGTCTTTGTTTACCAGATCCCTTTTTTTCTCAGACTCCTTCCTGTTTACAGATGTTGCTCGGTTTCTGTATTTATTAGATGCTACATTATTAGGAAAAATACGTTCCACTCAAGGTTATAGTTGATTTCTCAGGATGATGTGATGTCTCAGATTAGAAGTCTAAAGAGTCCATAAACCCAGACCAGCACAGCAGTGGCCCCTCCTAGTGTGAAGAGGGTGCTCCACCCCCAAACATCCAGGCCCCACCCTCCAGCACCCTCCCTCCTCCCTCCTGCAGACCCAGATTTACAGCGTGCCAAACCCACCAGAAAGCACAAAGAGCACCTCACACCATCAGCAGAACCAAGTACAAGGAAACTGCAACCTCAACTAATTCCACTCACTGCCTACAGTTCCCAAAAACACTTGCAAGTCTCTGAAAATACCAGTTTATACAGGAGGGGATTAACAGAGATTATATTATATGCACAAGAAGAGGGTGGGGGCTCATGATAATGAAATGGCTACATCTGGTCAGAGCAGTTAATGGAACAATCTTCAACTCAAAAAATACAATAAATAAAAATGTATTAGTTTGTAATAATGTGCAAATTCTTAGTCATTGCTTGGATTTATTGTGTTAAATGAAGAGCAATGCAACATTATTCAGTGTGACAAGCAATAAGCAAAAAGCATTTTGCTTATTCCTGCTGGGTCTTTCATTCATAAAGTCTTAATTCTGAATGTGTTAGATGATGTCAATGTTACCTAATCATGTAGAGCTAGGCGTGTTACAATAGAAAAGCTGAATATAAGTGTGAAGGGAACTCAAGGGATTGGGACTAAACAGCTGTGTAGCCTTAAGAAAACCACTTATCAGTGAGGCTAACTGGCAAAAATAGCTTCAATTTGATAGGGAGCATAAAGATCGGACTCTGGAGCAATGGAAGAAGGTAATGTGGTCTGATGAGTCCACATTTACCCTCTTCCAGAGTGATGGGCGCATCAGGGTAAGAAGAGAGGCGGCTGAAGTGATGCACCCATCATGCCTAGTGCTTACTGTACAAACCTGTGGGGGCAATGCTATGATCTGGGGTTGCTACCGTTGGTCAGGTCTAGGTTCAGCAATGTTATGTGCCCAAAGAATAAGGTCAGCTGACTACCTGAATATACTGAACGACCAGGGTATTCCATCAATGGATTTTTTCTTACCTGACGGCACGGACAATTCCAGGATTCGTCGGGCTCAAATTGTGAGAGAGTGGTTCAGGGAGCATGAGACATCATTTTCACACATGGATTGGCCACCACAGACTCCAGACCTGAACCCCACTGAGAATCTTTGGGATGTGCTGGAGAAGACTTTGTGCAGTAGTCCAAATCTCCCATCATCTATACAAGATCTTGGGGAAAAATTAATGCAACCCTGGCCAGAAATAAATGTTGTGACATTGCAGAAGCTTGTGGAAACAATGCCACAGTGAATGCATGCCATAATCAAAGCTAAAGGCGGTCCAACGAAATTTTAGAGTGTGTGACCTTTTTTTTGGCCAGGCACTGTATATGCCCAGCAGTGCTCGTCTGCCTTGTGGTGTGTGATATTTGTGGACAGAAAGAGGGGAGGGGCTCCTAGCTTTATAAAGCCTGTGGTTTGCATTAATGAACACATGGGTCATCGCCTGTTGTTTCTGCATGCTGAGGTCAGTATGACCTCATAAGTGAAAAGGTATTAGGATGAGAACAAGCATAGTGCCCTACAGGTATATGTTTGTGTGCACATGTGTAGATGTTAGTGACATGTTTACATTCATATTGTTCACATAATGTTTAATAGTGGTGTCTCCCTGGCAATGTAAACATCCCAGTGTTAGTGAGAGATGGCTCAGACATTGGGCTAAACCACACTGATCCTGCTTGCTGCGTGAGAGAAACAGCTGGCAGGATCAGTGTGGTTTAGCTCCATGTTTGAGCCATCTGACTCTGACCAAGAGTCTCTTCAACAGGAAAATGGACCCCAATAAAATCTTATCGATGACAAAATAGTGTGTCCAAAACTCCAGCTGGTTGAGCTAAGATTCACTCAGTTATAAAGAGGCTGAATTATGTGTACTCTTCATTAAAGTGGGTGGTGTTCCCTTAATTAAAGTGGGTTGTGTACTCTTAATTAAAATGGGTGGTGTTCTCTTAATTAAAGTGGGTGGTGTACTCTTAATAATCCCTTAGAGCAATGCTGGTTGTGGAAGCTTTTGAAGCTGACTCAGGGGCGCCGTCAGGGATTTTGGGCCCCATGAAAAGATATGACACTGGGCTCCACCTTCCCATCACCCCAGGCCACGCCCACCCTGAAAATATAGCATTGTGCATGTAGTGGAATTCACTATTTGATGTAAGACTGAAATCATCTATAAGAAAAGTGCTAAAGACCATATTTTACAGTTTATGGAAGCTTTCTAGTCTTTTAAAAACAGAGATCTTTTCCAACACTAATGAATTTATTTCTCATGGGAACAATCCAGTGTGATCTGCCTTAGACTTATACAGAGGCCTTGAAACCACCTGCATCAGAGCCTCTGTTTTGCACATATAGACTCAAAAAGGTCTCTGACCTTAAGATACCCCAGAAACATTATTCATCTTTATGCTTTCAGACAGTCTTGCACCACTCTGCACGTGTGACAGGGAGCTTCAAAGCCTATTTTAATTAGATCACAGATCGTCTCATGAAAATACAGATTAACGTTTGGCCTTTCCTTTGCCTCAAAACATTTGATCACCTCATTCCCCCCTTTCATGATTTTGTCATGAACTATTGTCTCGCTGTCTCTATTTAATGTGTCATTGTTTTATATAAATGTTAACAATGTTGTGACTTTAGTTTATTATTTCTAATATGAACTATTGAATTTAACTGTGTGCCCTGTAACATTCTTTTCTTACTTATGTGGCCAACATCCATTGGGCATGACGAAGGTTTCTTATATTATCACACAAATATCTTAGGTTATACAGTTACTTCAGTTTATAAATTATGTTAATACTGTTATTTGGAATAAAATTACAGCAGGATTCTCCGAACAGAACACATACACCTCCCCTCTCGGCCAAAAACTTATCCAGAGCTATACGATTTTGCCAGGTCATTAATGACATAGCTTCCAATTGCACCGCCACTGCTGTTAGTGCATCAGTATAATTAATAAAATGATGCTGATTATAGTATATGTAATTTATCCAATCAATAGTTTTGTTTATAGTAAACCACCAGAGAATTGATTCAGATCCCGCAGCAATTTGATTTCTAGCCTTAAATTAATCCGAAGCCCCCCTATGAACTCCAATAGCATCAATGATACTTTATCATCCAAACTACCCTTCGGTGCCTCACGTTGCTGAAAACAATGATAAGCATCGTTGTGTGGGAAGTACAGCTTCAGGTACAGGAACCATAGGAAATGACACAATCAACATGACTCTTACCCCCACATACCCAATGAGTATCCGGAATTACGACACCATCATATTTCTGCATGAGACGTGCATGATTAACCAGGTCTTGTTCTACAAAAGTTCCATTGGAGTTGTCAAAATAATGGGTATTGTTAAAAGTTGAAATATAACAGGTTCAGTGTAATCCATAATCCAAATCCTACAACATTTCCTTGTGAAATTTCCCACATTTTTCCTCCTGTACAATAAAAACAATCAGGACACACTGTGGAATTCATCAAAGTAATACTTTTTTTCTTACAGTTGTAGCTTTCTGCACAGGTGTCTGCCTCCAATTCTCTGAGCTCAATGAGTTAATTCTGTTCACCAATATGGACGTAGCCAGCCCTCTATCCCAGTAAACCTGTCTCTTGTCTGTCATTATTCAAATCTTTAACCCTACACACCGCCTCCCATCATCCAGCGCTGGCGGTGGTTCAAACGGTCCCCATGGCAACCGCTCCACTCCAACTGTTGCTCTTACAGGCACTTGGCTAAACAACAACTGCAGCCAACAGAGCCCTTTTCCAAATCCTCCTTATTCCTTATTCATCCAATTTATGTCACTTAGTCAGCCGATACAATTTAACATTTATTAAGTCTAGCGATTTCCGACACGCCACACCTGCAGAGTTTCTATATATTTTCTCAAGCCAAAAATGCATTTGCACTCCCTGCATCTCATTTAACAAATTGCTATCCATGTGATTATTTTAGTCGCAAATCTATTCACTTGATTCTAAGTTTGTTAGATTTGTTAGATCTATTTTGTTAGATTTAACTGCTTATTGATTATTGAATATTGATTTAGCCAGAACTTACTTGGGTAAATTAGATATTCACTGTTCCAAAAATAATATTAACCGCCACTCGCTCTGGTTAAATTTCTTATCCTGTATATTTTAACTTTACTCTTCTCCTATTGCTGCTATTTTAAAATGTCCATCATATGTATGCTCGCTACTGCTTTAACTGTTACCAGTTTTATATACGATACCTCTATCATTTACTTTATATTTATTACTAAAACAATGTCTATATGTTTTGCATGCACGCATTTTATAATGAGATATTATTAATGACGTTTAGAAAGATCTGTCTGCATATCCATTCACTTCCTTTGTTAAATGACCAAACCAAAATAATCTTAATTATAACCCAGAAAAAACTGTTATGCTGGTATGCGTCGTACAATACGTCATTGTTGATAATCTGTTAACTCGCGATGGCCACATCAACACAAACACAGTTTTTACAGACAAAACATTTAACACTTTTCTCTTAGTGCTGCTTTACTCACGAGATCTACTATTCTTCTCTTTATTCTTTTAATCTCTTTATTCTCTTTTTTTCTTTTATTATTTTATTCTCATTATTCTCTTTTATTCTTTTATTCTCTTTATTCTGCACATTTTCTTTACTTCACTTGTTGTGGTCACATTTATACAGAAACAACTGGAACAAACATACCTGTTAACATTCATCTCTTCAGCGCTTTTTTTCTCTGGAGCTCTATTTATTTCTCTTTATTCTCTTTATTCACTGCACATTTTTCTTTACTTTATCTTTCTTTATTCAACTGTTTTTTTTTTTTCACTATTTCCCTTTACAGTAAGTTTTTGTGAAACTATTTTCACTTTTACCGGTTGATTTTCTAACTGTTACTCCATTTTTTGTTATTTTATATTTTTAGCAAACAATTCTCACTCCTTCAATTCCCAGTCTGCACCCTTAAGACCCCCAAAACCTGACTACAAAGCTCTGTGGACCAGGTCTGAATACCACCTATGCAGAATGTTTTAACAGGGATTTAAGAATGTCTAACAGTGTCAGGTGGGCATGACCTTTATATATTTTCTTCAAGGACACTTACATAACCATTTAAATTTTTTTATTGTAACGAATCTGCTGGCCTGAGTGCTGATGGGCGTGGAGCAGGATGCACAGATTCCCTCGATGAAGTGACGCATTTATTAACAAAAGACACAAACAACAATAGTGGCACTCATATACAACATGAAGGAAAGACATGACTCATACACGTAACAAAACACAGACTCTAGTAACATTGAACGAAGATTACATACGCATTTTACATTTAACAGCAGACTAACAATGACCAACACAGTACACACACTATCAGAAATTTAAATAGACAAAAGAGACAAGACATTAAGCCCCATACAGGTGCATACAATTACAAAGGGCGTGGTTACAAACATTAAACCCCCTGCACACGGCAGGCCGTACCATGTGACTTGTGTGTGTGGGGGGGGGGGGGGGGGGGGCGTCCCGTGACATTTATAATACTTTTCCAGGTTTACACTATTATGTTCAAATCATACATTATTCAATATATGCAAATTGATATTCAATACTTACACCAACTGGTTCTTGGTATCATTATGTTCAACCTAAACTACTTCTATTTTTTTTAAAAAAGCGATCTTATTTCCTACCGCCAGGTGCCCATATTGCTTCTTCTGGTGATCCTTTTTCATAGCACCAAATGCCCATATTCTTTCTTCCGGTGCTGGGCTGGGATGTCCCATCCTTGAACCAAGGATCCCTCAACTGAGGCCCCTAGAGGCCTGTCAAAGAGGCCTTCTGAGGCTTTATGCTGAAGCCAACCATCCATATTCTTCTGCGTACAATATCATTTTATTACCTCACCCTGCACTGTGAAATACACATCCTATTCACAAAAGCACATGCTTTGGCTGGTAAAACATTTCTTATTAACACCAGTCTTGCTTGTCTTCCTAACTGGTTCAGTTCCTTCACTTTTAAGCTTCCCTAGTGTTATTATTACATATTTTAGTTTACTGTATCTAAATCACTACATAAGAGATTGTAGCCTGCACCCAGTAGTAGGAGGGTGTTTAGGGTGAAATAGTAGACTGTTTCTTTGTTGTGGTTTGTGTATATAAACATGTGATTTGTGAAAATGATTTAATTTCTTCTAATTAATAAACTGTTATAGTAGCTATAATCCTGATGTAATGATGCACAGTGTAGTGACATTTCACATGAGGAAAAAACATCAATAAAGGTATTTTTGAATGGATATAACTAAAAATTAATAATACATTTTCTTAGAATTATTACATAAGGATATATATATATATATATATATATATATATATATATATATATATATATATATATATATATAATCATAATCGAGAATCATCCATGAGTCTGAAGACATCTAGTTTTAATCACCCAGCTCTACTTATAATAGACAATAAAGGCTGAAGAGACTAACATTCCAGATGTAGTTTTATTTCAACAGTTATTTATTTTAATTACTACGAACAACAACAATGAAAGAGTGAATGTATGATGGTGCACAGACTGATGGGTGATAGAGGGGTGGAATATGAACATCGTAGAGAAAATAATGACAGGAGATCATTTTAATGTCAGAGTTGGTCAATGTTTGAATAAGTCTGGAAGTGGATACTTAGCCTGTACATGCACCTCCAGTTTTAAGTGATTTAAGTTTTCAAATGATTTGTACTTGATCACTTTAATACTAGTTATCAGAAATTGTACACATAGTACAATGATTCAGGAGTCACATTGATGTAAACACTTGGGACATGACAGTCATTCACATCCAGACTTATTTACCCCTCATTTATTTTCTAGTTGAGCTCCTCTAATACAGAAGAACATGTCAAAAAAACCAAAATGACTTTTATTTTGTGGGTTTAGAATGTGTATTTTGATGCTGGAGATTCATTTTCAGTCATGCTCTACATATTCTGATTCACCAGGGTCTTGTCTAATAAATTGAACACTTGAGTATATACATGAAATTACCAAGTAGCTGCACAGCATTTTCTACTAGGTGTCCTAGACATCTAAATGCACACAAAGTCATCAGTCACTATACATTGAGTGTGCAATATTCTTTTTGCTAAAACATCACAACAATGCTCAATGTACAATGCACTTATTAAAAGACAATATTAAATTCTTCATTGTTATTATGTTAAATGATTATGCTGGGATAGTGCTGTAATACTGTAAAGAAATAGTATGCTTTCTCATGTATACTTACATTTTGTAGGAGGATTGTGAATATTTTCAGCAGTGAATGGAAATATCCAGTCCTTTGCAATGCAAACATTGAAGCTAATCCATGCTAGAAGCCACTGAACAGTCTCTCAGCTTCCATCTTATAACTGCACCCAAAGAACTCCACATAAACTTCAGCTAAAATAAGCCTGTTCCTTTCCATGATGTCCCTTAGTATTGGTAATCAAATTAAGTAAAAACAATATGGATTACTGTATCAGTTTTGCCAAACAGCTTCACTCGCATGTGCTACACTTCATCTGGCTTAGAACACAAAGCAGTGCGCATATTTCAAACTCACGTAGTGGGTAAACAAATAAGGCAGGTGAGGTGTCTGCGTATTCATCTAAGCGTCCTCTATTTGTTGAAACAGCTGCCAATCACGCCGCTCGTGCTTGGACATTGGTTGTGAAGTCATTTGATAGCTTCGCCTCCCCTTCCCCCTTCACACCTTGGTGAGGATTGCTGTCACTCAAAGACATTAACTCTTCATTCTTCAAACAGAAACTGTGGACTCTAAGAAAGGAGGGTCTTGTCCCTTATTCACCCCTGCTACAGGAGTAACATCCATTTGCTTGCATATTTTGTTATTTTATGAATGAAAAGAACACGTGTTTTGTGCAAAGACGTGAGCAAGCAAATGAAGAGCTTTTCTAGCATTCTAGATACTTTTTAAACATGCCAAGCAATTGCTTTGATGGTAATTAAATTAATAATAACAATAATAATAATAATAATATATTACGGGTCTACACAGTCACATTTACTAAACCAGACATACTTGGTCAGGCTTAAGCTTCCCTCCAGATATTATCACTTGTTTATTTTACTGTATCTAAATCACTACATAATAAATTGTAGCCTAAACCCAGTTATAAGAGGGATAAAGACTATTTCCTCATTGTGGTTTATAACTATGACTTGTGATCACTTTGATACTTATGATACTGAATTTAGCGTAGCAATAAACATCCCTGATGTGTGAAAATTATTTAATTTCTACTCATTTAGCAAACTATTATAGTAGCTATAACTTTGAGACTGCAAAACCCTGATTTAGTGATGTAGAAGCGTTTCACATGAGGAAAAACTATCAAGAGGTATTGTTGAATTTATTTTGATTTAGCTAAATTTATTTATTTTTCCTACATTGCTTTTATACTTGCACAGTTTTGTTGTACTTGCATAATTTTGAGTCTCTTAAGGATCTTTAAAAGAAATAAACTTGCTGACTTTTTGCAAGTTTGTCTTGACTGCTGCAGAATGCTATTATTTTTGGACATTCAAAATTCATTCTAATAAATAAATGTTGCATGGAATTGTCCAATTTTTAATTATTAGTATGTAAGGGTGTAAAAAAATTTAATCATAATGAAGAATCATCAATAAGTTTGAAAAAAATCTATACTCAGAATGTAGTTTTATTTCAACACTTATTTTATTTTAATTACTAAAAACAACAACAATGAAAGAGTGAATGTATGATGGTGCACAGACTGATGGATGATAGAGGGGTGGAATATGACCATCACAGAGAAAATAATCACAGGAGATCATTTTAATGTCAGTGTTGCTCAATGTTTGAATCGCCGTAGTGTTTTGAAAGCATCTTATTCATCTTATATGATTTCTCCACTTTTGGTTTCTTCAGCTTGTTCTTCATTTTGAGGTTTTGAGGATGGCAGAACTAAAGAAAAATAAATAAATAAATAATTTACAAATGTGCAAAAATCCAAAATAATCATATTATTTGTATGTGTCAATCAAAAAAACATAATTTAGTCCAATATGAAGTTCTTCCAGTAAATAGACTTAGCTAACAGCTAAATGAATTTCACTTCTTACTGGTGTGGTACTTATGAAAGTTGCAAAAAGTGGTAAATAACTCCTACTCTGTCGTGGTTCTGTTCTTTAGAGACATCTGATAAAGATGTCAACAGTTTACTGGCCTCTTCTAGAGTTGTCTGAGTGACATTGATGATGTATAAGAGGCTTCTGAGCAGGTTCTGGTCCACTGGCTGAAACAGACATGAAGGATTAATATTTCCCACTCGCCCTCCGCTGGGCCTCTTTATCCTTCAATAATCCTCACAGTCAGTGACAAATGGTCCATTTGAAATAGGAAAATCAGCTCAGTGAAAATTATCCATGAAATGTGACGATTAACCAATTGAATCTGTGTGTCGCGTGCTTGGGCTCACGTGGACCTGCATGTGATGTCGGCCGTGGGTCTGCAGGCGTTGCTGGATCAGTTCACTCGCGCGACTGATCAGACCCCTCCCCTCACACATCTGTTCCAGCAGCGTGTCATAGTTCTCACGTGGAACCAGGACGTGGAGGCCATGAACATGGGCCCTGGAGGAGAGGCAGGGCTGGGCAGGATCTGAGCAGCAGATCAACGCTTTGATCACTGATCTGAAGCTGCTCTTGCACACACTGCCACTGTTCCTCCCAGAATGGTCCTTCTTTACTGAAGCTACGAGAGCAAGATGAACAAGAGTGCATTAATGTGACATGAATACACAACACAAAACAACAAAACAACGATGTGTAACGGTAAAGAGGTTATTAAAAGTATACCTTCCACACCTCCAGTCATTTCTGTAATGTGCATCTGTTTTCTGACAACCTTTCATTAAATGGTGCCACTTAAAACACCTTGCAGGTGTAACTGTACAAATTCTATTAAGTCATTATCTTTCTGCTGAAGTCATTTGTTACACCTTCATTAAATCATTACACTCACCACCATCTTCATCTACTCTCAAGTGGAAATGGAAGACGTGATTTTTCAGGTTCCGCAAGTGAACATTTTTAGTAAATGAGGATAGCTTGGCTAATTCTGGATTGTGTCCCCGTGTTGTAGAACTGGTGTTTGCACCTCGCTCAGCGGCCTGCAGATGTCTGTACAGGTCCTGGGTCCTCCTGATAGTCTCCAGCAGTGTTGGTTTCAGTTCATGAATCTCCAACATATGCTGCTCCACTGCTGATAAAACCACATCAGGAGCTTCTTATATTTTTGTCAACAGCATTTTTAATAGTTATAATGCAAACAATTATGTACAGGGTATTAAAATAAGAAAAATCTTTAGCAGCAGGTTACAAGGTTGTTATAGATATATGTTACATCTATATTTGGTTTTTCACTTTGAAAATAACTTAGCAAGAGTAGTTTGACAAAAATGAAAGACCCCATCAGTCCCACAGTGCAGAGTGTACCTTGGATCTGGTATGTAGGATGTGTGAAGGCCTCTGTGTATCTCAGGCGTTGTTTCAGGAGCTGACTTTCTCTCACACTCTCCTGTAGCTGCCCAGACATGAGCTAAGATCATCACAGAGAGACAGAGTGTTACAAACCCCAGGAATCACGCTCAGCCCTGCACTGCCACGCCTACCTCTTCCCACACACGCCTCCAATCTGGTTTACTGGAATACTAGCACACACCTGATCATTGTTTCTCTCATCACTGCTCCCTTACTTAAGCTCCCCTCCCTCACACTCACGTCATGAAGTATTGCCAACCTTATTTTGCATACCAAGTGGTTCAGTTATGGTTTTGTCTTTCTGGTTTTCGACTTCTGCCTGACCCCTGGACACCCCTGGACTCTGCCCCATGTTATGGACCTTGAATCAACAGGACTACGAATACCTGCCTGACCCCTCTGATCTGTTTGATTTCACTATAAAACCTCTTGCAATTGGATCCTCTTCCTTGTATGTGTGTGTGCAATCATAAACACAGAGAAACCAGTAGTTAGAAATAATGACTCCAAACAAGGATCAGAGCCCTTATACTGAAATAATCAGAAATGTCTTATGTTGGGTAAATTATATTATACATTTTATTGTCTAGGACAGCACTAGTTGCATCACTTCCCTTTCTAAACCTTAGTTTAGCTCCTTAGTCTGAATATAAACATGAAACAAAGTAAATAAACATCAAATTCAGAGTGTGAGATTCAATAGAGTCAATTCAACTTAAGGAACCATTCTTTGCATCCAGACTAAACCTAGTCTTAATCTTTAGAGTACTGGTCCATTATATCAGATGAGTTGTGAATCAGGTGTATTTTTAGTATGTTAAGAACACTAAATTCCGCCCTGCACCTGGTCTGACTGAATGAAACGTCGGGTTGCTACCGGAAGCTGCTGCTTTCTGTTCTCAAGCTGTAGAATGAGTTTGCCCACATCAGATTCCAGATTATTCAGCTCTGATGTGGTCTCTGCTAGCGCAGCATCTTTCTCAGCTAGATCCTGGATGTGACCTTCCAGAATGTCATGCAGCCCCTGCTCACACACAACAACAATCACCCTCATAAATGCACACACCCCCTGCTGCAGTGTTACTCCCTGCTGCCCCCGTCTGGTGTGATGAGGAATATTGGTGCAGAGTCCTTCTCTTGCAGGGGTCAGAGTTCAGGCAGGGGTTAAATGAGGCTCCAAGCTTCACAGACATTTTGTATAAAGCTGAGGAGTGTGTCTGGTAAAGGTGTCGTTCCCTTTCAGACCTGTGTTTTAGTCCTTTCTCTTTTCACACTTTTGTTTTAAACCACAAGAAAATGTTTATAATAAATGTGCAGATAATATGCTTAGTGAGCTCTATAGGTCTTTTGTATTAAGAGCATATTTTTGGACGCCTGTTTTTACCTGTAGGTTGCCATGTGTTTGGAGACACCCACCTGAATCTGTTTCTCTTTGTCCTTCAGGGCCTGTTGGAGGTCGTTTTTACTGGCCTCATGTTTCATTTTGGTCTCATGCAGCTCAGAGTCTTTCAACTCCAACAAGTTCTTCAGATCCTAAATAGAGAGAGAGAGAGCATACATAGAGTACAAATATACTAAACATTTAGTTCAAATGGATTTCCCTATATAGTATACAATTTATAATTTTTAATGTATTCTCATAGCCTAATTAAAACATTAAAGTTTTTAGTGTCTTAAAGTAACAGTTTAATAAGCATACATGTATGCAGGAACATGCACCTGCACACACATACACACTCACACGTATGTCATCCTCTTTCAGGGTGGTGAGTGTGGAGTTGTGGGCGTGGCCAGGCTGGTGTCCACTGCTCTGATTGGTGCTCCTGTTCCTCAGCTGATTGATTATGGTGTTCTGAGCCTTGAGCTCCCCCTGCAGCTGTTCTATGTACCTGACAGCCATCACACACACACTCGATTAGGCTACATTTTATTTCACATGTTCATTTAGAGCTATGAGATGGACTCTCTGCACACAGATTCATCTTGGAATTACATTCCAATTACATGGAACTACATGGAGAAACTCCACTGAAATCACTGTGACATTAGAATGGTGTGTGCCAGCTCAGGACTAGGTACTATAATATAATTGTCTTTTGCTAAGAATAAAAAACAAAGCATTTCTAAGGATAATTTCTTCTATAATTAAAGTACAGCAATTTACTAGCTAAGGATTATTATTGTTTAATGAAGGCCCTAAGGTTTAACTTAAGTGGTCAGAAATTAGCATTTAAAATGGAAATATGTCAAATAATTTTGTTGTTTTGATGTGGTTGTCCTGGAGAAACAGCCCGAGTTTCTAACTGGGAAATCTTCCATGAACAATGTTTCTTATCAGAATTAAATATAGGCCTGTACCGACCTGTGCAGCTCTTCAATGGTTTCCTCTGATTGGCTCTGATCCTCAGAGGGCGGGTCTTGTAATGTGTAGGCTTGTAGCTGGTTCTCTAGCTGTAGGCGGAGCGTCTTCTCTTGATGGAAAAGCGCTTCCATCTTCTCCAGTTCCTCTCTGCACCTGCTCAGCTCCTGACAGGTGGATGAAGAGCATTACGTGAAATGAAGAAATAATTCAATTCAAGACACGTGTCTGGTCCTGCTACTGCAGTAGCAGTTAAAACTATTCTAAAAAGGAAGAGAATAAAGAGGCTTGGGCAGAATAATTTATGCATTTGAGAAGGTCAATTTATTGCCTTTTCAAGTTGTATTTAGATTTTTTAGCGCCCTCCCTTTATCTAGGTGCGGAGTGTGATTAACAAGTGTCCCCAGTCTCGTCCTCTCAATTAACCGGCTCTGATTACAAAAACTAGACTCGGGTCTCCTCACGTCTAAGTTTTGCTGCGTCGCCACTGGGAAACGCTCCTCTGCCGCGTTGTAAATCTGTTCTGTACAACTGCTGCACTTCTGCGAGCCGCCCTCATGCTTGAGGAAGCATATACGCATGCGCAGGTTAAAGTTGTCCTTCTGCAGCTCGGATATCGTCTGGATTAAAAAAAAGAGCAAACAGATCGGATTGATGTTCAGACAGACAAATATTATATTTTCAGCTTGGCAGTAAAATTGCATACCTGCGTCATTTCTTTTAGTGTCCACGTTTTGTTCCTGGTCAACAATTTCCCATGTTGAGAAAAACTCATCATGTTTCTCTATTGATTTAATTTGGCCTTTCACGATCGTTCCTGAATCCAGGGGATACACGGATAATATAAAATATTTTAGATATTTCTATAATTAACGGCGCACTTAATTTAATGATATAATAAATCATGCAAGTAATATTGATACTATTGCTGAAAACTATTAGAATATCCAATAATTCTGGTCGGACTATACCTTGAAAATCACCTTGTCCTCCTTCAGAAAATCATGTAGGTATTTAGTGTGTTGGAACGCTTTTAAATAACTTACACTTTCCTTAGGTTGTGATGTCATAATTACATTAATGCGTCTTAGTGGAACAGTTCACTGACGCAGTAACGCCAGCAGTGGCAATTTGACTTTAAGTGTCTGACTTTTATCAAGCAGTAAAACCATTGTCATGCCTCTGATAAACCTGATCAGGAAGGAGACGTAACGGAAACCACAAGGTGGTCAATTTCAGAACTACAGATATTAGTGGTAAATAATGTGGCTAATGAGTGAATTTGTGCTCTACCAAAGTTGGTTACTAACACTAAATGGTAGCAGATTGGTAATTTTCCTTTATATAGCAGAGCATATTACTGTAAGTTCAAATAATATTATTTCTTTATCTATTTGAGCAAATTCCCGAGTCATACATATTATACAGTATAAGAACAATATGTGTTAAATACATTCATATTTGTTTTGTGAAATGGCACATAATATTATGTATATGAAAGTGCCGCAATTATTTTAAAGTTCTAACTGTTTTATAATAACATTTGTATCATGATCATGAATGACTTTCCTTTTCATTCACAGTTAATAATAATGAAATTAAAGAATTGTGTTCTTGTGCGCAAGAACACAAAAACATTCGCGAGAGTACAGTATGTGTTTGTGTGTGCAGAAGAGCAAGTTTGTGTAAGAGCAGGATATATCTAAACACGTGCAAGCAGTTTTGTAGCAGAGCAAAGTAAATGTAAGCGAGAGCAGAGCAAATATGAGTGAGCACATGTACATTTTGCATGCGAGCAAAGGAGATCCGTGAATGCTGCGAGTTACACGTCAATACTGTGTGAAATGTTTTTTTAACAAAACAGATGTTTGATTTTGCACTTTTGCCAACACCAGATTAATGCAGATTATGTCCCTTGTGGTGTTTTGACCTTTTATTCAGAATTTTTGTCTGAAGTCCCTTAAAACATTCACTTATGTCTACAGCTCCATCATAACCTTGACCTTAGATGTTACCTACTAGTAAACAGATCTGCCTGATTAACGTCTTTTAGCTCGTCTTCTTCTCAGATACATGTCTGGGCCCAACTAAACGTTCACATACTGTCTTAAACCACTACATCACTGGGCATGTGAACTGGACATGGCGATCAGCAGAGGAGAGACCCAAGATACCATTTGAAAATGGTTTATTCAAACACTCAAAATGGTTTGAACTGTCATATCAGGGGAGTGTATGCTAGAAACGAAACTTAATGACAATAAATAGTCATTTTATATAGAGTTTGTGAGCACAGAATAGGTATTACACACAAACTAATAACCTGTCTCTCTCTCTCTCTCTCTCTCTCTCTCTCTCTGTGTGTGTGTGTGTGTGTGTGTGTGTGTGTGTGTGTGTGTGTGTGTGTGTGTGTGAGTGTGTGTGTGAAAACCTAAGTAAACGTCTGCTCAGAACAGCTGTGCTGTATAAGCTCCATGACAAACAAAATTCTCCCACAGTCAAAATCTACTGGTAATTTACTGTCACTGTTCTACGCTAGTCTGTGTTATTTAAATACAGTTCTATACTGTAGCTCTGATTTCTCTCTCCCGCAGAAGGTTGGATAAAGTGTTGTGACTGGTCACAGCAGTCCGGCCCCTAAAAAACAATTATCCTTGACAAAACCGGTTCAGTCCGGTTTAACGCGAAAGTGAAATTTTTGTGCTCCATTTTAAGAAGCGCAATGCAAATATCTTTAGAAAAGAAAGCCGGTGAGTATCTGAATCTGAGCTGTCAATCATGAATTATATGAACTTGTACTACTCAAAGAACAAGTTCTTAAATTTAATATTAACAGAATTGAATATTAACAAGGTTAATGTCTGAAAACGTAAAGCTTTTAGCCGCTATTCTGTTGCAGTAGGTGTCTTCGTTTACGCGAAATAGAGCAATAGAACTGAGGTCGTCTGATTCAGAATAACCAAACTAAAGTCGTTCTAGGCTCATCTGAGAAATTGGTCCGAATCAATATGTTTACATGAACTGTATAAAAAGTACTAATAAACGCACTATATACTTAATATATTTATATTTTGTCCTCTACGCAGAAACAAACTGCGCAAATAGAACAGGCGTCGTACTGCAGGAAGTGTCACAAATGTCTCGGACTGTGAGCCAGTAGATCTAACAGTAAGTGTTTAGGTGTCCAACTAGATGTAGACTATTTGTTTTATCAGGCTAAGACCGTGCTGTTTACACGATCATGTCGTAAATAGACTGACAGTGTGAGGTTAGTATTGTACCAATAGTGTGCATGTCAGTGTAACTAAAGAAGTAATATTTATAATATTTATTAGTAATATTATTAAGTGATATTTCGACACTGTTTCTTTGTATGACAGTGATTGAGTTAGTCTGTGACCCACTATGCACTTACAGAACACATTTTTCCTGCCTCTGTCTTCTTTTCCACTTTGGGCTGATACTGTTCACTACACCCACGTTTTTGAGTTTGTTTTAGTGCTGTAACATTACGGTTTAAACTTTATGCATTATTTGCTCATTTTAATAAACCATATTTTGTACTTATAAAGTTAGTAAAGGTGCCTGTCTACACCAAAGCTCTTAAAAACATGAATGACTGTTTCTCTTTTGAGAACATTAAGCGAGAAAATACTGTAATGTTTCGCTTATAGGCGCATTCCGAGCTAAAGCGTGAATGTCTTGGTCGTGCTTCGTTAAAGCGCGTGAATGTCTTGGTCGTGCTTCGTTAAAGCGCGTGAATGTCTTGGTCGTGCTTCGTTAAAGCGCGTGAATGTCTTGGTCGTGATTGATTAAAGCGCGTGAATGTCTTGATCGTGATTGATTAAAGCGCCTGAATGTTTTGGTCGTGATTGATTAAAGCGCGTGAATGTCTTGGTCGTGACTCGTTAAACGGAGATCTTGGCTGCAATTCGGACTGTGAACTAGTAGATCTGACAGAACGTGTTTACACGTCCAACTCGGCTACGTGTTTTGAACTGGCTAAGACAGTGATTTTATACGATCGTGTGTTAGTTCAACTAACAGTGTCAGACTAGTATTGTACCAACGTTCAGTTGAATAATAACTGTGAGGCAGAGTCAGTACAAGTATTGAACCATTTTACATGTTTGGTTTACTCCTTTGTCGGTAAGTTATTGAATGGATGAAAGATTGTTGTGTAATATTTTTTGGCATTGTCTTTTGTTTCAGCATAAAGCTGAACGTCACAAGAAAGCCCACCAAAAACAGAACAGAGTATGTACAGTTACACTGTGTACTTCCTTATTCAAGTATTTAGGGTACGTAGGAAGAGTCTGAATGAGTACTGCACAAACTAACTAGTGGTCTCTGTTGACGTCGGTGAAGCTATCCGCGCGTTAGCGCTTCATGGTCAAGTCGCCGAGATTCAAATTGAATGCGCCTATATGCACGATATTGCGGCATTTGGTTGCTCACTTCAAACTAACGCTCTCTAAGCATAGAGAAATGCAGACTAACTGTTTTTTGAAGAGCTTTGGATTAGACATGTACTTTTACTACAAAAATACAAAATGAAGTGTATTTGATTAAAAGCAAAACATTCACAAAGTTTGAACCATGAGCTCAGAATACTGATGTTATATATATAAAATGTGTATAGTGTATGAAGATGTGCTGCTGCATGAAAGTACACATTGCTGGTATGTATACTTTGAATGGATATTGCATCAACACTATTAAAAATATGTTAAAGTAGCTTAATAAGCACTGCTCAAAATGATTTTCCTATAGAGTGCTTCTCAGAGGTTTATCATACAGCTTGACTGCCAGCTAAAACAGCACTTAGCACTAGTGCAATATTGTACATATCTCCAGTGCTGAAAAATCAGACTGAAAAAAAAAAAAAAGATTGAAGGCACTTGCTTATCAGATCAAATTTGAAAAAACTCTACTGTGCCAGTTTTTTTTAAAAATATATTTATATTGAAGTCCTACTTTTAATGGGGTTTAAATGCTCACTCATACAGAGAACATATGTTTACTATATCTATGAATTTTCCCATAATGCCAAATCAGTTCCACTACCACCAAAGAGTGACAGCCTTTGACTTTCACAGCTGCAAGATTTGGCAATTTCTAGTGTACTATTTTTTTTTTCCCTTTTTCAAAAACCAGTATTAAAATATTAATGTGGTTAATGGGGCTTAGAGACAGTTATCTATAACTTACTTCTTTTCTAATTGTATTACTTATTTTAAGTAATGTGGTCATTTACATAATGTTCTATAGGTCTATGCAGTCTTTAAAATCAGCTTTGGGTAATTATGTTTGGTGTCATTTGTGACTTTGTAAAACATAACTCATTACATATCTGATAAAGTTTTTCTTTCCCTGATTATCAACCAGCAGAAGAGAACTGGTGTTTGCTGAATCAGAAGAGACCAAGAGTCAGATGTGTAACTTTGTGCTTTAAGTCAAAGTAAATGTAATGTGTGTTGTATTTGTCCAGTAGAAAGAAGAACACAAGTATATGTATGTTGGAGAGGAAACAGTTTTGAAGAAAGATAACAAACGTACACCCATTTTTACACACACTCAAGATAACTGAAACAGAAATATCACAGAAAAACATCTCTGCATACATTTAAAATTGCATTTATTTAAAGATTTTTTTTTTTTCTCAGGAAGTAATAAGTGTCAGGAATGCTGGATGTAAGACAATCTCAGGTTGGAGAGCAAATGTGCAAACATGGCCCTGAATGTTTCTGTTGCTTACAAAGGCTGTAGGCAACTGACCGTGGTCATCTACAGAGCAGGTGAAGTCCATTCATTTCACATGCACTGGTGCAGGTGCTGAGACACAACAGACAAATAAAACAAATCTGACTCAATACTCTAGTATTCGATGGTGAAATAAATGTCAAAAGAAGTCATTTTTTTTAAACCATTGATGCGAGGTCCCCTATGCTCACCTGTCTGTTGTCCCAACTGGTCAAGCCCACAGATCCTTCTCCCTGTTAACAACAGAGAGAAATAAATCTTCACGACAGATGTTTCTTTGGCTCCAGGGGAAGTAGAGGCAGCCTGGCCATCCTGGCACTTGTCCTGCCTCTTGTTTTTATCCTCAGTCTTGCATGGCCGGGGCACACGGTTGCGACGTGGCACCAGGGAGGGGGCAGGCGGAGCTGGGCGCGCAGCTCTGCTCTCTACCTTATGTAAGGTCGCCCTCCTGATGAGCAGCGGTTTGTGGCAGCTCAGGTCATACTGGTGCTGGGAAGCTTCGACCTTGGAGGCACACTGACGGGCTGACGTTAGCCTCTCCAGGTCCTGGTAGAGGACCTCACCCACTTCTGGCCTGGTGTAAAATGTGGAGTTCACCTCACTGTGCTTGTCCTGCACCTTTCCTGGGACTTCCCTGACATGTTTGTGGGGGACATGCAGGGTCACAGCAGGCTTTGGGCTTTTCTGTTTGAGAGCAGCCAGCTTTGGGTGGAGGGCGGGTAGCCTTGAGATGGATGGAGCTGGTGGAGTGTGATCAGCCTTCACACTCACAGCACTGCTCTTGGTGTGTGGCTCTACAACCAGAGAAGGGAACCGAGATTTGCTGCATCGCTGACCTTCATCCAGGAGTCTGCCTATTGACTTTCCACCATTATTTCCATCGGTGGCCTTCAGCAGTGCCACTAATGTTGTGCCCGTGCCAGATTTTCTCAGGTTTTGAGAGACTTGAGGTTTATATGGCTTCCTCTGGGGGACTCCAGAAATTTCTGGGAAATAGTGGCTGCTTCCTCCTCTTTGCGAATTAACAAAATGAAAAGGAGAAATATTTGGGTTGGCCATTGCCTCTGTAGGGCTTTTTTGTGGAGCTGGGATGGTCTTCACATCAGGGAAGAAGTTCTTCTTTGTACTTCCTGTTCCCCTCATGATGATCTCACTGGGGAAAACCAGAAAATATATTAAATCTTTTAATACTTTACAGATAAATATTAAATTATACCTCTATAAACTGTGTGTTTCGTTCGATGTCGGTCATCGTACATGTGTACACGTTCGTGTTAGTGTTATTGTTCATTGTTTACTGGTTGTACTCGTTGTGTGTGTTTCTGCCTGTCCCTATATTCAATGGTTTGTTACATATGAGTGCAGTTACCGTTGATTACTAATCTTGCGTGTCTAATAAATGTTTGTCTGGGACGAGAGAGGTCTGTGAGTTCTGCTCCTTGCCCTGCAGGACTCGGGCCATGACACTTTTCTTAATCTATTCAATATTCTCTTAAAATGATCAGCACACAAGTAACAATTTTAATTTGTTCACGGACATATGCGTAAATTATGATGGGGATGCTACATGTCACTACGGTTGAAAATGAGATTGTAACATTCCTAAATGGCTATTTTTATCCACACCACTTTTTGAAAGTAAAAATGTTAATGTTTCATCTACAAGCAATCTTTCCTTCATTTATTAGTTAATTTAAGTAACACGCATGTTTTAGTCACCGTGTTTCTAATGACAGAATCTGAAAACTTTCATGATTATAATCTTAAAACGCCTATAATTTCACACAATGTCAAAACGCAGCACAACTGATATTTCGTGAAACGAAAATTAATTTTAATCAAAATACAAAAGTTGTATTACAAATATATCTTAAACTACATTGCTGATACTTTTTGATGCCGACAAGTATACAAACGCCATAAATGTGGATGTTCTTCCTTTTAGACCAAGCGCTGATTTAAGTGAACGCACGTGCCATCGATGATAAAAGGGTTGCGAATTTAAGGGAAATCAGAAACGAATCCAAAACCCAGCACTTTTCAAGAGAAATAATACGCTTTGTATATAAACACACGACGTCTCAATCTAAATAACACATGGAAATTATTTCCTTTGTGCATTCTTTTCATATAGACGTTTCCCAGTTTGCCTTAAAGAGGATAGTTAGGCCTACCTTTGATATCGGAGAAATCTATAACTGACAATAATCCAATTTATCCACAGGAAAATGTGAAATAACAATTGTTGAATATCCTTGTAGTTCGTAGTTTGATTTGTCCAGTGTGCACACTCTATCAAAATGGTAACCATGACGCCAGTTAAGCCTTTTTCTGTGACGACACAAACACCAGGTGTGACGACATAAACACGGCTGTCTCGTTTTAGCATTACTAAAATGTACTTCTGGACTGTGTATTACTGGACCTTTTGATTGATAGTTAGTGTAAGTTAAAATATCTTATTTCCTCTCAAGCGCAGACGTTGCTTCGGCAAAAAGCTCCGGTGTTCTGTCCATTAATATATTAGGCCTATCCAGCTATGCAACTGTTCATCTTATTTGTTTTTGATGCATTTTTTCAATGTATAAACCATTCACATATACACGGTAAATGTGTATAAAATTTCTTGTATTTCTAATATTAATTGAATGTTTTGCCCCCTCAGTCCCTTAATAATATCAGATCATTCGAGCTCTGTTCACTTTTTTATGTGGCGCATTATAAGAACCCACATGTAAATCTCCCCATGCTGACAAACCTGCAAGTAACATATTTTCTTCCTCATCTCCCTGATGCTTTTTGTTTAATCTTGCTAGCTATTATTATTATTATTATTATTATTATTATTATTATTATTATTATTAACATTTATATAGCACCTTTCTCAGACTCAAGGACACTTTACAGGCAGGTATCAGCTGTTATAGTCACTCACATGCCGATGATTAGTTAACATGCTACCGTAAACTTCAACCTAGATTTTGGTGTTTTTCTCCTCCTGTAATGGTACACTGGAAATGATTAGATTTCTTTGGCTAAAGCAATGTCTTCATTAAGTCCCATTTCATGTGAACTTATTTCTGTCTTTTTTTTAATTAAATCTGGCAGACAACCTTAATAATCATGGCTTTTACACTTTGACCAGGTGGCTAAATTCACTAGGTTAGCTAGCTACCCTGAATCATCAAGAATTGATTCAGCAAACAATCAGGATAGATTTTCATTTCGTTTTGATTCAAACATGTCAGGACAAAATAGCTAAGTAAAGGAAATAGCTAGGTTAGGTAGTTAACCACTCAAAGTAGCTTACTTTAGGTAGATATTGGTCAAAATGCACTCTTAACTAGTTTCACTAGCTAGCAGCTGTGATTATGCTGTGATAAACAAATATTGACAATCATAGATTTTAGATTCCTCAAAACAACTATTCTATATTTTGATGACATCTTTGCATGTTCTGGGTCTTTATTTTTACATGTGCAGAGCACTAGTGCAGTGAGGAACAAAGTGCATCAAAAATTCTGGTTGTGCACAAGTAACCGGCTAAGGTTTTAGGATTTGACTTTTAAGACAAACAGAAATTTTGATGCAGACAAGAGAGGCATGTCTTGTTTTTGAGAGGCAAATTCTTGCTCTTTTAGAAAGATTCTTGTATATTATTGGTATTACAGCTTTTTTGATGTACAGCAATAACAAAGACCTATTAATGAATAACCAGCTAGAATTTGCTTTAAAATGTAATTTGCTTTGAATAAGAGCACCTGCCAAATGCTGTAAAGCTTAAGATCTGTTCTTGGAATGTATCCTGGACACTGATGTAAACTATCAAAAAATGTATCGGGATATTCTGCTTTGTTCAGTATTGAAGTGTCTGCAAATTGTTTTTAACTTATTAGTTGCCAAAAAAAATAAATAAACAAAAATAAAAAATGGAAAGACACACTGCAGCATGTAGGAGCATCTTTAATGGGTATGTTAGTATTTATTCCAGCTCTGAACCCACATATTTAACCAAGCATGGAAAACTGCATAAAGGAAAGCAAGGCAGAACAGACTGAAAACTGTCAAAATATGCCAATGTTCAGGCAAGCTTTCGAAAGAGAAAATGTCACATACAGTGTTACGGTGAGCCAGTGCATAATGCAAGAAAGAGTGAGATAACTGGGATTAACAAATGTCTACAAAAATGAATGTAAAACTTCACATTTGAAGCTTTGAAAAGCTAATATGATTAAAGACAGCTCCATATAGCATGATTTTAACAAAATGAAATATAAAGGATAGAAAAACAACAGGAACACACGTGTGAAGTGCCGACACCTTGCGTGTTACGTGAAATGGAACTAACAAGTAAAACCAAAACGATCGTGACAAATAGGATAAAGAAACACTTAGTTTTAATAAACAAACAAATACTCAACAAAATCAAAGACAGACAGCAATACCGGGTAAGCATTTACGGGAAAGGCAGCGTAGACGGCAAACACAGAGGGAGAGCACAAATGAGATGTAAACAAACAAAACAGGAGCAAGGAGCTAGGTGTAACACAGGTTCTTATCACAAACACAATGAAAGACAAACACACTCTAACCAAAACAAAGCGAAACAAAGACCGACGAGAACTAACCAACAACCAAGAGAGACATATTATCAAACATATATCAACGAAGGCACAAGGAGAAACGAAAGCTAACCATAAGGGACGAGAAACAATAACTGTCAAACAAGATACGTAGGAACGTTTTTTTTTTTATAAGACTATAATCAGGGATAAATTAGAAACAGTTGGAGACAAAGGGGAGGAGACAGGGAACCATAGAGAATGACAAAACCCCGGAAGTTACTAGGTTGCCTGGGAAACGGGGAATGCTCCGGTCTGTAGACGTGACAGGCACACAGCATCATGGGAGTCACCTTGCTCCCCTCCACTCTCCTGACTGGATGCCACGTCAAAGATTATAGCAGATGTCACATATATAAATATACACTGTCATGGCATGGCCCCCTCCTCCTAGGCTCCTCGCTGTGTTTGACGTCACGTGTGTGTGTCTTCATTGCCACACCCCACCCATGTGTCATACCTGTCTCTGGTTATCTCCCTTGTTAATGTGTATATTTAAGGGCCTGGTTAGTTGTTGGTCTTTGTCGGTGTTTGACCCTATATGCACTGTGTCAACGTGCAAAAACTGCTTATTGCTTGTTGTGTTTTTGTCTCATCACTGAGTAGTACTTTGTGTTTTGGTTTCATTGTTGTCATGTTCATTAAACATCTGTGTTTATACAATCACTCGCCTTTGCATCCTGCCTCTGGAAAAAAAAGGCAAAGAAGTGACGTAACTGTCCCAGTCCAGCCCATGTGGAGGAACTCTTCATAGTAGTGGGCATGCTCCATGCCAGTGCAGAGGGTGAGAACTCCACTGGGATATTTAGGTAGGGTCTGGAGATTCACGGTCAGACTCTGTGGAATCCTGCCTGCCCTTCCTGGAATTTAGGATGGCGAATCTGCAGGGTTTTACGTAACCGGAATATCGGAATATCGGGACATTTATGGGGATTATGGCATGGATGAGGTCTATGACAACAGTAGTCTTCGGGCCGACGTGGATTCTGACCGCTTTATGTATCCTTCAATGAAGTTGAAGGAGTCCCTCCACGAGGGTCCCACTTTTGGGGTTGGAAATGGAATCAGGAAACTCCAATGACGATGAGCCCCAGGAGTCTAAGCCTTCACCCCTGTGAATCTGTGAGAGTCCACATGTTCGCATCAGCTGAAAACAGGAAAGGTGGAAGCATCACCAGGACTCTATCCCGAGGCAGGTGCATCATCTGGCATGCACTCTGGCTCACCTGCCCAAAAAGCGGTGGCTGCAAGCACCTCCTCCTGGACTCCCCAGTCCTGCTGCTTGTTTGGTCCCCTTTCACATGTATCTGTTCCAGTCACTGTCCTTATCCCCTTCAATGGTACCAGGTTGTTCCCTTGGTGTCCCTTTGACTGTTCCTCTTCCTGTTACTGTGCCTATTTCTGGGTCATTGTCATGGTCCCTGTTTTCCTCTCCTTGTCCTCTCCATGCTGGCCCATGGTGGTTCAGTCAGTCCTCTGACCTCACCATTTGGTGTTGGTTTGGGGACCGTGGCCCGATAGGCTGGTGCGCCGGGAAACACGCGATCGGGGGGGCGGGGGGATGGTGTTCTGTCATGGCACGGCCCCTCCTCCTAAACGCCTCCCTATATTTGTTTGTTTGATGTCGTGGGTGTGTGTGTGTGTGTGTGTGTGTGTGTGTGTGTGTGTGTGTGTGTGTGTCTTTGTTGCCACACCGCTCCCATGTGTTATACCTGTGTCTTGTTGTCTCCCTTGTTAACGTGTACATTTAAGGTCCTGTGTAGTTATTGATCTTTGCTGGTCTTTGACCCTATGTACAATATGTCTTTAGCTGCCGCTGCATGCACAAACCCATTATCGCTCATTGTGTTTTAGTCTTATCACTCAGAGTAATTCTTATTTTTTTGGTTTCATTTTTCTTGTGATCATTAAAACATCTATATTTATACAACGGCTGCCTCCCCATGTTAGACACTTGCAACAAAATGCTTTTATAATTGGACACAAAAAATTACAAAAAGGAAAATACAAGAATCTAAAGTTATATGAATGTATGGTATAACAAAGGATATTGGGAGTTAGGAGTGAAAGAAATGTGTAAACAGAATAGAAGATAAAGTATGTGAGGTATGGTTATAGTATAAAGTATGCAGTCTGTTCACTGCTATTGATATGGTGTCATATGGTCTGCAGCACTGAGCTGCAGGTATTCAGAGCTCTTAAACAGGAGTAATAAACATCAATAATTTTTTTCAGTGTAGAATGTCCAGTGTCCAGAATGGTTTTTAACTGTGTATGTACGTGTGTAAAAGTGTTGTACTGGATGAGGGCCTCAATTTTTTGCAAGAAGAAGCTCTACCTCTTTATCTTTGAATCACTTTCCTGGCAGTAGAGGGACAAATTTGTTGTTGGGAGCTAGCTTTGGTCGAGCTCCTCTTGCGGTAAATAAACAGCAGGTCAGGAAACCCAGATTATGCACTTAACTGAACACACCATCTTGAGGGCCCACCTAAACTGCTTGGTGCGGTTCAAAAAGCAGGCTGTGATTTTTACCGTTAAATTCTGGGTTTGTTAAATTAAAACTCACATCTTGTGAGATGTGTCTCCACCTTCTGAGAAATGTGTAGGATTGGGGCCTGCAGCTTTTTCTTGCTGAGCTTTGTTTTCTTATGGCTACCTTGTTTTGGGATTCACCTGATTTTTTTTATTCTAGTATGTCAACTTCACTTTGTAATACATTTATGATCCACTATAAGAATCACCATTTGTGTGAACCAATTCAGTCTGATTCATATGGTATTAACATTTAACATAATGTTCTTTAGTGCTGTTAAAAATTAACTAATAAATAAATGCCTTCAGAAGATTCTGTCTTTTGCTCCTATAAAATACTAATTCATTTTCAGCAATTCATTGTTCTCTTCACTAACAATGGGGCTTCTAAAGTTAATGGTTCCTATTACATTTGTTAGTTAAAAAATAAACTAATAAATAAATGCATTCAGAATAAAAATGTATATCAGCTTTATTCCCCTTGTATAAGACTTTTGCTCCTATAAAATAATGATTCATTTTCAGCAATATATTACAAATAATATAATACAAACATAATAATGTAATACAAAAAAGTATACAGTCACAAATATTTTAGCAATTAATAATTGTTCACCCCTGTTGTTCATTCATTGGTTAAACAACTTCTATTACAGAGATCAGAATTTTTTTTGTGTCTCACAAATTCTTTACAAGTATGGGCAAGTATATTTTGCATACTTGTATGTACCTGTAGTGTATCTGAGGTTTAAAAAAATATACTACATGCACAGGGCTTCTCTCTTATGTGTACAACTGTCCCTACCCACTTATGCTAATGTGAAAAACTTGAAAAGCTTGTCTTCACACTCAAATGTCAGTTCAGATAGAAATGGACCTGGCACGGATTACAAATCATCTTTTAAAAAATCCACTTATCTTCATTATTATCAGCCTTGTTGCTTCTGAAAAATGTATTGAGTGATTTTGTATGCCCTTGTAAAAATGCCCATCATCAGAAGACTTATTTTCTGTTTGTACCTGATACCACCTGCAGTTATTGCTGGTACTCTTACATTATACCTTGAGTCTGGTACTGGCAAGAAATATTGTTCAATTTTGCAGGGTATTTTTTTTTCATGTATTTACTATACATCTACTATACTATACATTTAGTATACATCTCTTGAAAGCAACCCAGATAATCCTTGGGAATGGTGTAATATAAAACAACAACTGTCTGATTACCAGGACCAGGCAATGGATTCATATTGCAGGTCTAAGGTCAGCTACTTGTAGTTAAATGTTTCTGATTATTGGTGCACAGTTATTATGTACCATAACTATGTTACTTGAATTAATACAATGTTATCCCTTAAAATTAAAGAGGTTAAAATGAATTGTTGTAAGATCCACAGGGGCATGTGTTCTGCATCATATGTATTACTATGTGTACTTTTTATAAACAATTGTAATAAGGCATGTTGCATCCTGAGTGTTATGATCAGTCCCTCCCAGCTTCCATGTTCCGTGTTTTCCCTGTCTTGTATATTTCAGTTCCATTGCATAGTTTCGTTTGTCCGCCCCTCGTTTGATTTTCCACACCTGCCCCTTTTTCTTACCTGGTTAAGTTCATGTATTTAAACCCTGTCTGATGCTCTGTTTTTGGCTGTTCATTGCATGTTTATTTGAATGGGTGTGTTTATTAGAATCTGTGTTTCAAAGCCTTCGTTTGTGTTAACGTATTTTGTAATGATGGGTGGATGAAGCCCCATTGAAGCTTTAAGAGCTTCTTCCTGATTGTGTCGAAAAAGATTCGATGCATTGGAGCATTGAAATCCGACAACAGAGAAGAGTGACATCTGTTGGCTAGACAAAAAAAGAAAAAAAAGCTTGCACATCAACACTGCGAAGCGTGTGCTGTGTGGTCTTACAGTTCTTGTGTTTGTTCAGATCCGCTGAAAATCATATTTAATTATTAAAATGTTGCAATAAATGTTTGAATGTCGTCATTATTGATTGCAGAATGTATAAGGCCTACGGAAAAGAAATATCAGTCATATATTAGTAATCTAATATATTAGCATTTCAGGTGCCCACACATTCAAGAAGATCCCCAAAATCCATTTGAGAGAACTTTGGTGAACAAACTATACATTGTTAAGTTGTTTGCTGCGACGGCTGGCTAGCTAGCTAGTCAATTAGTGTATTTTGAGGCAGTTTTTCATAGATGGTTCCAATGAACCGGTTAAGCTAGAGAAACCCAGTGTTTGAACAGGAGTTAGTTAACTGCTGGCTAACGTTAACTTAGTTCGCTAGCTAACAGCTTGTTGTATAGATGACTTGGTGGTTATTCTGGCGAATTGAGCTAGCTAGCGCTCGCTAACTGCTAGCTAGCTAACTTGTTTAGCTGGTAGTTTGCTAACGTTAGCTAGCTAGCTCTGTGTTTTATTGGCGGTTCTGACAAGCAGCTAATGCTATACTATAATACTAGACTATAATTGGCAATACTATAAAGCTTACTGAACTGAACTGAATTAACGCAGCCTTCCAGCCCTGCTCAGAAAGTCCTAATTACTAGTTTGGAGGTCGTAATTACGACGTGGTTATGCGTTTAAGAGGTTATTGGTCGTAAAAAAGGATGCCATGAGAGAACTACTTTTGTTAATGTTAATATCGTCATTGTGTGTGTGTGTGTGTGTGTGTGTGTGTCTCTACATTGCCATGCCCCCACCCTTGATAGTCAGATGCATATTACACCTGTCCCTCATTAGAGATGTTAACATGTGTATTAAATTCCTTGTGTTAGACATTCCTTGTGGGTTTTTAACCGAGTGTGTGCTGCCATACTCAGCTGTCTTATTGTGTTTAGATTATGTTTTCTCTTTTTTTAACCCTGTGGTGTGCATTGTATTTTACCTTTGTTTTTTACTTCGTGTCAAAATAAAATGTTTTTGTTTGAATGACGGCTCACCTCTGCAGCCTGCCTCGCCTCCTAATGTCACATTTGAAACTTTCTTGATATTGATTAATCATTCAATTTTGTGTAACGTACACTCCCCTACCCACACTTGGTATGGCCTGCTACATGCTGGTGGAGTCATCTTAGTTGACTATGTTCACTGTGACTGCCTCCTTGTTTCTAACCATCCCCCGTTTTTGTCATAGTACTTCATCACACCTGCATATCTTAGTATCTTAGCTGTTCCCAGGATTTCATTCTTCTGGACAGAGAGCTCCGTTGTTGTTCCTGGTACTTGCTGGAGCCAGTTTTGGGGGTTCACCAGTATTGCGGTTACAGCCCCTAGTGCTCCGATTACCACAGGAACCACAGCTGCCTTGCCCCCCCACATCTTTTCTATCACTTACTTTAGCCCTTGGTATTTCACCCCCACCAACCCCTGATGCCCCCTGCTGTAGCCCACCACACCTCCACCCAGGCCAACTACTTCTCCGTTGGCCTTGATGGACGTTCTCTTGTGGGATGGGTTTTGGACACGTGCACACCATCGGGACCAGACTAGGACTTTTAGAAAACTGGACTAATGAATTGCTTATTTACAAATTTTATTTATTTATTTATTTATTTATTTTTTTATTGTTACTATTGTGGTGACCATTGTTGACCAGAGGAGGATGGGCCCTCCCTTTGAGCCTTTTCTTCTTTACAAGGTTTCTTCCTCGTGCTCTAGGGAGTTTTTCCTCACCACTGTCACCCTTGTCTTGCTCACTGGGGGCTCGGACTTGAACATTTGTAAAGCTGCTTTGTGACATCTGTTGTAAAAAGTGCTATATAAATACTTTTTTTTTTTTTGATTGTCATTCAAATCAACAGTTTTAACAAACAGCTAATCATGGGTGTATCATAATATTACGGTTAACTCTATTCTCCATCTTTGCATTACCTGTGTCAAACCATGAACGCAATCTTCAGTCTACAAAAAGAATGACGAGCAGATCAAGTACTGGCAGCATCAGTTCAGTGTAACATTAGTCAACACATAAAACATAAGTAAGCTCTATGTGCTATTTGTGAATCAACCTAGATGTTAATGTCTCACTTCACTCAAAGCCAGTGAAGACCAATTCTAATGCTCCATAAAGTATTATGTATTGATATGGAATATCCTTCACATTTAAAAGCAATTTAAAAACTGTCACGGAATGTTCCCATCTCACTGTCACGTGGTACGGTCCGCCACGTACAGTGGGAGTTCATTGTTTGTCTCGTTTGTAACCACACCCATGTTTAGCACACACCTGCACCTGCTTTAGTCTTGTTAAGTCTGTCTGTATTTAAACTGTTGTAGGTGTGTGCTTAGTTGTCAGTTATTGCCCATGTTCATGTTTGTGCTTATTGTCTCTGTTTTGTTCGTGTTACGTGTTGCATGTGAGTGCCGTTTGTCTTCATTGTTTGTTTATTAAATGTCCTTTCCCTGCGGCACTACATTACACTTAAAGCCTGTAATGACCTGGTATGATTCTTCTAAACAGTGCCCTTCAGTACAGTAATATTGGATGAGTACATTCACAAGTCTAAGCTGAATAAGCTGTCTGCGTAGACGGCCAACACAGAGGGAGAGCACAAATGAGATGTAAACAAACAAAACAGGAGCAAGGAGCTAGGTGTAACACAGGTTCTTATCACAAACACAATGAAAGACAAACACACTCTAACCAAAACAAAGCGAAACAAAGACCGACGAGAACTAACCAACAACCAAGAGAGACATATTATCAAACACATATCAACGAAGGCACAAGGAGAAACAAAAGCTAACCATAAGCGAGGAGAAACAATAACTGTCAAACAAGATACATAGGAACGGTTTTATTTTTTATAAGACTATAATCAGGGATAAATTAGAAACAGTTGGGAGACAAAGGGGAGGAGACAGGGAACCATAGAGAATGACAAAACCCCGGAAGTTACTAGGTTGCCTGGGAAATGGGGAATGCTCTGGTCTGTAGACGTGACAGGCACACAGCATCATGGGAGTCACCTTGCTCCCCTCCACTCTCCTGACTGGATCCCACATCAAAGATTATAGCAGATGTCACATATATAAATATACACTGTCATGGCACGGCCCCCTCCTCCTAGACTCCTCGCTGTTTGTTTGACGTCACGTGTGTGTGTCTTCATTGCCACACCCCACCCATGTGTCATACCTGTCTCTGGTTATCTCCCTTGTTAATGTGTATATTTAAGGTCCTGGTTAGTTGTTGGTCTTTGTCGGTGTTTGACCCTATATGCACTGTGTCAACGTGCACAAATTGCTTATTGTTTGTTGTGTTTTTGTCTCATCACTGAGTAGTACTTTGTGTTTTGGTTTCATTTTTGTCATGTTCATTAAACATCTGTGTTTATACAATGACTCACCTTTGCATCCTGCCTCTGGAAAAAGGCAAAGAAGTGATGTAACCGTCCCAGTCCAGCCCATGTGAAGGAACTCTTCATGGTAGTGGGCATGCTCCATGCCAGTGCAGAGGGTGAGAGCGCCACTGGGATATTTAGGGAGGGCCTGGAGATCCATGGTCAGACTCTGTGGAATCGTGCTTGCCCTTCCTGGAATTCAGAATGGTAAATCTGCAGGGTTTTACGTAACCGGAATATCGGGACAGTTATGAGGATTATGGCATGGATGAGGACTATGACAACAGTAGTCTCCGGTCAGACGTGGATTCCGATCGCTTTATGAACCCTTCAATGAAGGTGAAGGAGTCCCTCCACGAGGATCCCACTTTTGGGGTTGGAAATGGAATCAGGAAACTCCACTGACGATGAGCCCCTGGAGTCTAAGCCTTCACCCAGAGCACTCTTCATCAGCAGTCTCATTCAGAAATACCTCACATTATTTTCAGACGTTCCCACTCGTACGACTGTCCTTCAGCATGACATTGATGTTGATTCTCATTCACCCATTAGACAACACCCATATCATACCAATCCCCAGAAATGTACATTGCTAAATCAAGAAACCAAGTATTTGTTAGAAAATCATCTTGCTATCCCTAGTGTTAGTGCCTGGTGTTCCCCATGCTTTCTGGTGCTAAAACCAGATGGCACATACCGCTTCTGCACTGACTACAGAAAAATAAATGCAGTTATTGTTTCTGGTTCCTTCCCAATGCCTAGAATGGAGGATTGTGTGGATAAGATGGGGTTCAGCTAGATTTGTAAGTAAGCTTGATTTACTTTAGGGTTATTAGCAAGCTCCATTAACCTCTCTTGCATCTGACATTTTGGCATTTGCTACCCCTGACTGTTTTCTACAATATACGGTAATGCCTTTCAGTCTTAAAATGCCCTTCTACCTTTCAGCGTTTGATGATTAAGATTTTGATGACATGCCTAACTCTGAAGTCTATTTGGATGATGTGGTTGTGTATACCAAAACTTGGGAACAACATGTACAGTTGCTTGATCTTGTTTTTAAGAAGCTATTGGAGCCTCCATTGTGCTTAATCTTGAAAAATGTGATTTTGGTAAGAGTGAGGTTGCCTACTTGGGGAAACTGTTGGGTTGTGGTTGTGTGCCTCCTCTTGATGCCAAAGTACAAGCAATCAAGTCTTTTCCTGCCCCAGAGACGAAAAGACAACTCAGACGCTTTTTGGGCATGGCAGGTTTTTATCGTTGCTTTTGTAGGAACTTCTGTGATGTTCTTTTACCCCTCACAAATTTGCTTTGTGACAATGGCACATGCGCGGGGCCCACCATAGAACAGTGTTGTTCAATGTTTGAATCGCCGTAATGTTTTGACAGCCTTTGAAAGCATCTTATTCATCTTATATGATTTCTCTACTTTTGGTTTCTTCAGCTTGTTCTTCATTTTGAGGTTTTCATGATGGCAGAACTAAAGAAAAATAAATAAATAAATAATTTACAAATGTGCAAAAATCCAAAATAATCATATTATTCGTATGTGTCAATCAATAAAACATAATTTAGTCCAATATGAAGTTCTTCCAGTAAATAGACTTAGCTAACAGCTAAATGAATTTCACTTCTTACTGGTGTGGTACTTATGAAAGATGCAAAAAGTGGTAAATAACTCCTACATCATCTCTTTCTCCGTCATGGTTCTGTTCTTTAGAGACATCTGATGAAGATGTCAACAGTCTGCTGGCCTCTTCTAGAGTTGTCTGAGTGACACTGATGATGTCTAAGAGGCTTCTGAGCAGGTTCTGGTCCACTGGCTGAAACAGACATGAAGGATGAATATTCCCCACTCGCCCTCCGCTGGGCCTCTTTATCCTTCAATAATCCTCACAGTCAGTGACAAATTGTCCATTTGAAATAGGAAAATCAGCTCAGTGAAAATTATCCATGAAATGTGATGATTAACCAATTGAATCTGTGTGTAGCGTGCTTGGGCTCACGTGGACCTGCATGTGATGTCGGCCGTGGGTCTGCAGGCGTTGCTGGATCAGTTCGCTTGCGTGACTGATCAGACCCCTCCCCTCACACATCTGTTCCAGCAGCGTGTCATAGATCTCACGTGGAACCAGGACGTGGAGGCCATGAACATGGGCCCTGGAGGAGAGGCAGGGCTGGGCAGGATCTGAGCAGCAGACCGACGCTTTGATCGCTGGTCTGAAGCTGCTCTGGCACACACTGCCACTGTTCCTTCCAGAATGGTCCTTCTTTACTGAAGCTACGAGAGCAAGATGAACAAGAGTGCATTAATGTGACATGAATACACAACACAAAACAACAAAACAACGATGTGTAACGGTAAAGAGGTTATTAAAAGTATACCTTCCACACCTCCAGTCATTTCTGTAATGTGCATCTGTTTTCTGACAACCTTTCATTAAATGGTGCCACTTAAAACAGCTTGCAGGTGTAACTGTACAAATTCTATTAAGTCATTATCTTTCTACTGAAGTCATTTGTTACACCTTAATTAAATCATTACACTCACCACCATCTTCATCTACTCTCAAGTGGAAATGGAAAACATGATTTTTCAGGTTCCGCAAGTGAACATTTTTAGTAAATGAGGATAGCTTGGCTAATTCTGGATTGTGTCCCCGTGTTGTAGGACTGGTGTGTGCACCTCGCTCAGCGCCCTGCAGATGTCTGTACAGGTCCTGGGTCCTCCTGATGGTCTCCAGCAGTGTTGGTTTCAGTTGAAGAATCTCCAACATATGCTGCTCCAGTGCTGATAAAACCACATCAGGAGCTTCTTATATTTTTGTCAACCAATTATGCAAACAATTATGTACAGGGTATTAAAAGAAGACAAATCTTTAGCAGCAGGTTACAAGGTTGTTATAGATATATGTTACATCTATATTTGGTTTTTCACATTGAAAATAACTTAGCAAGAGTAGTTTGACAAAAATGAAAGGCCCCATCAGTCCCACAGTGCAGAGTGTACCTTGGATCTGGTATGTAGGATGTGTGAAGGCCTCTGTGTATCTCAGGCATTGTTTCAGGAGCTGACTTTCTCTCACACTCTCCTGTAGCTGCCCAGACATGAGCTAAGATCATCACAGAGAGACAGAGTGTTACAAACCCCAGGAATCACGCTCAGCCCTGCACTGCCACGCCTACCTCTTCCCACACACGCCTCCAATCTGGTTTACTGGAATACTAGCACACACCTGATCATTGTTTGTCTCATCACTGCTCCCTTACTTAAGCTCCCCTCCCTCACACTCACGTCATGAAGTATTGCCAACCTTATTTTGCATACCAAATGGTTCAGTTATGGTTTTGTCTTTCCGGTTTTCGACTTCTGCCTGAGCCCTGGACACCCCTGGACTCTGCCCCATGTTATGGACCTTGAATCAACAGGACTACGAATACCTGCCTGACCCCTCTGATCTGTTTGATTTCCCTAATAAAACCTCTTGCAATTGGATCCTCTTCCTTGTGTGTGTGTGTGTTTGCAATCATAAACATAGAGAAACCAGTAGTTAGAAATAATGACTCCAAACAAGGATCAGAGTCCTTATACATTCTTTGCTCGCTTCGAGGCTACATCTAGCAGCGCTAATGCTAGCAGCACAAATGCTAACGGCGCCAGTGCTAACAGCGCCAATGCTAACAGCGCTAATGCTAACGGCGCTAGTGCTAACAGCGCTAGTGCTAACAGCGCTAGTGCTAACAGCGCTAATGCTAACGGCGCTGTGGTCCCCACAGTTTATCAGTTTCCCTGATTCAGGGCCCGAATGGCCTGTGGGAAGAAGCTCCTCTTCAGCCTCTCTGTCTTGGTCTTCAGGGAGCGGAAGCTCCTCCCTGACCTCAACAGAGAGAAGAGTGTATTGTTGGGATGGGTGGGGTCCTTCACAATTTTCCTGGCCTTGGTCTGGCACCGCTTGTAGTAGATGGTCTGCAGGTCAGGAAGTTCCGAGTGAGTGATGCGCTCTGCTGAACGCGCTACCCTTTGGAGTGCTTGTCTGTCCTGCTTGGTGCTATTCCCAAACCAGACTGTGATGTTCCCTGTGAGGATGCTCTCGATAGTGCAGGTGTAGAAGTTCCGCAGTACCTTGGAGAGCAGTCTGAAGTCCCTTAGGCGTCTGAGGTGGTAAAGACGCTGACGAGCCTTCTTTGCCAGGGAGCTGGTATGGCGGGACCAAGACAGGTCCTGCGAGATGTGAACACCAAGGTACCTGAAACTATCTACTCTCTCCACCGTGGTCCCACTGATCCTCACAGGTTGGTAGTGCCGCTCCTGCTTCTTGCTGCAATCCACGATCAGCTCCTTTGTCTTACTGACGTTTAGGAGGAGATTCTTTTCCTGGCACCAGTTTTCCAGGTGTTTAATCTCCTCCAGGTAGGCCCTCTCGTCGTTGTCCGAGATCAGACCCACGACAACGGTGTCGTCAGCAAACTTGACAATGATGTTAGAGCTGGAAGTGGCTGTGCAGTCGTAGGTGTACAGTGAGTAGAGCAGGGGGCTTAGGACACAACCCTGAGGAGCTCCAGTGCTGAGGGTGAGGGTGGTTGAGGAGCAGTTGCCCACCCGTACTGATTGTGGTCTGTCTGTTAGGAATTTGGAGATCCAGTCGCACAGGGATGTATGCAGTCCTAGATCTCCCAACTTAGTAGTGAGTAGGGAGGGGATGATAGTGTTAAATGCTGAACTGTAGTCGACACATAGCATTTTAACATAATTTCCCCTCCCTTCGTCCAGGTGAGTCAGTGTAGTGTGGAGCAGATGTGCAATCGCATCGTCAGTGGAGCGGTTGTGGCAATATGCAAACTGCAGTGGGTCCATGGAGGCTGGCAATGAAGATGTGATGAAGTCTCTGACTAGCTTTTCAAAGCACTTCATCACGACTGATGTGAGGGCGACAGGGCGGTAGTCATTGAGGTCGGAGGAGGGTCGAGGTTTCTTCGGGACGGGGACGATGGTGGACCGCTTGAAGCTGGACGGACAATACCGAGCGTCAGGGAGAGATTGAAGATGTCGGTAAATCGGGGCTAGCTGATCTGCGCAGGCTTTGAGGACCCTCCCACAGATACCGTCTGGTCCCATCGCCTTCCTGGTATTCACCCTTTTAAACACTCTCCTCACGTCACTCTCCGTGATGATGAGAGGGCGCTGTTCACCACCCCTTATACTCAATTACCCTGTTACACAACAACTGTAGATATGGTATTATACAAAATGGATCTGTACATTCTGTAGATTGTGTACATATATACCGAACCATATACATTGTACATTGTGTATATAATCATAACATACATATATTGTACATACATTGTTAATATATTTTTCTACATACATAGAATATATATATTTATCTGCATATATATATTTTTTTTTCTCTATGCACCCCTGTTTCTCTTCCTCAGTTTAGACAGAGCACTCTCCACCATTTCACTGCGTGTTATACTGTGTATGACTATGTATGTGACGAATAAACCGAACTTGAACTTGAACTTGAAATGTGAAAACATTACATCCTGGAACCCCTTAAAAAGGAGCAGCTCTATCACGAGATGACAGGGCAACTTATTAATTAAATAATTTGGTGTTGTGTGTGTGTGTGTGTGTGCGGGTGTGTGTGTGTGTTTTTCACGACTCACATGAACGGTGAAGTCCTTGGGAGCAATGTTGATGTGTCCAGTGGATGACAAGTTATGAGGGATGTGTTCCAAGGTAATGTGAGTAATCTTTGGGGACCACGGAATGCCCAACACTTAACAGGGTAGGCCCCAGGCTGGAGAGAGAGAGCGAGAGAGAGAGAGAGAGAGAGAGAGAGAGAGAGAGAGAGAGAGAGAGAGAGAGAGAGAGAGAGAGAGTCCCTGTCAGCTACACATGTCACTAACATGCCAGTTATCAAAACATTTCTTACCAATATATCTGCTGTCATTTCCTAACTGCTACCAGCAGACCTGTCAGCTTACACTGCATCGTTACATGTGCGTTTCTGTCATTGTGTCTTTTGTGTGTTGAGTACAAATGTTTTTTTTCCCCACACAGGAGCTCGGACATGAGATGATTTGATATGTAGTGACTCAGAAATGCAGACTCACCGAAAAGCAGCAAGAGGAGGAAGAGGAAGATAGCCTTCCTCACATATGCAGTGTGTCTGTGGAGAGACAGAGGGAGAACATAGCAATGCAGAGTACAGAGTTGTATTCACAAACACAAACATGCGCATACACACCCATGTACACACATTCATATGCACAAACACAAACTTACCTGCTGAGCAGAAAAACATCAAGCAGAGAGATTCCAGAGGTCAGGCTGTGCCATGCTGTTCCCAGCCACCAGTAGAGCAATGCAAAGGCATGAGCTAAACAAACAAACAATACATCATTAAAACAAGTGATAGTGATGCTTTGTCCGTAGTAAACACAGAATGCAGCAGAAAGTAAACATTTTATGAAAACATGGGACATGTTGATGCTACTGCAGTACTAATTTACTACTGCTTTAGTATTTTTTTAGTATAACTATAGTATAGTTTTAGAATAGCTTTAGTATAGCATTAATGCCACTTTAACACTGCTTTAGTAACAGTTCAATGAAGTACAATGAAGCAAATTCAATTGGAGCGGGGGGGTTGGAGATTGAATTTAAGTATTTGGTGCATATGAGGTCTATGATGAGTATTAAGTAAATGAATTGATGTATTGACAATATGCTTAAAAAGTTTATTACAGCAATACTAATTTAGTACATACATGCCTATAATACATACATACTTCCATAAATGTGGGTGTGTGTGTGTGTGTGTGTGTGTGTGTGTGTGTAAGAAAAAACAATGATTATAGCTTGTCATGAACAGGTTATAAACAGTTGAATATGACATCAGCACTGACCTGTAAATTCATCCTCCGTGATGAGCTCACTGGTGTATGGGCCATGTGATTGGGTGAGGCTGCCAGCATGGCTTCAGGTGTTGGAGGACCTGACCAGCCCGCGGTTGCCTGGTTTCTCAGAGGTTTATCATACAGCTTGACTGCCAGCTAAAACAGCACTTAGCACTAGTGCAATATTGTACATATCTCCAGTGCTGAAAAATCAGACTGAAAAAAAAAAAAAAAAAGATTGAAGGCACTTAGCTATCAGATCAAATTTGAAAAAACTCTACTGTGCCAGTTTTTTTTTTTAAATATATTTGTATTGAAGTCCTACTTTTAATGGGGTTTAAATGCTCACTCATACAGAGAACGTATGAATACTATATCTATGAATTTTCCCATAATGCTAAATCAGTTCCACTACCACCAAAGAGTGACAGCCTTTGACTTTCACAGCTGCAAGATTTGGCAATTTCTAGTGTACTATTTTTTTTTTCCCTTTTTCAAAAACCAGTATTAAAATACTAATTTGGTTAATGGGGCTTAGAGACAGTTATCTATAACTTACTTCTTTTCTAATTGTATTACTTATTTTAAGTAATGTGGTCATTTACATAATGTTCTATAGGTCTATGCAGTCTTTAAAATCAGCTTTGGGTAATTATGTTTGGTGTCATTTGTGACTTTGTAAAACATAACTCATTACATATCTGATAAAGTTTTTCTTTCCCTGATTATCAACCAGCAGAAGAGAACTGGTGTTTGCTGAATCAGAAGAGACCAAGAGTCAGATGTGTAACTTTGTGCTTTAAGTCAAAGTAAATGTAATGTGTGTTGTATTTGTCCAGTATAAAGAAGAACACAAGTATATGTATGTTGGAGAGGAAGCAGTTGTGAAGAAAGATAACAAACGTACACCCATTTTTACACACACTCAAGATAACTGAAACAGAAATATCACAGAAAAACATCTCTGCATACATTTAAAATTGCATTTATTTAAATTTTTTTTTTTTTTTTTCTCAGGAAGTAATAAGTGTCAGGAATGCTGGATGTCAGACAATCTCAGGTTGGAGAGCAAATGTGCAAACATGGCCCTGAAGGTTTCTGTTGCTTACAAAGGCTGTAAGGCAACTGACTGTGGTCATCTACAGAGCAGGTGAAGTCCATTCATTTCACATGCACTGGTGCAGGTGCTGAGACACAACAGACAAATAAAACAAATCTGACTCAATACTCAATACTCTAGTATTCGATGGTGAAATAAATGTCAAACGAAGTCATTTTTTTTAACCCATTGATGCGAGGTCCCCTATGCTCACCTGTCTGTTGTCCCAACTGGTCAAGCCCACAGTTCCTTCTCCCTGTTAACAACAGAGAGAAATAAATCTTCACGACAGATGTTTCTTTGGCTCCAGGGGAAGTAGAGGCAGCCTGGCCATCCTGGCACTTGTCCTGCCTCTTGTTTTTATCCTCAGTCTTGCATGGCCGGGGCACACGGTTGCGACGTGGCACCAGAGAGGGGGCATGCGGAGCTGGGCGCGCAGCTCTGCTCTCTACCTTATGTAAGGTCGCCCTCCTGATGAGCAGCGGTTTGTGGCAGCTCAGGTCATACTGGTGCTGGGAAGCTTCGACCTTGGAGGCACACTGACGGGCTGACGTTAGCCTCTCCAGGTCCTGGTAGAGGACCTCACCCACTTCTGGCCTGGTGTAAAATGTGGAGTTCACCTCACTGTGCTTGTCCTGCACCTTTCCTGGGACTTCCCTGACATGTTTGTGGGGGACATGCAGGGTCACAGCAGGCTTTGGGCTTTTTTGTTTGAGAGCAGCCAGCTTTGGGTGGAGGGCGGGTAGCCTTGAGATGGATGGAGCTGGTGGAGTGTGATCAGCCTTCACACTCACAGCACTGCTCTTGGTGTGTGGCTCTACAACCAGAGAAGGGAACCGAGATTTGCTGAATCGCTGACCTTCATCCAGGAGTCTGCCTGTTGACTTTCCACCATTTTTTACATCCGTGGCCTTCAGCACTGCCGATAATGTTGTGCCCATGCCAGATTTTCTCAGGTTTTGAGAGACTTGAGGTTTATATTGCTTCCTCTGGGGCACTCCAGAAATTTCTGGGAAATAGATGCTGCTTCCTCCTCTGTGCGAATTAACGAAATGAAAAGGAGAAATTTTTGGGTTGGCCATTGCCTCTGTAGGGCTTTTTTGTGGAGCTGGGATGGTCTTCACATCAGGGAAGAAGTTCTTCTTTGTACTTCCTGTTCCCCTCATGATGATCTCACTGTGGAAAACCAGAAAATATATAAAATCTTTAAATACTTTACAAATAAATATTAAATTATACCTCTAAACTGTGTGTGTTTCGTTCGATGTCGGTCATCGTACATGTGTACACGTTCGTGTTAGTGTTATTGTTCATTGTTTACTGGTTGTACTCGTTATGTGTGTTTCTGCCTGTCCCTATGTTCACGCTGCAATGGTTTGTTACATATGAGTGCAGTTACCGTTGATTACTAATCTTTTGTGTCTAATATATGTTTTTCTGGGACGAGAGAGGTCTGTGAGTCCTGCTCCTTGCCCTGCAGGACGCGGGCCGTGACACTTTTCTTAATCTATTCAATATTCTCTTAAGATGATCAGCACAAAAGTAACAATTTTAATTTGTTCACGGGCATATGCGTAAATTATGATGAGGATGCTACATGTCACTACGGTTGAAAATCAGATTGTAACATTCCTAAATGGCTATTTTTATCCCCAACACTTTTTGAAAGTAAAAATGTTAATGTTTCATCTACAAGCAATCTTTCCTTCATTTATTAATTAATTTAAGTAACACACATGTTTTAGTCATCGTGTTTCTAATGACAGAATCTGAAAATGTTCATGATTATAATCTGAAAACGCCTATAATTTCACACAATGTCAAAACGCAGCGCAACTGATATTTTGTGAAACGAAAATGAATTTTAATCAAAATACAAAAGTTGTATTACAAATATATCTTAAACTACATTGCTGATACTTTTTGACGCCGACAAGTATACAAACGCCATAAATGTGGATGTTCTTCCTTTTAGACCAAGCGCTGATTTAAGTGAACGCACGTGCCATCGATGATGAAAGGGATGCGAATTTAAGGGATATCAGAAACGAATCCAAAACCCAGCACTTTTCAAGAGAAATAATACGCTTTGTATATAAACACACGACGTCTCAATCTAAATAACACATGGAAATTATTTCCTTTATGCATTCTTTTCATATAGACGTTTCCCAGTTTGCCTTAAAGAGGATAGTTAGGCCTACCTTTGATATCGGAGAAATCTATAACTGACAATAATCCAATTTATCCACAGGAAAATGTGAAATAACAATTGTTGAATATCCTTGTAGTTCGTAGTTTGGTTTGTCCAGTGTGCGCACTGTCAAAATGGTAACCATGACGCCAGTTAAGCCTTTTTATATATCTGCTTCTGTGACGTCACAAACACCAGGTGTGACGACATAAACACGGCTGTCTCGTTTTACCATTACTAAAATGTACTTCTGGACTGTGTATTACTGGACCTTTTGATTGATAGTTAGTGTAAGTTAAAATATCTTATTTCCTCTCAAGCGCAGAGGTTGCTTCGGCAAAAAGGTCCTGTGTTCTGTCCATTAATATATTAGGCCTATCCAGCTATGCAACTGTTCATCTTATTTGTTTTTGATGCATTTTTTCAATGTATAAACCATTCACATATACACGGTAAATGTGTATAAAATTTCTTGTATTTGTAATATTAATTGAATGTTTTGCCCCCTCAGTCCCTTAACAATATCACATCATTCGAGCTCTGTTCACTTTTTTATGTGGCGCATTGTTGTAAGAACCCACATGTAAATCTCCCCATGCTGACAAACCTGCAAATAACATATTTTCTTCCTCATCTCCCTGATGCTTTTTGTTTCATCTTGCTAGCTATTATTATTATTATTATTATTATTATTATTATTATTATTATAATTATTATTATTATTAACATTTATATAGCACCTTTCTCAGACTCAAGAACACTTTACAAGCAGGTATCAGCTGTTATAGTCACTCACATGCCGATGATTAGTTAACATGCTACCTTAAACTTCAACCTAGATTTTGGTGTTTTTTCTCCTCCTGTAATGGTACATTGGAAATGATTAGATTTCTTTGGCTAAAGCAATGTCTTCATTAAGGCCCATTTCATGTGAACTTGTTTCTTTCTTTTTTTTAATTAAATCTGGCAGACAACCTTAATAATCATGGCTTTTACACTTTGACCAGGTGGCTAAATTCACTAGGTTAGCTAGCTACCCTGAATCATCAAGAATTGATTTAGCAAACAATCAGGATAGATTTTCATTTTGTTTTGATTCAAACATGTCAGGACAAAATAGCTAAGTAAAGGAAACAGCTAGGTTAGGTACTTAACCACTCAAAGTAGCTTACTTTAGGTAGATATTGGTCAAAATGCACTCTTAACTAGTTACACTAGCTAGCAGCTGTGATTATGCTGTGATAAACAAATATTGACAATCATAGATTTTAGATTCCTCAAAACAACTATTCTTTATTTTGATTACATCTTTGCATGTTCTGGGTCTTCATTTTTACATAGGCAGACCACTAGTGCAGTGAGGAACAAAGTGCATCAAAAATTCTGGTTGTGCACAAGAGACAAGAGAGGCATGTCTTGTTTTTGAGAGGCAAATTCTTGCTCTTTTAGAAAGATTCTTGTATATTATTGGTATTACAGCTTTTTTGATGTACAGCAATAACAAAGACCTATTAATGAATAACCAGCTAGAATTTGCTTTAAAATGTAATTTGCTTTGAATAAGAGTGCCTGTAAAAGCTGTAAAGCTTAAGATCTGTTCTTGGAATGTATCCTGGACACTGATGTAAACTATCAAAACATGTATCGGGATATTCTGCTTTGTTCAGTATTGAAGTGTCTGCAAATTGTTTTTAACTTATTAGTTGCCAAAAAAAATAAATGAACAAAAATAAAAAATGGAAAGACACACTGCAGCATGTAGGAGCATCTTTAATGGGTATGTTATTATTTATTCCAGCTCTGAAGCCACATATTTAACCAAGCATGGAAAACTGCATAAAGGAAAGCAAGGCAGAACAGACTGAAAATTGTCAAAATATGCCAACGTTCAGGCAAGCAAAACAAAATCAAAGACAGACAGCAATACCGGGTAAGCATTTACGGGAAAGGCAGCGTAGACGGCAAACACAGAGGGAGAGCACAAATGAGATGTAAACAAACAAAACAGGAGCAAGGAGCTAGGTGTAACACAGGTTCTTATCACAAACACAATGAAAGACAAACACACTCTAACCAAAACAAAGCGAAACAAAGACCGACGAGAACTAACCAACAACCAAGAGAGACATATTATCAAACACATATCAACGAAGGCACAAGGAGAAACAAAAGCTAACCATAAGCGAGGAGAAACAATAACTGTCAAACAAGATACATAGGAACGGTTTTATTTTTTATAAGACTATAATCAGGGATAAATTAGAAACAGTTGGGAGACAAAGGGGAGGAGACAGGGAACCATAGAGAATGACAAAACCCCGGAAGTTACTAGGTTGCCTGGGAAATGGGGAATGCTCTGGTCTGTAGACGTGACAGGCACACAGCATCATGGGAGTCACCTTGCTCCCCTCCACTCTCCTGACTGGATCCCACGTCAAAGATTATAGCAGATGTCACATATATAAATATACACTGTCATGGCACGGCCCCCTCCTCCTAGACTCCTCGCTGTTTGTTTGACGTCACGTGTGTGTGTCTTCATTGCCACACCCCACCCATGTGTCATACCTGTCTCTGGTTATCTCCCTTGTTAATGTGTATATTTAAGGTCCTGGTTAGTTGTTGGTCTTTGTCGGTGTTTGACCCTATATGCACTGTGTCAACGTGCACAAATTGCTTATTGTTTGTTGTGTTTTTGTCTCATCACTGAGTAGTACTTTGTGTTTTGGTTTCATTTTTGTCATGTTCATTAAACATCTGTGTTTATACAATGACTCACCTTTGCATCCTGCCTCTGGAAAAAGGCAAAGAAGTGATGTAACCGTCCCAGTCCAGCCCATGTGAAGGAACTCTTCATAGTAGTGGGCATGCTCCATGCCAGTGCAGAGGGTGAGAGCGCCACTGGGATATTTAGGGAGGGCCTGGAGATCCATGGTCAGACTCTGTGGAATCGTGCTTGCCCTTCCTGGAATTCAGAATGGTAAATCTGCAGGGTTTTACGTAACCGGAATATCGGGACAGTTATGAGGATTATGGCATGGATGAGGACTATGACAACAGTAGTCTCCGGTCAGACGTGGATTCCGATCGCTTTATGTACCCTTCAATGAAGGTGAAGGAGTCCCTCCACGAGGATCCCACTTTTGGGGTTGGAAATGGAATCAGGAAACTCCAATGACGATGAGCCCCTGGAGTCTAAGCCTTCACCCAGAGCACTCTTCATCAGCAGTCTCATTCAGAAATACCTCACATTATTTTCAGACGTTCCCACTCGTACGACTGTCCTTCAGCATGACATTGATGTTGATTCTCATTCACCCATTAGACAACACCCATATCATACCAATCCCCAGAAATGTACATTGCTAAATCAAGAAACCAAGTATTTGTTAGAAAATCATCTTGCTATCCCTAGTGTTAGTGCCTGGTGTTCCCCATGCTTTCTGGTGCTAAAACCAGATGGCACATACGGCTTCTGCACTGACTACAGAAAAATAAATGCAGTTATTGTTTCTGGTTCCTTCCCAATGCCTAGAATGGAGGATTGCGTGGATAAGATGGGGTTCAGCTAGATTTGTAAGTAAGCTTGATTTACTTTAGGGTTATTAGCAAGCTCCATTAACCTCTCTTGCATCTGACATTTTGGCATTTGCTACCCCTGACTGTTTTCTACAATATACGATAATGCCTTTCAGTCTTAAAATGCCCTTCTACCTTTCAGCGTTTGATGATTAAGATTTTGATGACATGCCTAACTCTGAAGTCTATTTGGATGATGTGGTTGTGTATACCAAAACTTGGGAACAACATGTACAGTTGCTTGATCTTGTTTTTAAGAAGCTATTGGATGCCTCCATTGCGCTTAATCTTGAAAAATGTGATTTTGGTAAGAGTGAGGTTGCCTACTTGGGGAAACTGGTGGGTTGTGGTAGTGTGCGTCCTCTTGATGCCAAAGTACAAGCAATCAAGTCTTTTCCTGCCCCAGAGACGAAAAGACAACTCCGACGCTTTTTGGGCATGGCGGGTTTTTATCGTTGCTTTTGTAGGAACTTCTCTGATGTTGTTTTACCCCTCACAAATTTGCTTTGTGACAATGGCACATGCGCGGGGCCCACCATAGAACAGTGTTGCTCAATGTTTGAATCGCTGTAATGTTTTGACAGCCTTTGAAAGCATCTTATTCATCTTATATGATTTCTCTACTTTTGGTTTCTTCAGCTTGTTCTTCATTTTGAGGTTTTCATGATGGCAGAACTAAAGAAAAATAAATAAATAAATAATTTACAAATGTGCAAAAATCCAAAATAATCATATTATTCGTATGTGTCAATCAATAAAACATAATTTAGTCCAATATGAAGTTCTTCCAGTAAATAGACTTAGCTAACAGCTAAATGAATTTCACTTCTTACTGGTGTGGTACTTATGAAAGATGCAAAAAGTGGTAAATAACTCCTACTCTGTCGTGGTTCTGTTCTTTAGAGACATCTGATAAAGATGTCAACAGTTTACTGGCCTCTTCTAGAGTTGTCTGAGTGACACTGATGATGTCTAAGAGGCTTCTGAGCAAGTTCTGGTCCACTGGCTGAAACAGACATGAAGGATGAATATTCCCCACTCGCCCTCCGCTGGGCCTCTTTATCCTTCAATAATCCTCACAGTCAGTGACAAATTGTCCATTTGAAATAGGAAAATCAGCTCAGTGAAAATTATCCATGAAATGTGACGATTAACCAATTGAATCTGTGTGTCGCGTGCTTGGGCTCACGTGGACCTGCATGTGATGTCAGCTGTGGGTCTGCAGGCGTTGCTGGATCAGTTCGCTTGCGTGACTGATCAGACCCCTCCCCTCACACATCTGTTCCAGCAGCGTGTCATAGATCTCACGTGGAACCAGGACGTGGAGGCCATGAACATGGGCCCTGGAGGAGAGGCAGGGCTGGGCAGGATCTGAGCAGCAGACCGACGCTTTGATCGCTGGTCTGAAGCTGCTCTGGCACACACTGCCACTGTTCCTTCCAGAATGGTCCTTCTTTACTGAAGCTACGAGAGCAAGATGAACAAGAGTGCATTAATGTGACATGAATACACAACACAAAACAACAAAACAACAATGTGTAACGGTAAAGAGGTTATTAAAAGTATACCTTCCACACCTCCAGTCATTTCTGTAATGTGCATCTGTTTTCTGACAACCTTTCATTAAATGGTGCCACTTAAAACAGCTTGCAGGTGTAACTGTACAAATTCTATTAAGTCATTATCTTTCTACTGAAGTCATTTGTTACACCTTAATTAAATCATTACACTCACCACCATCTTCATCTACTCTCAAGTGGAAATGGAAAACATGATTTTTCAGGTTCCGCAAGTGAACATTTTTAGTAAATGAGGATAGCTTGGCTAATTCTGGATTGTGTCCCCGTGTTGTAGGACTGGTGTGTGCACCTCGCTCAGCGCCCTGCAGATGTCTGTACAGGTCCTGGGTCCTCCTGATGGTCTCCAGCAGTGTTGGTTTCAGTTGAAGAATCTCCAACATATGCTGCTCCAGTGCTGATAAAACCACATCAGGAGCTTCTTATATTTTTGTCAACCAATTATGCAAACAATTATGTACAGGGTATTAAAAGAAGACAAATCTTTAGCAGCAGGTTACAAGGTTGTTATAGATATATGTTACATCTATATTTGGTTTTTCACATTGAAAATAATTTAGCAAGAGTAGTTTGACAAAAATGAAAGGCCCCATCAGTCCCACAGTGCAGAGTGTACCTTGGATCTGGTATGTAGGATGTGTGAAGGCCTCTGTGTATCTCAGGCATTGTTTCAGGAGCTGACTTTCTCTCACACTCTCCTGTAGCTGCCCAGACATGAGCTAAGATCATCACAGAGAGACAGAGTGTTACAAACCCCAGGAATCACGCTCAGCCCTGCACTGCCACGCCTACCTCTTCCCACACACGCCTCCAATCTGGTTTACTGGAATACTAGCACACACCTGATCATTGTTTCTCTCATCACTGCTCCCTTACTTAAGCTCCCCTCCCTCACACTCACGTCATGAAGTATTGCCAACCTTATTTTGCATACCAAATGGTTCAGTTATGGTTTTGTCTTTCCGGTTTTCGACTTCTGCCTGAGCCCTAGACACCCCTGGACTCTGCCCCATGTTATGGACCTTGAATCAACAGGACTACGAATACCTGCCTGACCCCTCTGATCTGTTTGATTTCCCTAATAAAACCTCTTGCAATTGGATCCTCTTCCTTGTGTGTGTGTGTGTGTTTGCAATCATAAACATAGAGAAACCAGTAGTTAGAAATAATGACTCCAAACAAGGATCAGAGTCCTTATACATTCTTTGCTCGCTTCGAGGCTACATCTAGCAGCGCTAATGCTAGCAGCACAAATGCTAATGGCGCTAGTGTTAACAGCGCCAATGCTAACAGCGCTAATGCTAACGGCGCTAGTGCTAACAGCGCTAGTGCTAACAGCGCTAATGCTAACGGCGCTGTGGTCCCCACAGTTTATCAGTTTCCCTGATTCAGGGCCCGAATGGCCTGTGGGAAGAAGCTCCTCTTCAGCCTCTCTGTCTTGGTCTTCAGGGAGCGGAAGCGCCTCCCTGACCTCGACAGAGAGAAGAGTGTATTGTTGGGATGGATGGGGTCCTTCACAATTTTCCTGGCCTTGGTCTGGCACCGCTTGTAGTAGATGGTCTGCAGGTCAGGAAGTTCCGAGTGAGTGATGCGCTCTGCTGAACGCACTACCCTTTGGAGTGCTTGTCTGTCCTGCTTGGTGCTATTCCCAAACCAGACTGTGATGTTCCCCGTGAGGATGCTCTCGATAGTGCAGGTGTAGAAGTTCCGCAGTACCTTGGAGGGCAATCTGAAGTCCCTTAGGCGTCTGAGGTGGTAAAGACGCTGACGAGCCTTCTTTGCCAGGGAGCTGGTATGGCGGGACCAGGACAGGTCCTGCGAGATGTGAACACCAAGGTACCTGAAACTATCTACTCTCTCCACCGTGGTCCCACTGATCCTCACAGGTTGGTAGTGCCGCTCCTGCTTCTTGCTGCAATCCACGATCAGCTCCTTTGTCTTACTGACGTTTAGGAGGAGATTCTTTTCCTGGCACCAGTTTTCCAGGTGTTTAATCTCCTCCAGGTAGGCCCTCTCGTCGTTGTCCGAGATCAGACCCACGACAACGGTGTCGTCAGCAAACTTGACAATGATGTTAGAGCTGGAAGTGGCTGTGCAGTCGTAGGTGTACAGTGAGTAGAGCAGGGGGCTTAGGACACAACCCTGAGGAGCTCCAGTGCTGAGGGTGAGGGTGGTTGAGGAGCAGTTGCCCACCCGTACTGATTGTGGTCTGTCTGTTAGGAAGTTGGAGATCGAGTCGCACAGGGATGTATGCAGTCCTAGATTTCCCAACTTAGTAGTGAGTAGGGAGGGGATGATAGTGTTGAATGCTGAACTGTAGTCGACAAATAGCATTTTAACATAATTTCCCCTCCCTTCGTCCAGGTGAGTCAGTGTAGTGTGGAGCAGATGTTCAATCGCATCGTCAGTGGAGCGGTTGTGGCAATATGCAAACTGCAGTGGGTCCATGGAGGCTGGCAATGAAGATGTGATGAAGTCTCTGACTAGCTTTTCAAAGCACTTCATCACGACTGATGTGAGGGCGACAGGGCGGTAGTCATTGAGGTCGGAGGAGGGTCGAGGTTTCTTCGGGACGGGGACGATGGTGGACCGCTTGAAGCTGGACGGACAATACCGAGCGTCAGGGAGAGATTGAAGATGTCGGTAAATCGGGGCTAGCTGATCTGCGCAGGCTTTGAGGACCCTCCCGCAGATACCGTCTGGTCCCATCGCCTTCCTGGTATTCACCCTTTTAAACACTCTCCTCACGTCACTCTCCGTGATGATGAGAGGGCGCTGTTCTATGGTGGGCACCGCGCATGTGCCATTGGCTGCGCCGATAGTGCCATTAGCACTAGCGCCGTTAGCATTAGCGCTGTTAGCATTGGCGCTGTTAGCACTAGCGCCGTTAGCATTAGCGCTGTTAGCATTAGCGCTGTTAGCATTGGCGCTGTTAGCACTAGCGCCGTTAGCATTTGTGCTGCTAGCATTAGCGCTGCTAGATGTAGCCTCGAAGCGAGCAAAGAATGTATTCAGCTCGTTCGCCAGAGACTCATCCGCACTCATCAGTCATCCGCACTCATCATTTTTATACACTCCTGCTCTTCCAGGCACTGACGCATGAAAACGAGGAAGGAAAACCTCTTGGAACATTTACTTATGACCAAGATGGAGAACCCATCCAGACCTAGCAACTTCCTGTAAGAAAGTTGTACAGTAACTCACCAAAATATAGAAAGATGGAAATATTTACACATCACTTTTTATTCCAATAATGTTAGCAGTGTTAATATTATTAATAATGTATTATTGGTGTTAGTGTATTTCATGTATTTATATATACTTTACTTTATATATACACTATAATCTTTTGTACTCAAGTTGATAACATTTATTGACACTTTGGCCCTTTAAAACATCTACAGTAATACAGCTCCCTCTGGTGGACAAATTAATGTACCACATCCCAAATGCATCTCCAAAGAAAAAGTTCAACATTGTTTCTCTGATCTTAGGCCAGTTTTGCTGCTGCTCCACTTAAGAATAAAAAAAAATTAGGGGCAAAAATTTGAACAACACTTGAGAAATAGCCCATAAATGGTGCCACACTAAGCTTGTAGTCTTCCAGCTTGCATGGAAGGAGAGCCTTCCATAGAAAAGCACTTATTAACACTCCAACATCCTATCTCTCAAACCTCATAGAAAATAACCAAAATAATACTGTATTCCTTTTTAGTACAATTGCACATCTACTTAGAAAAACTCTGCCCTCACACGTTTCTTAAGGAAATCCTATCCGAAGTAACTGAACATTTACTAAATTTAAGAACCTCCTCCTTGAACATTGGCTATGTTCCTAAACCATTCAAATTAGCAGTAATTAGACCACTTATCCAAAAATCTAACCTTGACCCATGTGAGCTGTCAAACTACAGGCCAATCTCAAATCTTTCATTTACTTCCAAGATCCTAGAAAAAAGCTGTAGCTCAGCAGCTAAGGTCATATCTGAATCAGAATCAGAAAAATGTAGGCTTTCAGTCAGGGTTTAGGCCTAATCATAGTACAGAGACCGCACTAATTAAAGTAGTTAATAACCTGTTGTTGGCTTCTGACCAGGATTATGTCTCTTTGCTTGTATTACTTGATCTGAGTGCAGCATTTGACACTATAGATCACATCATTTTACTACATAGACTCAAAAATGTTGTTGGGATTAGGGGAATAGCCCTTTCCTTATTTAAATCTTATCTAGCTGGTCGCTACCAGTTTGTTAACATAAATGGAGACTTCTCAGCATATAACAATGTTAGTTATGGTGTCCCACAATGATCTAGGGCCTTTGCTTTTTTCTTTATATATATGCTACCTCTAGGTGACATTATACATAAACACTGTTCTAGTTTTCATTGCTATGCAGATGATACTTAGCTATATTTCTTAGCCAAACTACGGGACCTATATCAGCTTAGTATTATTGACAAATGCATAAAGGACATCAGACATTGGATGTTGAGGTACTTTCTCTTACTTAATCCTGACAAAACAGAGGTGCATTTATTAGGCCCAGAGACAGCTAGGTCCTTACTCTCTAACTACTCAGTGAACATCAATGGTCTGCAAATCACATCTTCTCTAATTGTTAAAGATCTTGGAGCTGTTACGACCCTGTCTAGGCTGTGAGGCCATAACAAGGAAAAAGAAATACAAATGGCTAATATAATGGAAGTTGTGACAAAGTGAGCAGCAACAAAACAAACAGAAGCACAAATGGAGGGTGTTTTTCAGTGTATTTTACAAAGGTTATGCTTCATAAACAAACAAACAAACAAACCAACAATCAATCATGCTGGTGCAAATGTCTTCAGGAGTGACCCAAGCCAAATTAACAAACCAAACCCACACTAATTAAATAAAAATACACACTAACTAATCCTAGCAACACAAGAAACCTACCTAACATAAAAACATAGACAAAATGCACACCCAACAAAATTGGCAGTCACTCCCTGTCTCCTGGGAGTGGACTTTAAATGGTCGACACAGTTAGCTGAGAAACCCGCTAAGGAAAGGGGCGGAGTCTCAATCAGGTTGGAAATCCTGGCAGTGGATCTAGAACACATACACATACAAACACACACACACACACACACACACACACACACACACACACACACACACACACACATCTCTCCGTAACACCCCTCCCCATAAGCGTGGACTTCCAGAGGATGTTCCAGCACACAAACAACAAAACATGCCCAAACCGACAACATCTGGAAAGAGCATCTGCCGCTACATTTTCTGAACCCTTTTTATGTTTGATGTCAATATTAAACACTTGGATGATCAGAGACCAACGCATTAAGCGTAGATTGGCATTAGCCATATTCTGCAAGAACACGAGCGGATTGTCATCAGTGTATATGGTGATGGGGTACGGATGACCACGAAGGTACACCTCAAAATGTTGTAACACTAGGAGGAGCGCAAGGGCCTCCTTCTCAATAGTGCTATAGGCCAGCTGATGTTTCACAAACTTTCTAGAAAAATAACAAATAGGGTGATCTAGACCTTGTGAGTCCTCTTGCAGGAGGACAGCATCGGCTGCACTACCACTGGCATCTACCTCAAGTGTAAAAGGACGAGTAAAATCAGGGGTTGCTAGAACAGGAGTGCTGAATCAGCTTTCACTGAGTCAAATGCATCTTGACAGGGTTGTGAACATTCAAAAGGGGTGGTGTCACAAAGCAAATTTGTGAGGGGTAAAACAACATCAGAGAAGTTCCTACAAAAGCAACGATAAAAACCTGCCATGCCCAAAAAGCGTCGGAGTTGTCTTTTGGTCTCTGGGGCAGGAAAAGACTTGATTGCTTGTACTTTGGCATCAACGCACACTACCACAACCCACCAGTTTCCCCAAGTAGGCAACCTCACTCTTACCAAAATCACATTTTTCAAGATTAAGCACAAGGGAGGCATCCAATAGCTTCTTAAAAACAAGATCAAGCAACTGTACATGTTGTTCCCAAGTGTTAGTATACACAACCACATCATCCAAATAGACTTCACAGTTAGGCACCTCACCTAAAATCATAGTCATCAAACACTGAAAGGTAGAAGAGCATTTTAAGACCGAAAGGCATTACCGTATATTGTAGAAAACAGTCAGGGGTAGCAAATGCCAAAATGTCAGATGCATGAGAGGTTAATGGAGCTTGCTAATATCCCTAAATTAAATCAAGCTTACTTACAAATCTAGCTGAACCCCATCTTATCCACACAATCCTCCATTCTAGGCATTGGGAAGGAATCAGAAACAGTAACTGCATTTATTTTTCTGTAGTCAGTGTAGAAGCGGTATGTGCCATCTGGTTTTAGCACCAGAAACCATGGGGAACATCAGGGACTAACACTAGGGATAGCAAGATGATTTTCTAACAAATACTTGGTTTCTTGATTTAGCAATGTACATTTCTGGGGATTGGTGTGATATGGGTGTTGTCTAATGGGTGAATGAGAATCAACATCAATGTCATGCTGAAGGACAGTCGTACGAGTGGAAACGTCTAAAAATAATGTGAGGTATTTCTGAATGAGACTGCTGATGAGAGTGCTCTGGGTGAAGGCTTAGACTCCAGGGGCTCATCGTCATTGGAGTTTCCTGATTCCATTTCCAACCCCAAAAGTGGGATCCTCGTGGAGGGACTCCTTCACCTTCATTGAAGGGTACATAAAGCGGTCAGAATCCACGTTTGACCAGAGACTACTGTTGTCATAGTCCTCATCCATGCCATAATCCTCATAACTGTCCCGATATTCCGGTTACGTAAAACACTCCAGATTCACCATTCTGACTGCCAGGAAGGGCAGGCAGGATTCCACAGTGTCTGACCGTGGATCTCCAGGCCCTCTCTAAATATCTCAGTGGAGCTTTCACCCTCTGCACTGGCATGGAGCGTGCCCACTACTATGAAGAATTCCTTCACATGGGTTGGATTGGGACGGTTACGTCACTTCCTTACCTTTTTTTTCCAGAGGCAGGATGCAAAGGCGAGTCATTGTATAAACACAGATGTTTAATGAACATGACAAAAATGAAACCAAAGCACAAAGTACTACTCAGTGATGAGACAAAAAACACAACAAGCAATAAGCAGTTTGTGCACATTGACACGGTGCATATAGGGTCAAACACCGACAAAGACCAACAACTAACCAGGACCTTAAATATACACATTAACAACGGAGATAACCAGAGACAGGTGTGACACATGGGTGGGGTGTGGCAATGAAGACACACACACGTGACGTCAAACAAACAGCGAGGAGCCTAGGAGGAGGGGGCCGTGCCATGACAGTGTATATTTATATATGTGACATCTGCTCTGATCTTTGCTGTTGGATCCAGTTAGGAGAGTGGAGGGGAGCAAGGTGACTCCCATGATGTTGAGCGCCACCAATCAGACTTATTTACTTTAAATTTAATGTTTAGTGTTGTTAAATGGTTGATTTGTATGTGCGTGTTAGTTTAGTCCTTTCACATTAATTTATAGAAATCCAAAATCAATATTAAATCCACAAGTCTTTTACTTTGACCTTTTCTCAGATAATAAAATTTTGTTTTTTTGTTAATCACTTCAGTTACACCATAAAAAATAATCATCACACAGTACACAATAGAACTGCACTGTTCTCTTTTAACTTTTGTGTTGTGTTTGGGTTTTAAGTACTAACTTTGTGCTATGCAGACAAAAAAAAAAAAAAGGAAAAAGTGCTGAATAAGCAGATGGTTATTTAGATGCTCATTATTAAGAACATTGTCATGTTTCAGGCATTTATGACCCAAACCAGACTGTGTAGTCATGCCGTTAGCCAGCTGTCAGGTCACTGAGGTCTGGATCCAGCTAATTTCTTTAGAGCTCAAAATACAAATGTAAGCTAAATACAACTAGATTAAAAAAAAATCTTGTGGTTGACAAGTTGTCCTACATGATGAGTGCATTCTGAATTCAGATTAAACTTAATAAGTGTCCATTGTGTGAGAAAAGGTATTAGCGCAGCCCCATGCATCATCAGCGCTTCAACTAACATCAGTTGTTGGCCTCTAAAGTAAAAGCAACATGTTAAACATGTAGCATGATAGACATGTAGATTAAAAAATGTTAAATATGCATACTCTAGTCATGATGAATACTAGCCTATTTCTTTCTTATTAGTAGGTTAGCTAACGTTTCTCACAACTGTTTAAAAACAACGGTTTAAATAACAGTAAGTCTATGAAACATAGAAGTTACAGGGGTGGTTGATCAAAACAATCCAGTCAGATTTGTTTCTAAGACCCCTTGTTTGTATTTGTTTGTAAGTGAATTAAGATGTTAGGACCTTAGAAGCATCAGGGTTAGGATTAATCTTAGGGTTAGTATAAGGAAAAGCAAGCAGATATAAGGACTACACTAAATTAAAAAAGGAGATCAGGTCAAAGTCGATTACAGTCATATCACGAGTAGGGCGTAAGCACTGATTTAGCCAGGAATTCAGCAGGACACTTCACAACAAAGTTAGTAATGCTATAAAATGTCATATAAGATATAATTGGTTCAATAATAGTACAGTAACAATTTTGAAGAGAACCACAACTGAGGCATACAAGGGCTAATTTTTTTGTATATCTGTATCGGCGTAAGTCCTGCCCACTAGCCTTTCTCCGCTCAGACGTAGATCACCCTCACCTGAATACTGATTAATTACACCTGTCTCTCATTTCGGTTTCTTTTATAACCTCCCTTTTCCGATAGTATCCTCACAAAGTATTGTATTTTCATGTATAGCAAGCGTTTCTTGATTCTGTTGCTTTTCCCCTAGACAATGCCTCACTCTTAGTACCTTAGACAACCTCGGATTCTGTCTTCTGGTTTGGACTTTGGACTGTGCCCTTGACTCTCCTCTTCACCATTCCCTTCCCGTTTATGACTACCCTTCTATTTTACCTCACAACTCCTTCCCGCCTGTACTGAAAATAAACTCTTGCATTTGGATCCACACTTAGCTGTGTCCTGACATCCTTGTATGACGCACTTACATACGTGTGACCCACCTTGCCCAGACCACGTGAGGCTGTTGTGCATGCAGATATCAGGAGCACACGCAGTGAACTTATTCCAAGGCTCTACTTCACAAAAGGAGCAGACCGTGGTATGGAAACTTAAAGGTGTGGGGGGTGCACCCAAAACATTCTTGCCCCAGTTCTGACAATTCTGATCTGTGGAACCAGTGAGGATTTATTAGGACACCTTCAATTTCTTCTCTCTTTGCATACAAGTGTAGACTTATTCAAGCTTTGGTGTATACAATGAATCCTTTTTCTATCTAATTTAATCTTATTTATTCAAAAGAGAATAGGTCTCCTGATAACGTCATGTAACAGCTTCCCAAATGGTTTTATTGTTGATAGATTTCTTCTTTTTTATTTGTAAATTTGGGATTCCAGAGAACAATGTATTGCAATGTTTTCCTGTTGTTTTTCTATCCTTTATATTTCATTTTCTTAAAATCATACTATATGGAGCTGTCTTTAATCGTATTAGCTTTTCAAAGCTTCAAATGTGAAGTTTTACAATCATTTTTGTAGACATTTGTTAATCCCAGTTACCTCACTCTTTCTTGCATTATGCACTGGCTCACCATATCACTTTATGTGACAGTTTCTCTTCCGAAAGCTTGCCTGAACGTTGGCATATTTTGACAGTTTTCAGTCTGTTCTGCCTTGCTTTCCTTTATGCAGTTTTCCAAGCTTGGTTAAATATGTGGGTTCAGAGCTGGAATAAATACTAACATACCCATTAAAGATGCTCCTACATGATGCAGTGTGTCTTTCCATTTTTTATTTTTGTTCATTTATTTTTTTGGCAACTAATAAGTTAAAAACAATTTGCAGACGCTTCAATACTGAACAAAGCAGAATAACCCCATACATTTTTTGATAGTTTACATCAGTGTCCAGGATACATTCCAAGAACAGATCTTAAGCTTTTCAGCATTTGGCAGGTGCTCTTATTCAAAGCAAATTACATTTTAAAGCAAATTCTAGCTGGTTATTAATTAATAGGTCTTTTTTATTGCTGTACATCAAAAAAGCTGTAATACCAATAATATATAAGAATCTTTCTAAAAGAGCAAGAATTTGCCTCTTAAAAACAAGACATGCCTCTCTTGTCTGCATCAAAATTTCTGTTTGTCTTAAAAGTCAAATCCTAAAACCTTAGCAGGTTACTTGTGCACAACCAGAATTTTTGATGCACTTTGTTCCTCACTGCACTAGTGCTCTGCATATGTAAAAATGAAGACCCAGAACATGCAAAGATGTCATCAAAATATAGAATAGTTGTTTTGAGGAATCTAAAATCTATGATTGTCAATATTTGTTTATCACAGCATAATCACAGCTGCTAGCTGGTGTAACTAGTTAAGAGTGCATTTTGACCAATATCTACCTAAAGTAAGCTACTTTGAGTGGTTAACTACCTAACTTAGCTATTTCCTTTACTTAGCTATTTTGTCCTGACATGTTTGAATCAAAAACGAAATGAAAATCTATCCTGATTGTTTGCTGAATCAATTCTTGATGATTCAGGGTAGCTAGCTAACCTAGTGAATTTAGCCACCTGGTCAAAGTGTAAAAGCTATGATTATTAAGGTTGTCTGCCAGATTTAATTAAAAAAAAGAAAGAAACAAGTTCACATGAAATCGGCCTTAATGAAGACATTGCTTTAGCCAAAGAAATCTAATCATTTCCAATGTACCATTACAGGAGGAGAAAAAACGCCAAAATCTAGGTTGAAGTTTAAGGTAGCATGTTAACTAATCATTGGCATGTGAGAGACTATAACAGCTGATACCTGCTTGTAAAGTGTCCTTGAGTCTGAGAAAGGTGCTATATAAATTTTAATAATAATAATAATAATAGCTAGCAAGATTAAACAAAAAGCATCAGGGAGATGAGGAAGAAAATATGTTACTCACAGGTTTGTCAGCATGGGGAGATTTACATGTGGGTTCTTATAATGCGCCACATAAAAAAGTGAACGGAGCTCGAATGATGTGATATTGTTAAGGGACTGAGGGGGCAAAACATTCAATTAATATTAGAAATACAAGAAATTTTATACACATTTACCGTGTATATGTGAATGGTTTATACATTGAAAAAATGCATCAAAAACAAATAAGATGAACAGTTGCATAGCTGGATAGGCCTAATATATTAATGGACAGAACACCGGAGCTTTTTGCCGAAGCAACGTCTGCGCTTGAGAGGAAATAAGATATTTTAACTTACACTAACTATCAATCAAAAGGTCCAGTAATACACAGCCCAGTAGTACATTTTAGTAATGCTAAAACGAGACAGCCGTGTTTATGTCGTCACACCTGCTGTTTGTGACGTCACAGAAGGAGATATATAAAAAGGCTTAACTGGCGTCATGGTTACCATTTTGACAGAGTGTGCAAACTGGACAAACCAAACTACGAACTACAAGGATATTCAACAATTGTTATTTCACATTTTCCTGTGGATAAATTGGATTATTGTCAGTTATAGATTTCTCCGATATCAAAGGTAGGCCTAACTATCCTCTTTAAGGCAAACTGGGAAACGTCTATATGAAAAGAATGCATAAAGGAAATAATTTCCATGTGTTATTTAGATTGAGACGTCGTGTGTTTATATACAAAGCGTATTATTTCTCTTGAAAAGTGCTGGGTTTGGGATTCGTTTCTGATGTCCCTTAAATTCGCATCCCTTTTATCATCGATGGCACGTGCGTTCACTTAAATCAGCGCTTGGTCTAAAAGGAAGAACGTCCACATTTATGGCATTTGTATACTTGTCGGTGTCGAAAAGTATCAGCAATGTAGTTTAAGATATATTTGTAATACAACTTTTGTATTTTGATTAAAATTCATTTTCGTTTCACGAAATATCAGTTGCGCTGCGTTTTGACATTGTGTGAAATTTTAGGAGTTTTCAGATTATAATCATGAACGTTTTCAGATTCTGTCCTTAGAAACACGATGACTAAAACATGTGTGTTACTTAAATTAATTAATAAATGAAGGAAAGATTGCTTGTAGATGAAACATTAACATTTTTACTTGCAAAAAGTGTTGGGGATAAAAATAGCCATTTAAGAATGTTACAATCTGATTTTCAACCGTAGTGACATTTATTAGACACAAAAGATTAGTAATCAACGGTAACTGCACTCATATGTAACAAACCATTGCAGCGTGAACATAGGGACAGGCAGAAACACACATAACGAGTACAACCAGTAAACAATGAACAATAATACTAACACGAACGTGTACACATGTACGATGACCGACATCGAACGAAACACACACAGTTTAGAGGTATAATTTAATATTTATTTGTAAAGTATTTAAAGATTTTATATATTTTCTGGTTTTCCACAGTGAGATCATCATGAGGGGAACAGGAAGTACAAAGAAGAACTTCTTCCCTGATGTGAAGACCATCCCAGCTCCACAAAAAAGCCCTACAGAGGCAATGGCCAACCCAAATATTTCTCCTTTTCATTTCGTTAATTCGCACAGAGGAGGAAGCAGCATCTATTTCCCAGAAATTTCTGGAGTGCCCCAGAGGAAGCAATATAAACCTCAAGTCTCTCAAAACCTGAGAAAATCTGGCACGGGCATAACATTAGCGGCACTGCTGAAGGCCACGGATGTAAAAAATGGTGGAAAGTCAACAGGCAGACTCCTGGATGAAGGTCAGCGATGCAGCAAATCTCGGTTCCCTTCTCTGGTTGTAGAGCCACACACCAAGAGCAGTGCTGTGAGTGTGAAGGCTGATCACACTCCACCAGCTCCATCCATCTCAAGGCTACCCGCCCTCCACCCAAAGCTGGCTGCTCTCAAACAAAAAAGCCCAAAGCCTGCTGTGACCCTGCATGTCCCCCACAAACATGTCAGGGAAGTCCCAGGAAAGGTGCAGGACAAGCACAGTGAGGTGAACTCCACATTTTACACCAGGCCAGAAGTGGGTGAGGTCCTCTACCAGGACCTGGAGAGGCTAACGTCAGCCCGTCAGTGTGCCTCCAAGGTCGAAGCTTCCCAGCACCAGTATGACCTGAGCTGCCACAAACCGCTGCTCATCAGGAGGGCGACCTTACATAAGGTAGAGAGCAGAGCTGCGCGCCCAGCTCCGCCTGCCCCCTCCCTGGTGCCACGTCGCAACCGTGTGCCCCGGCCATGCAAGACTGAGGATAAAAACAAGAGGCAGGACAAGTGCCAGGATGGCCAGGCTGCCTCTACTTCCCCTGGAGCCAAAGAAACAGCTGTCGTGAAGATTTATTTCTCTCTGTTGTTAACAGGGAGAAGGAACTGTGGGCTTGACCAGTTGGGACAACAGACAGGTGAGCATAGGGGCATCAATGGTTTAAAAAAAATGACTTCTTTTGACATTTATTTCACCATCGAATACTAGAGTATTGAGTATTGAGTCAGATTTGTTTTATTTGTCTATTGTGTCTCAGCACCTGCACCAGTGCATGTGAAATGAATGGACTTCACCTGCTCTGTAGATGACCACAGTCAGTTGCCTTACAGCCTTTGTAAGCAACAGAAACCTTCAGGGCCATGTTTGCACATTTGCTCTCCAACCTGAGATTGTCTGACATCCAGCATTCCTAACACTTATTACTTCCTGAGAGAGAAAAAAATAAATAAAAAAATCTTTAAATAAATGCAATTTTAAATGTATGCAGAGATGTTTTTCTGTGATATTTCTGTTTCAGTTATCTTGAGTGTGTGTAAAAATGGGTGTAAGTTTGTTATCTTTCTTCACAACTGCTTCCTCTCCAACATACATATACTTGTGTTCTTCTTTCTACTGGACAAATACAACACACATTACATTTACTTTGACTTAAAGCACAAAGTTACACATTTGACTCTTGGTCTCTTCTGATTCAGCAAACACCAGTTCTCTCTCTCTGAACTGGCCTATAGCACTATTGAGAAGGAGGCCCTTGCGCTCCTCCTAGTGTTACAACATTTTGAGGTGTACCTTGGTGGTCTTCCGGGCCCCATTACCATATACACTGATCACAATCCGCTCGTGTTCTTGCAGAATATGGCTAATGCCAATCAACGCTTAATGCGTTGGTCTCTGATTAAACAAGTGTTTAATATTGACATCAAACATAAAAAGGGTTCAGAAAATGTAGTGGCAGATGCTCTTTCCAGATGTTGAAGTTTTGGGCATGTTTTGTTGTTTGTGTATGGGGAAGGGTGTTACGGAAAGGTGTGTGTGTGTGTGTGTGTGTGTGTGTGTGTGTATGTGTATGTGTTCTAGATCCACTGCCAGGATTTCCAACATTTTTGAGTCTATGTACTAAAATGATGTGATCTATATTGTCAAATGCTGCACTCAGATCAAGTAATACAAGCAAAGAGACATAATCCTGGTCAGAAGCCAACAACAGGTTATTAACTACTTTAATTTGTGCTGTCTCTGTACTATGATTAGGCCTAAACACTGACTGAAAGCCTACATTTTTAGTAAAGGTTCAGTTACTTCGGGTAGGATTTCCTTATGAAACGTGTGAGAGCAGAATATTTCTTAGTAGATGTGCAATTGTACTAAAAAGAAATATAGCATTATTTTAGTTATTTTCTATGAGGTTTGAGAGATAAGATGTTGGAGTGTTAATAAGTGCTATTCTATGGAAGGCTCTCCTTCCATGCAAGCTGGAAGACTACAAGCTTAGTGTGGCACCATTTATGTTCTATTTTTCGAGTGTTGTACAAATTTTTGCCCCTATTTTTTTTTTTTTTATTATTATTCTTAAGTGGAGCAACAGCAAAACTGGCCTAAGATCAGTGAAACAATGTTGAACTTTTTCTTTAGAGATGCATTTGAGATGTGGTACATTAATTTGTCCACCAGAGGGAGATGTATTACTGTAGATGTTTTAAAGGGCCAAAGTGTCAATAAATGTTATCAACTTGAGTACAAAAGATTATAGTGTATATATAAAGTAAAGTATATATAAATACATTCAATACACTAACACCAATAATACATTATTAATAATATTAACACTGCTAACATTATCGGAATAAAAAGTGATGTGTAAATATTTCCATCTTTCTATATTTTGGTGAGTTACTGTACAACTTTCTTACAGGAAGTTGGTAGGTCTGGATGGGTTCTCCATCTTGGTCATAAGTAAATGTTCCAAGAGGTTTTCCTTCCTCGTTTTCATGTGTCAGTGCCTGGAAGAGCAGGAGTGTATAAAAATGATGAGTGCGGATGAGTCTCTGGCGAACGAGCTGAATACATTCTTTGCTCGCTTCGAGGCTACATCTAGCAGCGTTAATGCTAGCAGCACAAATGCTAACGGCGCTAGTGCTAACAGCGCCAATGCTAACAGCGCTAATGCTAACGGCGCTAGTGCTAACAGCGCAAATGCTAACAGCGCTAATGCTAACAGCGCTAGTGCTAACAGCGCCAATGCTAACAGCGCTAATGCCAACGGCGCTAGTGATAATGGCACTATCGGCGCAGCCAATGGCACATGCGCGGGGCCCACCATAGAACAGCGCCCTCTCATCATCACGGAGAGTGACGTGAGGAGAGTGTTTAAAAGGGTGAACACCAGGAAGGCGATGGGACCAGACGGTATCTGCGGGAGGGTCCTCAAAGCCTGCGCAGATCAGCTAGCCCCGGTATTCACCGACATCTTCAATCTCTCCCTGACGCTCGGTATTGTCCCGTCCAGCTTCAAGCGGTCAACCATCGTCCCCGTCCCGAAGAAACCTTGACCCTCCTCCGACCTCAATGACTACCGCCCTGTCGCCCTCACATCAGTCGTGATGAAGTGCTTTGAAAAGCTAGTCAGAGACTTCATCACATCTTCATTGCCAGCCTCCATGGACCCACTGCAGTTTGCATATCGCCACAAGCGCTCCACTGACGATGCGATTGCACATCTGCTCCACACTACACTGACTCACCTGGACGAAGGGAGGGGAAATTATGTTAAAATGCTATTTGTCGACTACAGTTCAGCATTCAACACTATCATCCCCTCCCTACTCACTACTAAGTTGGGAGATCTAGGACTGCATACATCCCTGTGCGACTGGATCTCCAACTTCCTAACAGACAGACCACAATCAGTACGGGTGGGCAACTGCTCCTCAACCACCCTCACCCTCAGCACTGGAGCTCCTCAGGGTTGTGTCCTAAGCCCCCTGCTCTACTCACTGTACACCTACGACTGCACAGCCACTTCCAGCTCTAACATCATTGTCAAGTTTGCTGACGACACCGTTGTCGTGGGTCAGATCTCGGACAACGACGAGAGGGCCTACCTGGAGGAGATTAAACACCTGGAAAACTGGTGCCAGGAAAATAATCTCCTCCTAAACGTCAGTTAGACAAAGGAGCTGATCGTGGATTGCAGCAAGAAGCAGGAGCGGCACTACCAACCTGTGAGGATCGGTGGGACCACGGTGGAGAGAGTAGATAGTTTCAGGTACCTTGGTGTTCACATCTCGCAGGACCTGTCCTGGTCCCGCCATACCAGCTCCCTGGCAAAGAAGGCTCGTCAGCGTCTTTACCACCTCAGACGCCTAAGGGACTTCAGACTGCCCTCCAAGGTACTGCGGAACTTCTACACCTGCACTATCGAGAGCATCCTCACGGGGAACATCACAGTCTGGTTTGGGAATAGCACCAAGCAGGACAGACAAGCACTCCAAAGGGTAGTGCGTTCAGCAGAGCGCATCACTCACTCGGAACTTCCTGACCTGCAGACCATCTACTACAAGCGGTGCCAGACCAAGGCTAGGAAAATTGTGAAGGACCCCACCCATCCCAACAATACACTCTTCTCTCTGTTGAGGTCAGGGAGGCGCTTCCGCTCCCTGAAGAGCAAGACAGAGAGGCTGAAGAGGAGCTTCTTCCCACAGGCCATTTGGGCCCTGAATCAGGGAAACTGATAAACTGTGGGGACCACCACCACCACCATGTAACATGACTGTATACATCTGTATATATAGATTTAGATTTATACTCAATTACCCTGTTACACAACAACTGTAGATATGGTATTATACAAAATGGATCTGTACATTCTGTAGATTGTGTACATATATACCCAACCATATACATTGTACATTGTGTATATAATCATAATATACATATATTGTACATACATTGTTAATATATTTTTGTACATACATAGAATATATATATTTATCTGCATATATATATTTTTTCTCTATGCACCCCTGTTTCTCTTCCTCAGTTTAGACAGAGCACTCTCCACCATTTCACTGCGTGTTATACTGTGTATGACTATGTATGTGACGAATAAACCGAACTTGAACTTGAACTTGAACTTGAAATGTGAAAACATTACACCCTGGATCCCCTTAAAAAGGAGCAGCTCTATCACGAGATGACAGGGCAACTTATTAATTAAATAATTTGGTGGTGTGTGTGTGTGTGTGTGTGTGTGTGTGCGGGTGTGTGTGTGTGTTTTTCACGACTCACATGAACGGTGAAGTCCTTGGGAGCAATGTTGATGTGTCCAGTGGATGACAAGTTATGAGGGATGTGTTCCAAGGTAATGTGAGTAATGTTTGGGGACCACGGAATGCCCAACACTTAACAGGGTAGGCCCCAGGCTGGAGAGAAGAGAGAGAGAGAGAGAGAGAGAGAGAGAGAGAGAGAGAGAGAGAGAGAGAGAGAGAGAGAGAGAGAGAGAGAGAGAGAGAAGAATTTTGAAACAGTGGGTTTATTAACACTATTAACAGTATATGTTCTAGCACACAGGAGGCATCCAATAAACGTGTGTGGTTTCAGTCCTGCATTGACTCTTCAGCCAGTGAGAGTACTCACATCCAGAGCGGCTCGGACAGGTGTGTGAACGTGTGTGGAATCAATCAGTGACTAAGGAGAACCAGTCCCGTGCTCCTGTAAAAAAAAAATAACACACCCATCACTAAAGTCCCTGTGAGCTACACATGTCACTAACATGCCAGTTATCAAAACATTTCTTACCAATATATCTGCTGTCATTTCCTAACTGCTACCAGCAGACCTGTCAGCTTACACTGCATCGTTACATGTGCGTTTCTGTCATTGTGTCTTTTGTGTGTTGAGTACAAATGTTTTTTTTCCCCCACACAGGAGCTCGGACATGAGATGATTTGATATGTAGTGACTCAGAAATGCAGACTCACCGAAAAGCAGCAAGAGGAGGAAGAGGAAGATAGCCTTCCTCACATATGCAGTGTGTCTGTGGAGAGACAGAGGGAGAACATAGCAATGCAGAGTACAGAGTTGTATTCACAAACACAAACATGCGCATACACACCCATGTACACACATATACACATTCATATGCACAAACACAAACTTACCTGCTGAGCAGAAAAACATCAAGCACAGAGATTCCAGAGGTCAGGCTGTGCCATGCTGTTCCCAGCCACCAGTAGAGCAATGCAAAGGCATGAGCTAAACAAACAAACAAATATCATTAAAACAAGTGATAATGATGCTTTGTCCGTAGTAAACACAGAATGCAGCAGAAAGTAAACATTTTATGAAAACATGGGACATGTTGATGCTACTGCAGTACTAATTTACTACTGCTTTAGTATTTTTTAGTATAACTATAGTATAGTTTTAGAATAGCTTTAGTATAGCATTAAAGCCACTTTAACACTGCTTTAGTAACAGTTCAGTGAAGTACAATGAAGCAAATTCAATTGGACCGGGGGAGTTGGAGGTGGAATTATGTATTTAGTGCATATGAGGTATACGATGAGTATTAAGTAAATGAATTGATGTATTGACAATATGCTTAAAAAGTTTATTACAGCAATTCTAATTTAGTACATACATGCCTATAATACATATAGACTTCCATAAATGTGTGTGTGTGTGTGTGTGTGTGTGTGTGTGTGTGTGTGTGTGTGTGTAAGAAAAAACAATGATTATAGCTTGTCATGAACTGGTTATAAACAGTTGAATATGACATCAGCACTGACCTGTAAATTCATCCTCCGTGATGAGCTCACTGGTGTATGGGCCATGTGATTGGGTGAGGCTGCCAGCATGGCTTCAGGTGTTCAGGTGCCTTCCTCTGGAGAGAAACAGAGACAGAAACAGAGAAAGAGGAAGAGACAGTGAAAGAGAGGCTGATGTACACCAAATACACATGCACTCTTACACATATGTACACACATGTATGCACACACACCTGAAGGGCGTCTCTTTGTAAGAGATGGGTCGAGTAGATCCATTAGAACAGGTTCCTGCAGCATCGTTATCGTGGCGCTAGTACCCACTTGTTAGTAAATGTACACTGCGCCTTGACATCTCTGCGTGTCAATTAATCAGTCAGTCAATGGGTCAGTTAAAAGGATCTAATGTTCTCATTTATTCATATATGCTTTCAAGGAATATAGGCATGAAGTTCCATCTGAATGTTACATTAATGAATAGGACATACACTAAAATTTACTTACTAAATACTTCAATGTTATTTAAATAACATGGGACTCAGACTCTTTCTATAGTCTTTTGCTGCGATTCATGAACGGCTTCTCTGCGGGTTGACCAAGTGTTGTTTTCCTAGATAATAATCTAGTCCTAGACTAATGCGGAACTAAATTGCAGTGTCATCGCTGAAGCACATCCCTAATGGACAAGGCTGTAATGGACAAAGTGACAATAAATAATACATGCAAATAACAGAGAATCAAAAGGCATCAGCTAAATGCCATAAATGTAAATAATTAGCCTTTGTGGTTGAATATATTTGTTAATATTCTATGTGTCCTGCTTATAGTGTTGTAATTTACCTCTTTGTGTCATTTTCTTAGAACATACATAAAACAACATACCCAAGCAACTGCATATCAAGTATGGTCATGGAACCTGTACCTGTACATAAACCAAACAATAAATATCTGTAAGGCTCGGTGCAGGCCGATGCCCCTCCGGCCACCAGAGGGAGGCCTTGACTCAGTCGTACCACTAATCAGACTTAATGCCCAACAGCTGGGCTAGGCCTATATAAGCCCAGTGACCCAGTCACTCAGTGCTGGGTCTTTGCCAAAGTTCTGAGCAAAGCTCCTAGCTGCTACCTTCAGGTATTGAGGTCTGTGAGCCCTTGTGCTACACGTCACTTCTGTGCTGCAACGGTGTCTGTGTTTTTACACATCCATTCCCATCTCCAGTTTTCCCCCTCTAATCTGTCTCCCTTCCAAGGCTCCCCTTAGCCATCACAGTTCCTCCCTGTTTTCTGGCTTTGTTTGGGAAGTTTTAGTTTGGTTTCCCCCAGAGCATCTGGGCTGCCATTCTTCCCATGGTGTCCTTGGTTCTCCCTTTTCCCATGCTCGGTGTGGTGTTTAGTTGTTTTTCCCCTCTAGTTTTGTCGTCCTCCGTTCCTCTGAAGAGCAATATACGCACACGTAGTTTTATAGCTGCCGCAGGCTAGCGGGTCTTTCTCTGCAACAAAACGGCCAGGGTTCAACTCCCCTTTCGTTATTTAATTGTCTTGTTTACCTGTTGCCCGATCTAACTGTTCTGCACACAAGCCCACTGTTTGAGCATGGTTGCTCAGCCAGTAGGCTGTCGGGGTCATTACCCAGCTGACTTGGGTTTGAGCCCACCTTACAATACCTAAAGACAATATGGGGTTAAAGGAGTGTAAACACAAGCCACATGTTGACAAAACAAAACCATGTGGCCAGTGGCACCATGTAGTGTTACTATTTATTTTTATAGCATTTATGTTTTATAACATTTTTATAATACATTAGACTATAGAATATAATTACACTAAAGTTGAAAATAAAGTTAATGTTTTATAGTGCTGATAAAAAAAAAGTAAAATCTGAAGAAATATGATGCATATAATATACAACAAGCAATTTCCCTTGTTTGTGACTTTTGTTTCTTTTGTGTATGTGGTGTTTTTATTAAGACTTTCTTGGTATGAACTCTAATCTCATATTCAGTTGAATAATAACTGTGAGGCAGAGTCAGTACAAGTATTGAACCATTTTACATGTTTGGTTTACTCCTTTGTCGGTAAGTTATTGAATGGATGAAAGATTGTTGTGTATTATTTTTTGACATTGTCTTTTGTTTCAGCAGAAAGCTGAACGTCACAAGAAAGCCCACCAAAAACAGAACAGAGTATGTACAGTTACACTGTGTACTTCCTTATTCAAGTATTTAGGGTACGTAGGAAGAGTCTGAATGAGTACTGCACAAACTAACTAGTGGTCTCTGTTGACGTCGGTGAAGCTATCCGCGCGTTAGCGCTTCATGGTCAAGTCGCCGAGATTCAAATTGGAATGCGCCTATATGCACGATATTGCGGCATTTGGTTGCTCACTTCAAACTAACGCTCTCTAAGCATAGAGAAATGCAGACTAACAGTGTTTTTTGAAGAGCTTTGGATTAGACACGTACTTTTACTACAAAAATACAAAATGAAGTGTATTTGATTAAAAGCAAAACATTCACAAAGTTTGAACCATGAGCTCAGAATACTGATGTTATATATATAAAATGTGTATAGTGTATGAAGATGTGCTGCTGCATGAAAGTACACATTGCTGGTATGTATACTTTGAATGGATATTGCATCAACACTATTAAAAATATGTTAAAGTAGCTTAATAAGCACTGCTCAAAATTATTTTGCTATAGAGTGCTTCTCAGAGGTTTATCATATAGCTTGACTGCCAGCTAAAACAGCACTTAGCACTAGTGCAATATTGTACATTTCCCCAGTGCTGAAAAATCAGACTGAAAAAAAAAAAAAAAACTGATTGAAGGCACTTGGCTATCAGATCAAATTTGAAAAAACTCTACTGTGCCAGTTTTTTTTTTAAATATATTTATATTGAAGTCCTACTTTTAATGGGGTTTAAATGCTCACTCATACAGAGAATGTATGATTACTATATCTATGAATTTTCCCATAATGCCAAATCAGTTCCACTACCACCAAAGAGTGACAGCCTTTGACTTTCACAGCTGCAAGATTTGACAATTTCTACTGTACTATTTTTTTCTTTTTTCTTTTTTCAAAAACCAGTATTAAAATACTAATGTGGTTAATGGGGCTTAGAGACAGTTATCTATAACTTACTTATTTTCTAATTGTATTACTTATTTTAAGTAATGTGGTCATTTACATAACGTTCTGTAGGTCTATGCAGTCTTTAAAATCAGCTTTGTGTAATTATCTTTGGTGTCATTTGTGACTTTGTAAAACATAACTCATTACATATCTGATAAAGTTTTTCTTTCCCTGATTATCAACCATCAGAAGAGAACTGGTGTTTGCTGAATCAGAAGAGACCAAGAGTCAGAAGTGTAACTTTGTGCTTTAAGTCAAAGTAAATGTAATGTGTGTTGTATTTGTCCAGTAGAAAGAAAAGAACACAAGTATATGTATGTTGGAGAGGAAGCAGTTGTGAAGAAAGATAACAAACGTACACCCATTTTTACATTTGTACTGGCGGTTCTCTTTTTAGTCATCCTATGGGAAATGGAGACACACTCAAGATAACTGAAACAGAAATATCACAGACCAACATCTCTGTATACATTTAAAATTGCATTTATTTAAAGATTCTTTTTCTCAGGAAGTAATATACACAAGTGTCAGGAATGCTGGATGTCAGACAATCTCAGGTTGGAGAGCAAATGTGCAAACATGGCCCTGAAGGTTTCTGTTGCTTACAGAGGCTGTAAAGCAACTGACCGTGGTCATCTACAGAGCAGGTGAAGTCCATTCATTTCACATGCACAGGTGCAGGTGCTGAGACACAACAGACAAATAAAACAAGTCTGAACAGGACTATTGCCTACAATGACTGTTTCTTCACTAATTATGAAATAAGGTTAATTTAGGAGTTTTATATGTAATCTCTTTAGTACATTCTTCTTTCTTTTGCTGCGGTTTTCGTTACAGACTCCATTCTCAAATATGCTTAAATCTGCCATAATTTAATACATTTTCTAGTTTATCTGCTGAAATGCTAAATGATACACAGAACCTAATAAAAAATTAACTCAAAACTCTAGTATTTGAGGCTGAAGTAAATATCAAAAGAAGTCATTTTTTTAACCCATTGATGCGAGGTCCCCTATGCTCACCTGTCTGTTGTCCCACCTGCTCAAGCCCACAGATGTTTCTTTGGCTCCACGGGAAGTAGAGGCAGCCTGGCCAGCCTGGCACTTGTCCTGCCTCTTGGATTTCTCTTCAATCTTACACACCCGGGGCAAATGGTTGCGCTGCGGCCCCAGGGAGGGGGCAGGTGGAGCTGGGCACGCAGCTCTGCTCTTTACCTTATGTAAGGTTGCCCTCCTGATCAGCAGCGGTTTGTGGCAGCCCAGGTCATGCTGGTGCCGGGAAGCTTTGACATTGGAGGCACAATGGCGGGCTGATGTTAGGCTTTCCAGGTCCTGGTAGAGGACCTCACCCACTTCTGGCCTGGTGTAAAATGTGGAGTTCACGTCACTGTGCTTGTCCTGCACCTTTCCTGGGACTTCCCTGACATGTTTGTGGGGGACATGCAGGGTCACAGCAGGCTTGGGGCTTTTCTGTTTGAGAGCAGGCAGTTTTGGGTGGAGGGCGGGTAGCCTTGAGATGGATGGAGCTGGTGGAGTGTGATCAGCCTTCACACTCACAGCACTGCTCTTGGTGTGTGGCTCTACAACCAGAGAAGGGAACCGAGATTTGCTGCATCGCTGACCTTCATCCAGGAGTCTGCCTGTTGACTTTCCACCATTTTTTCCATCCATGGCCTTCAGCAGTGCCGCTAATGTTGTGCCCGTGCCAGATTTTCTCAGGTTTTGAGAGACTTGAGGTTTATATTGCTTCCTCTGGGGCACTCCAGAAATTTCTGGGAAATAGATGCTGCTTCCTCCTCTGTGCGAATTAACAAAATGAAAAGGAGAAATATTTGGGTTGGCCATTGCCTCTGTAGGGCTTTTTTGTGGAGCTGGGATGGTCTTCACATCAGGGAAGAAGTTCTTGTTTGTACTTCCTGTTCCCCTCATGATGATCTCACTGTGGAAAACCAGAAAATATATAAAATCTTTAAATACTTTACAAATAAATATTAAATTATACCTCTAAGCTGTGTGTGTTTCGTTCGATGTCGGTCATCGTACATGTGTACACGTTCGTGTTAGTGTTATTGTTCATTGTTTACTGGTTGTACTCGTTATGTGTGTTTCTGCCTGTCCCTATGTTCACGCTGCAATGGTTTGTTACATATGAGTGCAGTTACCGTTGATTACTAATCTTTTGTGTCTAATAAATGTTTTTCTGGGACGAGAGAGGTCTGTGAGTCCTGCTCCTTGCCCTGCAGGACGCGGGCCGTGACACTTTTCTTAATCAATTCAATATTCTCTTAAGATGATCAGCACAAAAGTAACAATTTTAATTTGTTCACGGGCATATGCGTAAATTATGATGAGGATGCTACATGTCACTACGGTTGAAAATCAGATTGTAACATTCCTAAATGGCTATTTTTATCCCCAACACTTTTTGAAAGTAAAAATGTTAATGTTTCATCTACAAGCAATCGTTCCTTCATTTATTAATTAATTTAAGTAACACACATGTTTTAGTCATCGTGTTTCTAATGACAGAATCTGAAAACGTTCATGATTATAATCTGAAAACTCCTATAATTTCACACAATGTCAAAACGCCGCGCAACTGATATTTCGTAAAACGAAAATGAATTTTAATCAAAATACAAAAGTTGTATTACAAATATATCTTAAACTACATTGCTGATACTTTTTGACGCCGACAAGTATACAAACGGCATAAATGTGGACGTTCTTCCTTTTAGACCAAGCGCTGATTTAAGTGAACGCACGTGCCATCGATGATAAAAGGGATGCGAATTTAAGGGACATCAGAAACGAATCCAAAACCCAGCACTTTTCAAGAGAAATAATACGCTTTGTATATAAACACACGACGTCTCAATCTAAATAACACATGGAAATTATTTCCTTTATGCACTCTTTTCATATAGACGTTTCCCAGTTTGCCTTAAAGAGGATAGTTAGGCCTACCTTTGATATCGGAGAAATCTATAACTGACAATAATCCAATTTATCCACAGGAAAATGTGAAATAACAATTGTTGAATATCCTTGTAGTTCGTAGTTTGGTTTGTCCAGTTTGCGCACTCTGTCAAAATGGTAACCATGACGCCAGTTAAGCCTTTTTATATATCTGCTTCTGTGACGTCACAAACACCAGGTGTGACGACATAAACACGGCTGTCTCGTTTTAGCATTATTAAAATGTACTTCTGGACTGTGTATTACTGGACCTTTTGATTGATAGTTAGTGTAAGTTAAAATATCTTATTTCCTCTCAAGCGCAGACGTTGCTTCGGCAAAAAGCTCCGGTGTTCTGTCCATTAATATATTATGCCTATCCAGCTATGCAACTGTTCATCTTATTTGTTTTTGATGCATTTTTTCAATGTATAAGCCATTCACATATACACGGTAAATGTGTATAAAATTTCTTGTATTTGTAATATTAATTGAATGTTTTGCCCCCTCAGTCCCTTAACAATATCACATCATTCAAGCTCTGTTCACTTTTTTATGTGGCGCATTATAAGAACCCACATGTAAATCTCCCCATGCTGACAAACCTGCAAGTAGCATATTTTCTTCCTCATCTCCCTGATGCTTTTTGTTTAATCTTGCTAGCTATTATTATTATTATTATTATTATTATTATTATTATTATTATTAACATTTATATGGCACCTTTCTCAGACTCAAGGACACTTTACAGGCAGGTATCAGCTGTTATAGTCACTCACATGCTGATGATTAGTTAACATGCTACCTTAAACTTCAGCCTAGATTTTGGTGTTTTTTCTCCTCCTGTGGTGTTGGGGGGGGGGGGGGGGGGGGGTGTATAGTTGGTGCAGATATGAGTTAAACAGATGTTGCTCATACTGTATATGAATAAAAATATGCTGTAAAATATCTCCAGTGTATAAAACCTTAACTATGTCGCTCAAATAAGCAGACTTCTTAAAACAGGACAGTCTGGACACTGAAGAAGAACCACAGACAAAAAATAAACATTAATGTGCAATTTGATAAATTATATACTGGAAGAACACTTTGAACGCCAATACTGCGCAGTTAGAGAAGCTGACCAAGTGAAAGGAAGATCTGGTTTACTATAGAGATATTCATGCCTGGTTAACTGTTGTCAGATAAACTTTCGATTGGCCAAGGTTGTCCTGGAAATTACACATTTTGTAGGCTTACATTAACTCATATGCAATCACAGTTTTATCAAATGAAAATGGAAAAAAGAAAGAAAAAAATGCTGCATTTGGATAGTAAGTCCACATGTGAAGTACAGACTGCATGGATGAGTAAGTCCAAACTGTTGGCACGCATTCTGCTTGAGGCAGTGCGTGCAGGAAAACTGCTATTAGCAGGTCCATCATTTTTGAGGTGATTAACATTGCTGTTCTAAGACAGACGTCTGTTTTTGATATCTTTTACTTTTACATCCTATAAATGGTGACTGCTTCATATTATGTGCAATTATTCAAATTTGGATCTTAAAAACATTTTCCTTTGTGCAGGTTTTGATTACGGGTTACAGGTACAGCATCATTTGGTCTTGGCTGCTCATCCATCAGCTAAAAATAAATAGCCCATCAAATAAATAAATACCCGGTGTTGTGCAGTGAGCCCAGTCAGCCAAACCCTCTTTGTGAAACAGAAAACCTCAAGTTTCTTTCAACTCTAAGCCAACTGACTGAGTGTTCACCAAACCTGCTTTCTGATGCAGGTCCCTGGTTGTACATTTTTAAGTGTTCTAAGTGTTCACTGACCTTTTCTGGCCAACACTGTGGATGTTTACTCAATATGCTTACTAACAGATATGATGAGTACAACTGTGAATTTGTGTGTTTTTATTTATCGTTAGACTGTGTTTGTCTATAATTGTGACTTAGATCATCAGACCACTGTAACAGCCTTGACTAGGCAACAAAGCTGTAAAAGAGTGATGAGAAAACCAGCAAACAGAAGTGAATGTAGAAAGAAGGGAAACACAAGGAAAGACCAAGGTAGTTTAAATGTTGTATTATACACCACACACACACACACACACAGACACACACATAATGGAGTAGCATCAGGAATAGAGTTTGGTTTATTTGTTTGCTTTTAATATCCAAAAAAGTCAATTTTACCTGATGCCATATAGAACTCATGGTACTGCTGTGTATTCCCTCCTGTTCTCAGGAGTTTGCTAAGATACTGTGGGGCAAGACTGTTCAGTGCTTTGTAGGTCATTAGAAGGACGTTGTAATAGTAGGTGTCATCATCATTGGATCTGATGCCCGAGGACATTATCAGCTCTTCAGGCAGGGTAGTGGTGTCTTTCCTCACACTCATCATCACATCTCAGTTTGTCTGGGTCACTTACAGCTCTCTTAGTCAATGTATAAAACATCCACTTTGCTTATAGAGAGAGAACAGGTGTAAACACACAAGTTCACATTCAATCAGAAACTAATTTCTATCATAAACATCACTTCCGTGGAAAACTGGTTGTATATTCTTTCAGAACCTTATTTAAGAAGACACCAGTTCTTATACAGGTATGTATACACGATTTCAGCCTGTTCTCACACAGTTGTAAATACTAGAGATGGCATGATACCAGTTTTTCTGTACCAATCCAATGTCAACATCCTGTGTTTTAATGTCACCCAATATCAATATTGATCTGATATTTTTTCATTAAAAACCTGCAACAGTAAACATGTTGGTGAACGGTTTGTTTTGGACCAAATAATCTTTTTTTTTCTTGCCTGGACTCTCTGGTCCATCCCGAGGTAGTGCTGGGAAGGTTTCATCAATCTCCCCTCTGCCACTGGCTGTTTCATCTCTGCTGATGTTCCCTGAGAAGCAGGTTATTCCTGATGAAAATGACATACAGACACATTTCAAATTAGCCTTGTGTCCTCAAAGTAAGCCTTATACTCCTAAATTTCATTGTAGAGAATTAGCTACAGTATAAAATGCATTGCCATTAAAGGGGAGGATCACCACAGTGTAAAACATGTCTATATGAATCTGTACTCAGATAAAGGAAAAAACACAAAGAAAAAAATAAATCTTTCAAACTGCATGAATAAATGTCCGAAGAGAGAAATTCATCAACAGTTGAAAGTTACAGCCACCAAAGATTAATCTTTTTTTTTTTTCAATTAATATACTTTAAACTAAATGGTCCTCTAGAAAATAACAAACCTCCATATAATAAATCAATCAGTTACCTGGTGCATTTGGACCTCACCATGTGTCTCTTGCACAAGCTGGATTTGATGCCTGTAACAAAAGATTGAAATGATGTCAAAGGTGTTGAACCTTCATGAATCTGTCCATAGCCATGAGGACATTGTGGTTCCCGGCACTGGCGGTAAGAAAAGGGCCAAGGACGGACCATAGTGACCGTCTCCATGGATGCACTAAAGAAGAGAGACTGAAGCAGGGTCTTCACTGTGGTCACAACAGTACACATACAGCTCAACATCAGTGCCAATCCAGCCTTTAAAATGTCTGCAGCAGCCACTTTACTACACTGGAGTGTCCCACACCACACATCTCCCTGAAATTAGTACCCTACGCCACACTTCTCCAATATCAGTACTCTACGCCACGTCTCCTTGATATCAGTACCCCACGCCACATGTCTGCGACACTAGTGCCCAAACACCATACGTCTCCCTGAAATAAGTACCCCACGCCACACTTCTCCCTGACACTAGTGCCCCAGGCCACACGACTCCCTGATACTAGTGCCCCAAGCCACATGACTCCCTGAAATCAGTACCCCACACCACATGTCTCCCTGACAATAGTGCCCCACGCTACCTGTCTCCCAGATCTAAGTTGTCCACCTAACACTGTCATTCACTCTGACCCTGACCTAATACACCTAACCGTCCCCCACCAATCCCAGTTCATGTTATGTCTCTGGATTTGTGAACGTGATTTTCTTTACTAATGTCCTACACTTTTTTCAGTAAATTAAATTCCCTCTCAAAGAAACCTCTTCATACATTTCCAAAATGTCAGATGACAAAATGTTTTGATGAGTGAAAACTGTTGATAAACAGTTAAAGCCAGTATTTGTGCTTGTATTAATATGCCAGATAATATTTTTTTTCAAATCATCTTCTGAGTATGTGTCACTAAGAACAGCTGGTATATAACAAATGTAAAGACTTTTCATAGCTTTTCAGTTCATTTAAATCATTAGTCAGGCTAATCAAATCCAACCAAGAGAGAAGCCAACACTACCTGCACTCAGATGAGCTACAGGTCTCTCCAGGTTTGTCCTCCATTAAACCTTTATTAAAACTGTTAACTGTAGTGTATTTTAAGTGTGACAGTGTAACCACTGTCTTTGGTGAAATGGGGAAGACTGTTGTCTTCCTTTATTATGCCTGCATACACCTGTACACAGTCCTTTTTGTGAGACTGTTTTATGTGACAAAATACTGCCCCAATCATTATCATCATCATCATCACCTCTGTGAGTGAGAGTGAGTGTGTTGGTGACAGAGTGTGTTGCCATCTCAGTGCCATAGCTGCTTCATGGGTTGAGCACCGTGGGGATGTCTACCCACGTATTGGTCATGGGGACATAGGCCTCCACGCTCTGCAAGAGATCGGCACCATCAAACCCACCCACCTACAAATGCAGAAAAGAGGAGAAAGATTCATCTGGATGTGTTACTTTGGGGATGAAGTTACATCCATTACTTCATATCTGGGAACTGCAGATCCTGTTGGTCAATTCTGCAGTCTCGTCAATAGCAGACATTTTGCACATCCTTCGTTGATAAAAACTATAGCGTGTGATTGAGGTGCATTATACACACATACACTAGGCGTGAGTGTGTGTGTGTGTACAGTCGTGGCCAAAGGTTTTGAGATTGACAAATGTTGGGTTTCACAAGTTCTTAGATATTTTTGTCAGATGTTTATATGGTACAGTGAAGTACAATTATAAGCATTTCATAAGTTGTTTAAAAAAAAAAACTTTTATTGAGAAATACATCCAGTTTAAGCAAAGACTTCACATTTACAGTGTTGACCCTTTTTTAGGACTTCTGCAGTTCACCTCGGCATGCTGGATATCAGCATCTGGGCAAAATCTTAACTGATGGCAACACATTCTTGCCTAATCAGTGCTTGGAGTTGATCAGTTTTTGTGTTTTTGTTTGTCCATGCTGTTTTTGAGGATAGACCACAGGTTCTCAAAGGGATTGAGATCTTGGGTGTTTCCTGGCCGTGGACCCAAAATGTGAATGTTTTGTTCACCGAGCCACTTGGTTATCACTTTTGCCTTGTAACATGGTGCTCCGTTATGCTGCAAAAAGCATTTGACAGCGAACTATGACATCCTAAAATGGCAGCTTTGTAGCTAGCAAGCTAACTAGCTACTGACATTCTGGCTCAGGATTAATAGTTATGTTGGTATTAACAAACTAGCGAAGATAAATTAGCTGCCTTGTTTCATTCTTTGGAAAAGTGCCATTTACAGCGATATAGATGGCTCCTTATGTGGTGTCGTGTAGCTTACATGTATAGGTTTGATGATATAGAAGATTCACTTTTGCTAGCTAATATAGCTAACTAGCAAATATAACATTAACCAGCTAGCTAGCAGCAAATGTTTGCTATTAACCGAGATCACAAAACCATGTAAAGTCACCAACTGCAAAGCTACGAGTCAACATCAGAACGGCCTACTTTTTTGGCTTGTCACGAGGCTAAACAACTACAAGCATCTCTGAGATTTCAGAGGCCTGGAATAGGGCATCATATTTAAACATCTACAGACAGTTTAATACACAGCTGGGTCATCGACGGTGGCACAACGGACGCGTGGTTCGTTTGAACCTTGAATTATGCTGCGTCATTTCCCCACGCACGGGCAGACGACTGACTGGGCTAAAATCTGCCACCAGCAAAGTAAAGCCTATTCTGTCATTTGCATGCCATGCTTTGGTGCCAACGCCAATAGCCTACATTGCTGTATTTACTCTCGCTAAATGATTAATCTTTCCTTTTAATTTATGCATTAGACCTAGGTAACAGCTGCTCTCATTGAGCCCTGGAAACGAAAAACTATATATAAGCCATTTGTGAATTCAGTTATTGTAGTTTTTGATTTTGCACAACTTTTGCATTAAAATTACAATAAAATGCCAAATTTTATTACTTACTTATTTCACTTTTAAAAATAAAACCTGCAATAATGCTTTGTTTTCATTTTGTAGAATACAAAAAAACAATCAAACAAACAAACAAACAAAAAAAAACAGTAAGTGCACATGTATGGTTTTTCACTGCAAGGGCTAAATTATTCTCACACCAGATTTAGATTCATCACCCCTGGTAGCTTAAACAAGTATGCAATCCATTTGCCTGTTAGAAATTCCTTGGTAGGACTCTCCCTTATCAGGGTATTTTCCTCAATTTTAATTTACTGGGTCCTAAAAGTGTTTTGGTTAGTTAACGCTGGTTTAAGCAGTGTGTGGATTTTCTGGTTTTGTGGTTTGTTTATATTCATGTTTTTTTTTCCCCCATTTTAAAAGCTTGTTAGTGAGTTCCGTATACCTGAGCCAAGTCCAATATCTTATATTTACTCTGCCTTATAACAGCTAAATATTTCTTGATATTAATCAATCAATACATTTTGCATTTATTCATTAAGTTGGTCCCCATGGAAAGCCAAGCTAGTCCATGCTAGAAGCACCCAAACAACTCCACATAAACCTCAGCTAAAATAAGCCTCTTCCTTTCCATGATGTCCAAAAGTATTGATGATCAAATCATTCTTATGGCTGCATGCGCTACACTACAGCGCTAGTCGACAGTAGCAGGCCTTTAAACAGTTAAAGGGATAATCAAATAAGGCAAGTGAGGGGTCTACATTTTTGTCTAAGCATCCTGTATTTGTTGAAACAGCTGCCAATCATGCAGCTTGCCCTAGAAACACTTGTGAAGTAATATTAAACTGCCCCTCTCTTTCCCCCTTCAAACTTTGTTGAGAGTTGCTGTCACTCCAAGACAATGGCACTGCAATGGCCAATAGAAATCACGGACTCTAAGAAAAGGGAGGGGTCTAATGCACTATTCAGGAACACTTTTCCGTTAGTATTGTGCATCTTGAGGTAACTAAAGGCTTGTGTATTTTCTGTTAGGTTACAAAGGAAATGAACACGTGCTTTCGCACAAAGAAGTGAGCAAGCAAATAAAGAGATGTACTAGCATCCTATATACTTTTTAAATATGTCACGCAGTTGCTTTGATGCTAATGGAATTTTCTATGTGAAGTTATTTTATAGCGGAAGCATGTTTTAAAAGGCCATTTAAAAGGACAGGCTTGATTGTTGTGGAAATTTACCAGAAAAACACTGTGTATTCAGCGTAGGATGTCTGGTCAATGGATGCATGTGGACGACTGAAAATTGGTAAGCAGGTACTTGTATTAATCCTAATACATATTATGTTGATAAATGGACTGTACTTTAAGAATATTCAATGCTATCAAGTGATTTATTTGAGTATGCCAGTTTGGGCCCACCGACTTTCACATGAACTACCTGTCACGATGCTCCTGTGAACTGCGGCGGCTTAGCTCGTGGCTTCTTCCTGTGTTCACGCAGTCATGTACTGATTATTTGACACGTCCATCAAGGGCGGTGTGTGTCTTCCTCATTTGTCACACCACCTGGGTCGTGGTATGTCTTTATTTGATGTCTTATAAAAGGCCTTTGTGTGTCTTTGACCATTTGTCAGTCACTGATGTTATGCCTGCTTCTTTTGCTCTTGTTAGTGCACTTTTATGGTCGGTTTCATTCGTTTAATTAAACGCTTCATTTGGAGACTCGCATTTGATTCCTCCTTTTTACCTACACGTTCTTCACCCATGACACCACCAGTGTGTTATATCTATGAATTCCGAATTATTTGGTACAATTTCAGAAGGTCGAGTACTCTCTTCCCCAAAACTCTTGAGTGAGCACTAACATTCCATGTCCTGTTCAGCCCTATTCCATAAATATTCCAAACCTTAGATATTACTCTCTCATACAGGCATATTAAGTTACATACATGTCGTCATTTATTTGCAAAATGCCATGTACCTTTGTGATATTTCACTAGCATTTGAACATTTGAAACTTTATTTCAACACACATTTTTCCTACACAATGTGACTGAGGCAAAGTACAATCAATAAACTGTCAATGCAGACCAGCAGAAAGCTACAGTAATGTAGTTTACCACATACTCTACCTCACAAACTCAACACACACACACACACACATTTGTAAACATTTAATTTAGAAAGAGTGTCTTATTTCCAATGTCATAATGATAAGCTTAGCTCAATGCAAAGATAATAACTTGATGTGAATGTTCAGCTAAAGCCCATGTGTGTCCATATGCATTTCCCATTATAGGAGGAGACACTGCAAGGAGTATATACTCCAGACTGACTGTAGTGTGTCTGGGGCTGCTGTGTGTTCTTCTGCTGGCTGCCATCACAGTGCTGTGGGTCAATTTCCTGCAGAGAGACTCCAGTTACTGACAGTAACTGTAACGTTTGGTGCCAGGCCAAGGCCCCCTCCGGCCACCAGAGGGAGGCTTTGAGTCAGGCACACCACTAATCAGGCTTAACACCCACCAGCTGGGCTAGACCTTATATAAGCCCAGTGACCCAGTGATTCAGTACTGGGTCTTTGCCAAAGTTCTGAGCCAAACTCCTAGCCGGGAGTTTCAGATATTGAGGTCTGTGAGACCTGGTGTTACACCTCACTTCTTTTCTACCACGGTGTTCGTGTTTTTACATGTCCCGTCTCCAGTCTGTCTTTCTCCTGAGGCTTCAGGAGCATGTGTGTCATTGCATCGTCTCTCCTCTGTGCTATGTGGGTTAGGGAATGGAGTAAGGAGCCAGCACTTGAGGAGGTAGCCACTGTCCCCCGCAGATGTGATGCAGTGTTTAAGGCTGCTATGTGATTGACACAGACAATTGTTTAAAGCTAATTACAACACTCTATGATTGTGTGGAATTAGTTTACAGCTGTTTAGACTTATAATTATCCACAACTCTTATCAGTCCATTTAAGGTTTCTTAGGAGTGGGGATCAAAAACTTTGGAAGATGCAAGTAGTTTTTTTGAAACAATAAATGTCAAAACATAAAAAGAGGCTAATGAACTGGTATACCCAAATAAATCAATAAACACATCAAACAAAAATGCTTAGGTATGAATTTTCTTGACTTGGTGACCTATTATGGAACTTGGCTTGTTATGAACTGATACACACGATGATGTTTGCACATTAAGCTGCAATTCTCTATTTAATCACAGGGGATTGCCTCGCCAATTCCCACTATCTCCAAAATGCTTTTATGGCTGTACGTATGTGTCAAGGCTTCCATAAATATACACCCATTTTCCTGCCAAGTCTTTCTTTATACATCCCGTTTTCCATCTCAGATGGTACCTATGCACATTCCAGACCAGTCGGGGTGAGGAAGGGTGGACAAAATAGTAGAAGTAAGGGAAGAGAGAGTTATGGAGTGCAGATTGTGACAGAGGAAGAAGGAACATGTTGGAGAGGACTGGATGGAAGGAGAAGGAAGGGAGAGAGAGAAGGATAGAAAGTGATGGTCCAAGAGATAGAGGGGGGTGACTGCAATGTTCGATGTTGTGGTGGTACGGGTGAAGATCAGGTCCAGAACATTGCCCGCTTTGTGAGTCGGAGGAGAGTGGTTGAGGGTGAGGTCAAATGCTGTCAACAGCGAAAGGATGCAGGAGGAATGCAGCCTGTCTGATGGAAGGTTGAAGTCACCAAGGAGAATGAGTGGGTTTCCTTCAATAGGGAATTGACTCAGAAGGATGTCGAGCTCATCAATGAAGTGATCTAGGGAACCTGCAGGGCGGTAGATGACAATGATAAGAAGCTTGGTGGGGAAAGACACTGTAATGGCATGAAATTCAAAAGAGGAGATGGAAAGTGTGGAGAAGGAAAGTGGAGTGAAACGCCACTCTCGAGACATTAGTAAACCTGTGCCACCACCCCTGCCAAGACGCCTCGGAGAATGGGTAAATGAAAAGGCAGAGGACAGGGCAGCCGGAGTCGCCGAGTTCTCAGGGGTGATCCATGTTTCTGTCAGAGCCAGGAAGTGTAGGAAGTGGAGGGATGCTAATGCTGAGATGAAGTCAGCCTTCTGGACAGCAGATTGGCAGTTCCAGAGCCCTCCTGCCACCACGATATGTGATAGTGAGAAGCATTGTGAGTCAGTGAGGTTGCTGAGATTGTGACGTCTGTGATTGTGTCGAGGAGATCTGTGGGATATGTGGACAGGAATTGTGAAGCACATTTCAGATGCTTGATTTGTGGATGTATGAGATAAAGGATTGAGATAATATGAGAAGATATTTAGCTGAGTTTATGAAGTCCTGTAGGTGAGATGTAGATGAACTGATTGAGAACACCACCAAACCTGGTTGATTACCGTCATCCTAATTTAACTCAGTTCATTAAGTGCTGAGCCCGCCCCTCAATTCACACCTAAGGTCAGGGTGAAACTACACCTGTAGTGAGTAATTACCACTACCAAGCAACTAACAACTAGGTTTAGACAAAAAGCCTTGAATTTCACAGAATGTAAGACAAACGTAAATGAACTCAGTCTACCTTAACCAACCAGATGATAATCCAACGAGACAAACCAAAGCACATTTAATACTATTGTTAATGTTATTATGTTAATACTATTAATGTTATCTCTAATGTGCTTAATTTTCTCGTTAAAGAAATTCATGAATTCATTACTACTGTGTGAGCAAATCTGAGCATTGGTGTGACTTTTATTTCTAAGTAGATCTGCAATTGTACTAAAAAAAAAAACTAGAATTATTTTGGTTAATTTCTATTAGGGTTGAGAGATAAGATGTCGGAGCAGTAATAAGTGCTTTTCTATACTTGAGAAGGTTCTCCTCCACTGCGCCTTGACATCTCTGCATGAAGAGGCAATGAATTAATCAGTCAATCAGTCAGTCAGTTAAACAGATCTAATGTTCTCATTCATTCATATAGGCTTTTTCCAGGAATACAGGCATGAAGTTCCACCTGAACGTTACATTAATTAATAGGACATACAATAAAATGTACTTACCTTCACTGCGATTCATGAATGGCTTCTCTGCAGGTTGAATAAGTGTGTTTTCCTTGATAAGAATCTAGTCCTGGACTAATCCAGAACTAAACTTTAGTGTCATCTCTGAAACGCTGAAACTCCTAATCTACCACCCGCTATAGCTAACTAGTTAACAAAGTGACAATAAATAATAAAAGCAAATAATAAAGAATTTAAAAAGTGTCAGCAAAATGCTATAAATGTAAATAATTAGCCTTTGTGGTTGAATATATTTGTTAATATTTTATGCGTCCGACTTATAGTGTTGTAATTTACCTCTTTGTGTCCTTTCCTTAGAACATACGTAAAACAACATAACCAAGCACCTGCATATCAAGTATAGTCATGGAACTGGTACCTGTATATAAACCTAACAATAAATACCCAAAGGCAACATGTGATTAAAGTGTAAACACAAGGCACTTGGTGACACGTTGACAAAACAAAAACAAAAACATGAAGCCACGTGGGCAGTGGCACCACGTAGTGTTACCATTTATTTTTGTAATATATTTTTTATACCAATTTTAGAATAAACTTATTTTAATACATTTTTATAATACATTAGACTATAGAATATAATAACACTAAAGTTTAAAATAAAGTTAATGTTTTATAGTGCTGATAAAAAATAAAAACAATCTGAAGAAATATGATGCATATATTGTACAGATAGTGTTTTGTTAAGAGTTTATTGGTATGAACTCTGATCTCATGTTCAGTTGAATAATAACTATGGAGCAGAATCAGTAAATGTATCTCACCATTTTATTTGTTTGGTTTACTCCTTTGTCAGTAAGTTATTGTATGGATTAAAAAGATGGTTGTGTATTATTTGTTTGACATTGTCTTTTGTTGTAGCAGAAAGCTGTAGTCAGAAGTGGATGAGAAGTGGAACTTTGTGCTTTAAGTCAAAGTAAATGTAATGTGTGTTGTAATTGTCCAGTAGAAAGAAAAGAACACAAATATGTATATGTTGGAGAGGAAGCAGTTGTGAAGAAAGACAACAAACGTACACCCATTTTTAGTTTTGTACTGGAGGTTGTCTTTTTAGTCATCCTAGAGGAAATGGAGAAACACTCAAGATAACTGAACCAGAAATATCACAGACCAACATCTCTGCATACATTTAAAATTGCATTTATTTAAAGATTTTTTTTCTCAGGAAGTAATAAGTGTCAGGAATGCTGGATGTCAGACAATCCCAGGTTGGAGAGCAAATGTGCAAACATGGTCCTGAAGGTTTCTGTTGCTTACAGAGGCCGTAAGGCAACTGACCGTGGTCATCTACAGAGCAGGTGAAGTCCATTCATTTCACATGCACAGGTGTAGGTGCTAAGACACAACAGACAAATAAAACAAATCTGAACAGGACTATTGCCTACAATGACTGTTTCTTCACTAATTATGAAATACAAGGTTAATTTAGCAGTTTTATATGTAATCTCTTTCTTGATTCTTTTGCTGCAGTTTTCGTTACAGACTCCATTCTCAAATATCCTTAGATGTGCCATCATTTAGTACATTTTCTAGTTTATCAGATGAAATGCTAAATGATACACAGAACCTAATAGAAAATTAACTCAAAACTCTAGTATTTGGGGGTGAAATAAATGTCAAAAGAAGTCATTTTTTTTAACCCATTGATGCAAGGTCCCCTATGCTCACCTGTCTGTTGTCCCAACTGGTCAAGCCCACAGTTCCTTCTCCCTGTTAACAACAGAGAGAAATAAATCTTCACGACAGATGTTTCTTTCTGTCCAGGGGAAGTAGAGGCAGCCTGGCCAGCCTGGCACTTGTCCTGCCTCTTGGTTTTTTGCTCATTCTTGCACGGCCGGGGCACACGGTTGCGACGTGGCACCAGGGAGGGGGCAGGCGGAGCTGCGCGCCCAGCTCCGCTCTCTACCTTATGCAAGGTCGCCCTCCTGATGAGCAGCGGTTTGTGGCAGCTCAGGTCATGCTGGTGCTGGGAAGCTTCGACCTTGGAGGCACACTGACGGGCTGACGTTAGCCTCTCCAGGTCCTGGTAGAGGACCTCACCCACTTCTGGCCTGGTGTAAAATGTGGAGTTCACCTCACTGTGCTTGTCCTGCACCTTTCCTGGGACTTCCCTGACATGTTTGTGGGGGACATGCAGGGTCACAGCAGGCTTGGGGCTTTTTTGTTTGAGAGCAGCCAGCTTTGGGTGGAGGGCGGGTAGCCTTGAGATGGATGGAGCTGGTGGAGTGTGATCAGCCTTCACACTCACAGCACTGCTCTTGGTGTGTGGCTCTACAACCAGAGAAGGGAACCGAGATTTGCTGCATCGCTGACCTTCATCCAGGAGTCTGCCTGTTGACTTTCCACCATTTTTTCCATCCGTGGCCTTCAGCAGTGCTGCTAATGTTGTGCCCGTGCCAGTTTTTCTCAGGTTTTGAGAGACTTGAGGTTTATATTGCTTCCTCTGGGGCACTCCAGAAATTTCTGGGAAATAGATGCTGCTTCCTCCTCTGTGCGAATTAACGAAATGAAAAGGAGAAATATTTGGGTTGGCCATTGCCTCTGTAGGGCTTTTTTGTGGAGCTGGGATGGTCTTCACATCAGGGAAGAAGTTCTTCTTTGTACTTCCTGTTCCCCTCATGTTGATCTCACTGGGGAAAACCAGAAAATATATTAAATCTTTAAATACTTTACAAATAAATATTAAATTATACCTCTAAACTGTGTGTGTTTCATTCGATGTCATCGTACATGTGTACACGTTCGTGTTAGTGTTATTGTTCATTGTTTACTGGTTGTACTCGTTGTGTGTGTGTCTGCCTGTCCCTATGTTCACGCTGCAATGGTTTGTTACATATGAGTGCAGTTACCGTTGATTACTAATCTTTTGTGTCTAATAAATGTTTTTCTGGGATGAGAGAGGTCTGTGAGTTCTGCTCCTTGCCCTGCAGGACTCGGACCATGACACTTTTCTTAATCTATTCAATATTCTCTTAAGATGATCAGCACACAAGTAACAATTTTAATTTGTTCACGGACATATGCGTAAATTATGATGGGGATGCTACATGTCACTACGGTTGAAAATGAGATTGTAACATTCCTAAATGGCTATTTTTATCCACACCACTTTTTGAAAGTAAAAATGTTAATGTTTCATCTACAAGCAATCTTTCCTTCATTTATTAGTTAATTTAAGTAACACGCATGTTTTAGTCATCGTGTTTCTAATGACAGAATCTGAAAACGTTCATGATTATTATTTGAAAACTCCTATAATTTCACACAATGTCAAAACGCAGCGCAACAGATATTTCGTGAAACGAAAATTATTTTTAATCAAAATACAAAAGTTGCATTACAAATATATTTTAAACTACATTGCTGATACTTTTCAATGCCCACAAGTATACAAACGCCATAAATGTGGACTTTCTTCCTTTTAGACCAAGCGCTGATTTAAGTGAACGCACGTGCCATCGATGATAAAAGGGATGCGAATTTGAGGGACATCAGAAACAAATCCAAAACCCAGCACTTTTCAAGAGAAATAATACGCTTTGTATATAAACACACGACGTCTCAATCTAAATAACACATGGAAATTATTTCCTTTATGCACTCTTTTCATATAGACGTTTCCCAGTTTGCCTTAAAGAGAATAGTTAGGCCTACCTTTGATATCGGAGAAATCTATAACTGACAATAATCCAATTTATCCACAGGAAAATGTGAAATAACAATTGTTGAATATCCTTGTAGTTCGTAGTTTGGTTTGTCCAGTTTGCGCAATCTGTCGAAATGGTAACCATGACACCAGTTAAGCCTTTTTATATATCTGCTTCTGTGACGTCACAAATAGCAGGTGTGATGACATAAACACGGCTGTCTCGTTTTAGTATTACTAAAATGTACTACTGGGCTGTGTATTACTGGACCTTTTGATTGATAGTTAGTGTAAGTTAAAATATCTTATTTCCTCTCAAGCGCAGAGGTTGCTTAGGCATTAATATATTAGGCCTATCCAGCTATGCAACTGTTCATCTTATTTGTTTTTGATGCATTTTTTCAATGTATAAACCATTCACATATACACGGTAAATGTGTATAAAATTTCTTGTATTTCTAATATTAATTGAATGTTTTGCCCCCTCAGTCCCTTAACAATATCACATCATTCGAGCTCTGTTCACTATTTTATGTGGCGCATTATAAGAACCCACATGTAAATCTCCCCATGCTGACAAAACTGCAAGTAACATATTTTCTTCCTCATCTCCCTGATGCTTTTTGTTTAATCTTGCTAGCTATTATTATTATTATTATTATAATTATTATTATTAACATTTATATAGCACCTTTCTCAGACTCAAGAACACTTTACAAGCAGGTATCAGCTGTTATAGTCACTCACATGCCGATGATTAGTTAACATGCTACCTTAAACTTCAACCTAGATTTTGGTGTTTTTTCTCCTCCTGTAATGGTACATTGAAACTGATTAGATTTCTTTGGCTAAAGCAATGTCTTCATTAAGGCCCATTTCATGTGAACTTGTTTCTTTCTTTTTCTTAACTAAATCTGGCAGACAACCTTAATAATCATTCCTTTTACACTTTGACCAGGTGGCTAAATTCACTAGGTTAGCTAGCTACCCTGAATCATCAAGAATTGATTCAGCAAACAATCAGGATAGATTTTCATTTCGTTTTGATTCAAACATGTCAGGACAAAATAGCTAAGTAAAGGAAATAGCTAGGTTAGGTAGTTAACCACTCAAAGTAGCTTACTTTAGGTAGATATTGGTCAAAATGCACTCTTAACTAGTTACACTAGCTAGCAGCTGTGATTATGCTGTGATAAACAAATATTGACAATCATAGATTTTAGATTCCTCAAAACAACTATTCTATATTTTGTTGACATCTTTGCATGTTCTGGGTCTTCATTTTTACATATGCAGAGCACTAGTGCAGTGAGGAACAAAGTGCATCAAAAATTCTGGTTGTGCATAAGTAACCGGCTAAGGTTTTAGGATTTGACTTTTAAGACAAACAGAAATTTTGATGCAGACAAGAGAGGCATGTCTTGTTTTTGAGAGGCAAATTCTTGCTCTTTTAGAAAGATTCTTGTATATTATTGGTATTACAGCTTTTTTGATGTACAGCAATAACAAAGACCTATTAATGAATAACCAGCTAGAATTTGCTTTAAAATGTAATTTGCTTTGAATAAGAGCGCCTGCCAAATGCTGTAAATCTTAAGATCTGTTCTTGGAATGTATCCTGGACACTGATGTAAACTATCAAAAAATTTATCAGGATATTCTGCTTTGTTCAGTATTGAAGTGTCTGCAAATTGTTTTTAACTTATTAGTTGCCAAAAAAATAAATAAACAAAAATAAAAAATGGAAAGACACACTGCAGCATGTAGGAGCATCTTTAATGGGTATGTTATTATTTATTCCAGCTCTGAACCCACATATTTAACCAAGCATGGAAAACTGCATAAAGGAAAGCAAGGCAGAACAGACTGAAAACTTTCAAAATATGCCAACATTCAGGCAAGCTTTCGAAAGAGAAACTGTCACATACAGTGATACGTTGAGCCAGTGCATAATGCAAGAAAGAGTGAGATAACTGGGATTAACAAATGTCTACAAAAATGAATGTAAAACTTCACATTTGAAGCTTTGAAAAGCTAATACGATTAAAGACAGCTCCATATAGCATGATTTTAACAAAATGAAATATAAAGGATAGAAAAACAACAGGAACACACGTGTGAAGTGCCGACACCTTGCGTGTTACGTGAAATGGAACTAACAAGTAAAACCAAAACGATCGTGACAAATAGGATAAAGAAACACTTAGTTTTAATAAACAAACAAACACTGAACAAAATCAAAGACAGACAGCAATACCGGGTAAGCATTTACGGGAAAGGCAGCGTAGACGGCAAACACAGAGGGAGAGCACAAATGAGATGTAAACAAACAAAACAGGAGCAAGGAGCTAGGTGTAACACAGGTTCTTATCACAAACACAATGAAAGACAAACACACTCTAACCAAAACAAAGCGAAACAAAGACCGACGAGAACTAACCAACAACCAAGAGAGACATATTATCAAACACATATCAACGAAGGCACAAGGAGAAACAAAAGCTAACCATAAGCGAGGAGAAACAATAACTTTCAAACAAGATACATAGGAACGTTTTTTTTTTTTATAAGACTATAATCAGGGATACATCAGAAACAGTTGGAGACAAAGGGGAGGAGACAGGCAACCATAGAGAATGACAAAACCCCAGAAGTTACTAGGTTGCCTGGGAAACGGGGAATGCTCCGGTCTGTAGACGTGACAGGCACACAGCATCATGGGAGTCACCTTGCTCCCCTCCACTCTCCTGACTGGATCCCACGTCAAAGATCAGAGCAGATGTCACATATATAAATATACACTGTCATGGCATGGCCCCCTCCTCCTAGACTCCTCGCTGTTTGTTTGACGTCACGTGTGTGTGTCTTCATTGCCACACCCCACCCATGTGTCATACCTGTCTCTGGTTATCTCCCTTGTTAATGTGAGAACTATGACAACAGTAGTCTCCGGTCAGACGTGGATTCCGATCGCTTTATGTACTCTTCAATGAAGGTGAAGGAGTCCCTCCACGAGGATCCCACTTTTGGGGTTGGAAATGGAATCAGGAAACTCCAATGACGATGAGCCCCTTGAGTCTAAGCCTTCACCCAGAGCACTCTCATCAGCAGTCTCATTCAGAAATACCTCACATTATTTTCAGACGTTTCCACTCGTACAACTGTCCTTCAGCATGACATTGATGTTGATTCTCATTCACCCATTAGACAACACCCATATCACACCAATCCCCAGAAATGTACATTGCTAAATCAAGAAACCAAGTATTTGTTAGAAAATCATCTTGCTATCCCTAGTGTTAGTGCCTGGTGTTCCCCATGCTTTCTGGTGCTAAAACCAGATGGCACATACCGCTTCTACACTGACTACAGAAAAATTAATGCAGTTATTGTTTCTGGTTCCTTCCCAATGCCTAGAATGGAGGATTGTGTGGATAAGGTGGGGTTCAGCTAGATTTGTAAGTAAGCTTGATTTACTTTAGGGATATTAGCAAGCTCCATTAACCTCTCATGCATCTGACATTTTGGCATTTGCTACCCCTGACTGTTTTCTACAATAGACGGTAATGCCTTTCAGTCTTAAAATGCCCTTCTACCTTTCAGCGTTTGATGATTATGATTTTAGATGACGTGCCTAACTGTGAAGTCTGTTTGGATGATGTGGTTGTGTATACCAAAACTTGGGAACAACATGTACAGTTGCTTGATCTTGTTTTTAAGAAGCTATTGGATGCCTCCATTGTGCTTAATCTTGAAAAATGTGATTTTGGTAAGAGTGAGGTTGCCTACTTGGGGAAACTGGTGGGTTGTGGTAGTGTGCGTCCTATTGATGCCAAAGTACAAGCAATCAAGTATTTTCCTGCCCCAGAGATGAAAAGACAACTCCGACGCTTTTTGGGCATGGCAGGTTTTTATCGTTGCTTTTGTAGGAACTTCTCTGATGTTGTTTAACCCCTCACAAATTTGCTTTGTGACACCACCCTTTTTGAATGGTCACAACCCTGTCAAGATGCATTTGACTCAGTGAAAGCTGATTCAGCACTCCTGTTCTAGCAACCGCTGATTTTACTCGTCCTTTTACACTTGAGGTAGATGCCAGTGGTAGTGGAGCCGGTGCTGTCCTCCTGCAAGAGGACTCACAAGGTCTAGATCACCCTATTTGTAATTTTTCTAGAAAGTTTGTGAAACATCAGCTGGCCTATAGCACTACTGAGAAGGAGGCCCTTGCGCTCCTCCTAGTGTTACAACATTTTGAGGTGTACCTTGGTGGTCGTCCGGGCCCCATTACCATATACACTGATCACAATCCGCTCGTGTTCTTGCAGAATATGGCTAATGCCAATCAACGCTTAATGCGTTGGTCTCTGATTAAACAAGTGTTTAATATTGACATCAAACATAAAAAGGGTTCAGAAAATGTAGTGGCAGATGCTCTTTCCAGATGTTGACGTTTTGGGCATGTTTTGTTGTTTGTGTATGGGGAGGGGTGTTACGGAAAGGTGTGTGTGTGTGTGTGTGTGTCAGTGAGAGAGGATAATGACTGTGTGTGTGTGTGTGAGAGGATTCTGATGGTATGTGTGTGTGCGCGCGCGTGTGCATGAGGATACTGACTGTGAGTATGATGATATTGAGTGTGTGTGTGTGTGTGTGTGTGTGTGTGTGTGTGAGGATACTGACAGCGTGTGTGAGAGGATACTGACAACATCCTCTCATGCTGTGTGTGTGTGTGTGCTTGCGTGTGAGAGTGAGAGGATATTGACTGTGTGTGTGTCTGTGTGTGCCTGTGTGTATGTGAGAGAGAGAAAGTCAGTAACTCACTGTAGTTTCTCCAGTTTACAGTGTGGATCCTCCAGTAGAGCAGAGAGCTGCTTCACTCCTGAGTCTCCTGGTTTATTGTGGTTCAGATTCAGCTCTCTCAGGTGTGATGAGGGGTTTGACCTCAGAGCTGAAGCCAGAGCAGCACAACCTTGATCTGTAATACTTCAGTTATACAGCCTGTAGAGAGAAGGAGAAATTCCTCACACTTACAGATCAGTATACATACACATGTTGTGATAGTGATGCAGTGATGGTGTGTGTGTATATAGAGAGAATGAGTGAGTGAGTGTGTGAGTGAGTAAATGTGAATCTAATTAATACAGTGATGGAATGTGTGTGTCAGAAAGAGGAAGAGGGTAATAGCAATTATATCTGTGTGAGCCTGAGAGAGCAGCGTTTGTGGGTGCAGCCAGGAGCTCATATTAATAGAAGACGAGAAGCTACTCTTTAACAAAGTTGCTCTTTTAGAGACACACTATGCAAGGCCTTCAATATCAGTTTCAATAATCTTGAACAAGGGAAATGTAAAATATTACCATGTATTCACTGAATAAACATGGATCAAAGATAAATAAATAAAGATTTATTTATTTAGTAAAGACTTGCTTAGTAAACTATGATTATTTTCAGACACAACAGTGACTAGTCAGAGAGAAGACCTGTCATTTCTTTTTTTAAACAGTTTTAAGGGATTGCTTATATTTGCCAGGTGTCACGGTTGGCCGGGCATCCAGAAGGAGGGACACGCCCACTCCTGCTAGGGAGCGCACTACATCCCTGCCTTGTTCCCAGTCCCCTGCCTACTAATCACCTTCACCTGTCCCGTGTTCTCTCTCTCTATTTAAACTCACAGGTCCTGAGAGAAAGCGCTGCACATTAGTGGAACGCCGGACTACTCACTTCCACCCTGTACATCGCTACACAGAGTGTTAGGACTGAGTATCGTTGATAATTTGTTGTGGTTTTTCACGTATTGACAATGCAGAATAAAGAGCACTTTGGCTCAACCTTGCCTTTCGCTTCCTCTGTGCCGCCACCATCACAACAGGTATTTATGTTTTCAGGTTTGTCCATCAGCTGGTTTGAATATGTGGACTATTATGGGTCATATACAGAAGACTGAACCCATTATTCTGAGTTGTAGTCCAAACTCTGGTCTATGTAGTTTTGTTCTCATCTTCCCCCACTGCTGTGCTCATCTTTGTTCTCACTGTCAGCGGGAGGGCAGGAGCAGAGTCCAGCGCTGGTTTGTATAAAATGGGAAAAAGTCTCATTTAAATACGAGGAACAACAACCAGTCCACAGTCCAAAAAGCAAACAGTGTTAACAGGCAAAGGTCAGCACTAGGAAGACCAAACAGCAGACTTTGGTAAAAAGGGCAGACACACAGAAACAGAAACATGTTCAGGAAAAGTGGAAAAAAAAAACAAGACTACTTTGCATACACCAGCTCAGAAATACAACTCAGATGAGTAATTTTCTAAAGTTAGTTACACATTCTCACCTACACTGGGCTACACAACAGAATTTACTCTAATATCTTTGTAATTATAATTAATTCAGGTAAATTTATTATGTTTTACACATGTTACATCTTGGCCTGCATCTGTTTCCATAACTGGCTGTGAAAATGTGAAAGAGAATGTTAATGTGGGTAAAAGAGAGATGGATGTGTGTGTGTGTGTGTGTGTGTGTGTGTGTGTGTGTGTGTAAATTCTTTAGGATTAATGAGTGGTTCAGCTAACACCTTAAATAGTAATTAGGGTACATGATACATTAGTTACAAAGGGGTTTAGGAAACACTTACAAATTAACAAAAGTACCTTATGATGGAGATCATGATGTACTAACACCAGTGCAGTAATGTGTTTATGAATGAAAATACTCACACAGCTTTTCTGGATGCTGTGACCACTGGAAGCAGTCTCAGTAGACATTCCTCTGATGGGTCATATTTACTCAGGTCAAACTCATCCAGCTCCTCTTCTGAGTTCAGCAACACAAACACCAGAGCTGACCACTGAGCTGGAGAGAGACTGGCTCCATGGAGACAATGGTCACCTCCTCTGCTTAGGTATGTCTGGACTTCCTGTACTAGAGAATGATCCTTTAGTTCATTCAGACAGTGGAACAGATTGATGGATTTCTCTGGAGAGGGATTCTCCCTGATCTTCTCCTTGATGTAGTTGACTGTTTCCTCTTTGCTGTGAGAGCTTCTTTTCCTCTGTGTCAGTAGGCCTTGTAAGAGAGTCTGATTGGACTCCAGTGAGAGACCCAGAAGGAAGCGGAGGAAAAGGTCCAGATGTTCATTCTCACTCTGTAAGGCCTTGTCCACTGCATTCATAAGGAAGTCAGACATGGTTGATCTTTAAAGAGACCTTTCTTTTGCTGTTTCAACACATTTTTTTCTTTTTGGAGATGAAGGAGAGATATGCATATAAAGCAGCCAGAAACTCCTGAATGCTCAGATGCACAAAGCTGAACACCTTCCCCAGGTGAAGCCCAGACTCCTCTCTGAAGATTTGGGTACACACTCCTGAGTACAGTGACACTACTTTGACATCAATGCCACACTCTCTTAGGTCTTCCTCATAGAAGATCAGGTTGCCCTTTTCCAGCTGTTGGAAAGCCAGTTTTCCCAGTGCCAGAATTGTCTTTTTAGTCTGTTGAGGATCAGTGTCAGTGTTTCCATGGTACTTTCTATCCTTGTGTTTGATCTGAAAGATCAGAAAGTGTGTGAACATTTGAGTCAGAGTCTTGGGGATCTCTCCACTCTCTGCTTCACCCAACATTCTCTCTAGAACAGTGGCTGCAATCCAACAGAAGACAGGAATGTGACACATGATGTAGAGGCTTCTTGATGACTTCATGTGTGTGATGATTTTGTTGGCCAGGCTCTGATCACTGATTCTCTTCCTGAAGTACTCCTCTTTCTGAGGGTCACTGAACCCTCGTACCTCTGTTACCTGATCAACACACTCAGGAGGGATCTGATTGGCTGCTGCAGGTCGAGAGGTTATCCAGAAGAGAGCAGAGGGAAGCAGATTCCCCTTGATGAGGTTTGTCAGCAGCACATACACCGAGGTCGACTCTGTTACATTCCACAAGTTCTCATTGTTCTGGAAATCTAGAGGAAGTCGACACTCATCCAGACCATCAAAGATGAAAATGACTTTGTAAGCATCACAGTGTATTAATTGTAATTGTTTTGTTTCTGGGAAAAAGTGATGAAGCAGATCCATCAGACTGAACATTTTCTCCTTCATCAAATTCAGCTCCCTAAAAGGAAGTGGAAATATGAAGAGGACGTCCTGATTTGCTCTTCCTTCAGCCCAGTCCAGAATGAACTTCTGAACAGAGACCGTTTTCCCAATTCCAGCAACTCCTTTAGTCAGCACTCTTCTGATGGGTTTGTCTTTAAAGAGGTCATTGCATTTGATGGGTGTCTCCTGTGTTGCTGGTCTCCTGGATGCTGTCTCAATCTGTCTCACCTCGTGTTCATTATTGACCTCCCCACTCCCTCCCTCTGTGATGTAGAGCTGTGTGTAGATCTCATTCAGAAGAGTTGAGCTTCCTTGTTGGGAAATTCCTTCATTAATTCTTTTAAATGTATCCATTAGTTTGTGTTTGAGATTTCGTTGATATTCAGAGAATAGCTCTAATAAACAGAAGAACATGATCACAAATATTTTATTTTCTTGTTATCTTTGATGTTGAAGTTTATCAAAACCATTTATCAAAACCATGAAACACTTTGCACAAACACAGAGGACAAAATTTAGTTATAGTGATACTGTCATCATAAAGCCATGATCCACAGCTCTTACTGGTCTGTAGTGTGTTAGCGAGGTCTATCTGGTTCATGTTCCCCAGCACATGCAGTGTGATCTTCAGCGCCCCCTCTCTGGCACTGCTCTGATCCTCCTCATCCTCCATCTCTCTCTCAGAGCATGCTGGGTAATCTGGACTCAGCAGCTTCTTAAACTTCTTCAGCTCCTTCTTCACCGGAGAGACGACTTTGTGCTCCAGCTCCTGGTTAGGAATAAACAGCAACAGACAATCAAAAAAACACCACCATGTTACAGAGAGAGATCACTACATGATTTTGTTTCATGATGGAGAACATTCTGGCAGTGTTTGGGTAGTTACTTAAAAAAAGTAATGCATTACTCATCACTTATCTAAAATTGTAATGGGATTACTGTACTCATTACTTAATGGAAAAAGTAATCTTATTACTTCTGTTACATCCTAAAACCCAAATATACTAGAAATCACCCCCACACTTACATACCTTGAATATGGACTCCAATTGTTTTCTGTAGGTGAGTTCTGCTTTTTCTCTTTGTACACTGTGGACAAACACAACAGACCTTTATGGAGGAATATGTAGCACATTCATACCTGCACAACACATGATTATACAGACAAGTAGATATTATACAAGATTATATATTATCAACACTTGTGTTTCTGCATTTCATAATAGATCTGTGATGCTGCCTGGTGTGCGGCAGCAGAAAGGATCAGGATGCAGGTGTGAGTGTAGAAACTCAAAAAGGCATTTAATAGAAAGTGAAAGTAAAGCAAATGTGCTAAACACATTCAGCCACAAGAAAACAAAGGTCAACAAACAAGAACAGGAAGACAGGAAACAGGAGAAGTATATACATGGAGGAATCTGGGAAGAGAACAATGCAGAGACTAAGGACAAGTGGCTGAAATGGCAGGTGGAGTTAGGTCAGAAAGTGGCAGGAATGGTGGGTGGAGTTAGGCTGAAAAGTGGCAGGAATGGTGGGAGGAGTTAGGCTGGGGAGTGGCAGGAATGGTGGGAGGAGTTAGGCTGGGGAGTGGCAGGAATGGTGGGAGGAGTTAGGCTGGGTAGTGGCAGGAATGGTGGGTGGAGTTAGGCTGGAGAGTGGCAGGAATGGTAGGTGGAATTAGGCTGGGGAGTGGCAGGAATGGTGGGTGGAGTTAGGCTGGGCAGTGGCAGGAATGGTGGGAGGAGTTAGGCTGGAAAGTGGCCGGAATGGTGGGAGGAGTTAGGCTGGGGCTTTAGCAGGAATGGTGGGTGGAGTTAGGCTGGGGAGTGGCAGGAATGGTGGGAGGAGCAGGGAGAAGGACAACACACAGATGCAACAATAAACAAAGGACGACACGGGAAAGCAAAACAGACAAAAGGGCTCCTTTACAAGATGATTTGTTAGAAAATAAGTACATTTTATTTATAGAGCACATTTACCACAACAGCAATGATCAAAGTGCTGTGGAAAGTTAGGAAAAATATCTTAACAAAAACCTGTGAAATGTAAAACAAAAGGAAATGTGCCATCAAACATAAACATGGACAGAGAAATGAAAATGTCAGAGTAAAAAGAAGTGTTTGAAATCTGCACAAGAGGGAGCAGAGCTGATATTCAGAGAAGGACTGTTCCACAGCCTCAGTGCTGCAACTGAACAGACACAGTCACACTTCAGCTTCAGTCGAGACTGTGGAACAGACACAGTCACACTTCAGCTTCAGTCGAGACTGTGGAACAGACACAGTCACACTTCAGCTTCAGTCGAGACTGTAGAACAGACACAGTCACACTTCAGCTTCAGTCGAGAATGTAGAACAGACACAGTCACACTTCAGCTTCAGTCAAGACTGTGGAACAGACACAGTCACACTTCAGCTTCAGCCGAGATTTTAGAACAGCCAACAGCTGATCTGAACAACTCTGAGTGCCAGTGAGTAGATGACTTGTTCCTAAGCATGAACAAAGAATTTGATTTTGGGAAATTTCTCTGAACTTGTAAAAATTATTCCTAATAACAGAATTGATTTGCTGATCAAATCTGAGCTCTGGATCAAAGATAACACCAAGATTTTTGTATTTCTAGGAATAATACAAGCAGATTAATCAACTGTTACACAAGTGTTAACCCCTCACTATCTATGTTTACATGTACACCCATGATCTTATATTAGTCTACAACTGTCTTACTTAGATATGATCATGTTAATATTACAGTCTGATTGTTATAGTGTGACATAGTGTCTTAGTTGACCTAAGCTTAGGCTGATTAAAACACGTGTTCTAGAATAATATTAGCCAGACTATGTGCACATGTAAACACACACTGATCCACGGACTAAACATTTGTGCTACATTTCTGGCAAAGCCTGATAAACATATTATACATATATTGTACATACATTGTTTTATATATATATATATATATATATATATATATATATATATATAGAGAGAGAGAGAGAGAGAGAGAGAGAGAGAGAGAGAGAGAGAGAGAGAGCGAGAGAGAGAGAGAGATATTTCCTTATGTACCCCTGTTTTTTTCCCTCAGTTTGGACAGAGCACTCTCAAACCATTTCACTGCGAGTTATCTATGTACATGACAAATAAACCAAACTTGAAACTTAAACTGTAATCAAGAGAGTTTGTTTTTGTCTTGTCATTAAAAGAGGAGCTCAGCAATGTTCAGTAACAGCATTACTACTGTAACTAAATCCAGCTCATCTACCTACAGCTTGATCCTGCCCCAACTCCTCTTCTTAAGTGTTCTTCTGCTATTTCTCCCATGTCTTCTCATTAATGCTTCCCTTCGGATTCTGTCCCTACAGCTCTCAAAACCTCAGCTTTAACTGCCATTCTTTATAAAACAGGACTAAATGCTGCACTACTTGATAATTACTGACCCATTTCCAGTCTCCCCTGTCTAATCAGGGTTCCAGCCTCTCAACTGCAATCTTTCTTAAATACTCAGGATCTATTTGAACCTTTCCAATCTGACTTCCATACTATGCACAACACTGAGAGAGCCCTGTTACATGGTTTCAATGATCCCCTTCTCTCTACTGACTCTGGTGCCCTGTGTGTTCTCCTCCTTCTAGATCTTCTAGATAGAAGTGCTGTGTTTGACACAATTAAACCATAACATACTTATCAGCTGCCTCTCAGACATTGGGATTACTAATACAGTTCTTGAATGGTTTATCTCCTATATCTCTAATAGATCACATTTTGTCACACTTGGTAAACACAAATCACACACTGTTATCGTTACCCAAGATGTTCTCTAGGGATCGGTGCCTGGTCCTCTCCTATTTAATCGATATGTTGCCCCTTGGTCAGATTATCCGCAGGCATGGTCTCCGTTTCCACTGTTATGCTGATGACACTCAGATTTATAGTAACACCAAAGGTAACACTACCTTACCACTTCCTGCTTTACTCTCTTGTATCAAAGATCTCAAACAGTGGATGAACATAAACTTCCTAGAGTTAAATCCTTACAAAATAAAATTTTAGTTATTGGTTCTAAATCCATAATCGCTAAATTAACTGATTTTAAACTCAGTCTAGATGGGTCTTGGTCAAATCATCAACTGCATTTTGGAACTTTGGTGTACTCCTTACTCTTTCAACCCCACATCATGTCAATGGTTAAAAATGCCTTTTTTTTTACAGTCACAATATCAGTAGACTTAGGCCCATGCTCTCCAGACAAGGTGCTGAAACTCTGGTTCATGCTTTCATCACATCCCATCTTGATTACTGCAACTCTCTCTTCATTTACATCCCAGAATTCTCTTAGATGTTAAAAAATGTCAGCCCACAACACCCCAATTCTACATCAGTTACACTGGCTCCCTGTCCCTCAACACATTCAGTATAAACTCGTCCTGCTTACATTCAAAGCTCTGCATGGTCTTGCACCTCCCTACTTAGCTGAACTCCTACATCCATACTGCTCCACCCATACACTTAGGTCTTCTGATGCAGGTCTTCTCTCTATCCATAAGTTAAGATTGGTCTCTGTAGGGGCAGATATTTTAGTGTCATGGCCTCAAAACTAAAACTATGGATGAACTGATGGAGCTCATGAAGGGCTTCATAATGAGCTGAGTGAGTTTGATCAGGTGGGATTGGGAGTGAGGAACACTGTGCTAAACCAGGAGATCATCAACTCTCATCAGAACACTCTCCCTCTCTGAAGTGTAAGTGGAGGACTCCATCTTACCTGAGCTCAGGAGAACAGTCACATTCCCTACATCATCCTAACCTGAGCTCAGTAGAACAGTCACATTCCCTACATCATCCTTACCTGAGCTCAGTAGAACAGTCACATTCCCTACATCATGCTTACCTCAGCTCAGTAGAACAATCACATTCCCTACATCATCCTTACCTGAGCTCAGTAGAACAGTCACATTCCCTACATCATCCTTACCTGAGCTCAGTAGAACAATCACATTCCCTACATCATCCTTACCTGAGCTCAGTAGGACACACTCCCTCTCTGAACTGACGTTTAGGGTCCATCGACTTGTCACTCTTCATGGACACACAGCTGGGTTCCGGGGAGTCTGATCTCTTACCCTGTATCAGACTAACATACACAATTAAAAACATATTGTTTTAATGCCAAAATACTAATGTGTGTATAAATGGTGCAAATATAAATTAATATGTATTTATCTCTATCGATGGTCTATCAAGACCGTCACCTCTCATCAGAACACGTTCCCTCTCTGAAGTGTAAGTAGAGGACTCCATCTTACCTGAGCTCTGGAGAACAGTCACATTCCCTACATCATCTTTACCTGAGCTCAGAAGGATACACTCCCTCTCTGAAGTGTAAGCGGAGGACTCACTCTTACCTGAGCTCAGTAGAACAGTCACATTCCCTACGTCATCCTTACCTGAGTTCAGTAGGATACACTCCCTCTCTGAACTGTAATGGAATGTCCATTGACTGGTCACTCTTCATGGATACACTGCTGGGTTCCGGGGAGTCTGATCTCTTACCCTGAATCAGACAAACATACACAATTAAAAAGATATTATTTTAAGGCCAAAATACTAATGTGTGTATAAATGGTGCAAATATAAATTAATATGTATTTATGTCTATCGTTGCGATTTTTATTGAATGTTTTTTAAAGAATTCATACAAAGATGTTGAAAACACTAAATTCGTTATTATGTTTCTTGTTATTTACTAAGTGATCTTCAAGTTGACCAGAGTTATACCAGAGAGCATCTTTACATTACTTTACATTGCATTACGCTGGTCTTAAACTTTCTGAAGATTATACTTATGTTTCATCTTTGTATTGTGCATTGTGTCTCGGTCTCAGTAGAGACAACTGTTTCTGGCAGTATCTGATTTAAGATTGTTACCTGCTGGTACTATTCAAGGGTTTTGTGAATGGATATCAAAGCACTTTTAAGAGGTCTGTGTGGCTAAGAACATCTACTAAATGCAATAAATATAGATTTATTCAGATATCCCAAGTAAATAAGTGCACAAACCTATGCACTGCAAGTATGTTTATTTATGTTCTCTCACCTGTCTCCTTTCTGTGTGTGCTGTTCCCCAGAGACACGTATTTTGGAGGTCATGTCTCCTCCTACAGATTATAGCTGTACACCTGCAAACACGCACATGCAGATTAATAATCAGAACACATATTCAATTACAATATTTACATTTACTGCATATGGCAGACACCCTTGTCCAGAGAGACTTACAGAAGTGATTTGTTGTGTCGCTACAAAAAACATAAATAAAGCACCTTTGTAAGTCGCTCAGGATAAGAGTGTCTGCTAAATTTTATAAATGCAAATGTAAACATCCTCATGTGAGCACAGAGAGGTTAGTGTCAAGATCACTACCAGGCTAAAGCCCTGGCTAAACTGCAAAAGAGGGCAGTAAAGATGTGTTTTTATAATAAGTGCATACTCCAAATCACTGTCACACAAATAAACAGCGCAGAACTTCATAAATTATTAGCTAGATTTACATGCGCACCGTTGGTACAATACTAGTCTGACACTGTTAGTTGAACTAACACACGATCGTATAAAATCACTGTCTTAGCCAGTTCAAAACACGTAGCCGAGTTGGACGTGTAAACATGTTCTGTCAGATCTACTGGTTCACAGTCCGAACTGCAGCCAAGATCTCCGTTTAACGAGTCACGACCAAGACATTCACGCGCTTTAATCAATCACGATCAAGACATTCACGCGCTTTAACGAAGCACGACCAAGACATTCACGCTTTAGCTCGGAATGCGCCTATAAGCGAGACATTACAGTATTTTCTCGCTTAATGTTCTCAAAAGAGAAACAATCATTCATGTTTTTGAAGAGCTTTGGTGTAGACAGGCACCTTTACTAACTTTATAAGTACAAAATATAGTTTATTAAAATGAGCAAATAATGCATAAAGTTTAAACTGTAATCTTACAGCACTAAAACAAACTCAAAAACGTGGGTGTAGTGAACAGTATCACTCCAAAGTGGAAAAGAAGACAGAGGCAGGAAAAATGTGTTCTATAAGTGCATAGTGGGTCACAGACTAACTCAATCACTGTCATACAAAGAAACAGTGTCGAAATATCACTTAATAATATTACTAATAAATATTATAAATATTACTTCTTTAGTTACACTGACATGCACACTATTGGTACAATACTAACCTCACACTGTCAGTCTAATTACGACATGATCGTGTAAACAGCACGGTCTTAGCCTGATAAAACAACTAGTCTACATCTAGTTGGACACCTAAACACTTACTGTTAGATCTACTGGCTCACAGTCCGAGACATTTGTGACACTTCCTGCAGTACGACGCCTGTTCTATTTGCGCAGTTTGTTTCTGCGGAGAGGACAAAATAGAAATATATGAAGTATATAGTGCGTTTATTAGTACTTTTTATACAGTTCATGTAAACATGTTGATTCGGAACAATTTCTTAGATGAGCCTAGAACGACTTTAGTTTGGTTATTCTGAATCAGACGACCTCAGTTCTATTGCTCTATTTCGCGTAAACGAAGACACCTACTGCAACAGAATAGCGGCTAAAAGCTTTACGTTTTCAGACATTAACCTCGTTAATATTCAATTCTGTTAATATTAAATTTAAGAACTTGTTCTTTGAGTAGTATAAGTTCATATAATTCTTGATTGGCAGCTCAGATTCAGATACTCAACGGCTTTGTTTTCTAAAGATATTTGCATTCCGCTTCTTAAAATGGAGCACAAAAATTTCACTTTCGCGTTAAACCGGACTGAACCGGTTTTGTCAAGGATAATTGCTTTTTAGGGGCCGGACTGCTGTGACCAGTCACAACACTTTATCCAACCTTCTGCGGGAGAGAGAAATCAGAGCTACAGTATAGAACTGTATTTAAATAAGACAGAATAGCGTAGAACAGTGACAGTAAATTACCAAAGGATTTTGACTGTGGGAGAATTTTGTTTGTCATGGAGCTTATACAGCACAGCTGTTCTGAGCAGACGTTTACTTAGGTTTTCACACACACACACACACACACACACACACACACACACACACACACACACACACACACACACACACACACACACACACACACAGAGAGAGAGAGACAGGTTATTAGTTTGTGTGTAATACCTATTCTGTGCTCACAAACTCTATATAAAATGACTATTTTTTGTCATTAAGTTTCGTTTCTAGCATATACTCGCCTGAGATGACAGTTCAAACCATTTTGAGTGTTTGAATTAACCATTTTAAAATGGTATCTTGGGTCTCTCCTCTGCTGATCGCCATGTCCAGAGCATATGCCCAGTGATGTAGTGGTATAAGACAGTATGTGAACGTTTAGTTTGTGCCAAGACATGTATCTGAGAAGAAGACGAGCCAAAGACGTTAATCAGGCAGATCTATTTACTAGTAGGTAACATCTAAGGTCAAGGTTATGATGGAGCTGTAGACATAAGTGAATGTTTTAAGGGACTTCAGACAAAAATTCTGAATAAAAGGTCAAAACACGACAAGGGACATAATCTGCATTAATTGGCAAAAGCGCAAAATCAAACATCTGTTTTGTTTTTTGTTTTTTTCACACAGTATTGACGTGTAACTCGCAGCATTCACGGATCTCCTTTGCTCGCATGCAAAATCTACATGTGCTCACTCATATTTGCTCTGCTCTCGCTTACATTTACTTTGCTCTGCTACAAAACTGCTTGCACGTGTTTAGATATATCCTGCTCTTACACAAACTTGCTCTTCTGCACACACAAACACATACTGTACGCTCGCGAATGTTTTTGTGTTCTTGCGCACAAGAACACAATTCTTTAATTTCATTATTATTAACTGTGAATGAAAAGGAAAGTCATTCATGATCATGATACAAATGTTATTATAAAACAGTTAGAACTTTAAAATAATTGCGGCACATTCATATACATAATATTATGTGCCATTTCACAAAACAAAAATATGAATGTATTTAACACATATTGTTCTTATACTGTATAATATGTATGACTGTGGAATTTGCTCAAATAGATAAAGAAATAATATGATTTGAACTTACAGTAATATGCTCTGCTATATAAAGGAAAATTACCAATCTGCTATCATTTAGTGTTAGTAACCAACTTTGGTAGAGTACAAATTCAGTCATTAGCCACATTATTTACCACTAATATCTGTAGCTCTGAAATTGACCACCTTGTGGTTTCCGTTACGTCTCCTTCATGATCATGTTTATCAGAGGCATGACAATGGTTTTACTGCTTGATAAAAGTCAGACACTTAAAGTCAAATTGCCACTGCTGGCGTTACTGCGTCAGCGAACTGTTCCACTAAGACGCATTAATGTAATTATGACATCACAACCTAAGGAAAGTGTAAGTTATTTAAAAGCGTTCCAACACACTAAATACCTACATGCTTTTCTGAAGGAGGACAAGGTGATTTTCAAGGTATAGTCCGACCAGAATTATTGGATATTCTAATAGTTTTCAGCAATAGTATCAATATTACTTGCATTATTTATTATATCATTAAATTAAGTGCGCCGTTAATTATAGAAATATCTAAAATATTTTATATTATCCGTGTATCCCCTGGATTCAGGAACGATCGTGAAAGGCCAAATTAAATCAATAGAGAAACATGATGAGTTTTCCTCAACATGGGAAATTGTTGACCAGGAACAAAACGTGGACACTAAAAGAAATGACGCAGGTATGCAATTTTACTGCCAAGCTGAAAATATAATATTTGTCTGTCTGAACATCCATCCGATCTGTTTGCTCTTTTTTTTAATCCAGACGATATCCGAGCTGCAGAAGGACAACTTTAACCTGCGCATGCGTATATGCTTCCTCAAGTATGAGCGCGGCTCGCAGAAGTGCAGCAGTTGTACAGAACAGATTTACAACGCGGCAGAGGAGCGTTTCCCAGTGGCGACGCAGCAAAACTTAGACGTGAGGAGACCCGAGTCTAGTTTTTGTAATCAGAGCCGGTTAATTGAGCGGACGAGACTGGGGACACTTGTTAATCACACTCCGCACCTAGATAAATGGAGGGCGCTAAAAAAAATCTAAATACAACTTGAAAAGGCAATAAATTGACCTTCTCAAATGCATAAATTATTCTGCCCAAGCCTCTTTATTCTCTTCCTTTTTAGAATAGTTTTAACTGCTACTGCAGTAGCAGGACCAGACACGTGTCTTGAATTGAATTATTTCTTCATTTCACGTAATGCTCTTCATCCACCTGTCAGGAGCTGAGCAGGTGCAGAGAGGAACTGGAGAAGATGGAAGCGCTTTTCCATCAAGAGAAGACGCTCCGCCTACAGCTAGAGAACCAGCTACAAGCCTACACATTACAAGACCCGCCCTCTGAGGATCAGAGCCAATCAGAGGAAACCATTGAAGAGCTGCACAGGTCGGTACAGGCCTATATTTAATTCTGATAAGAAACATTGTTCATGGAAGATTTCCCAGTTAGAAACTCGGGCTGTTTCTCCAGGACAACCACATCAAAACAACAAAATTATTTGACATATTTCCATTTTAAATGCTAATTTCTGACCACTTAAGTTAAACCTTAGGGCCTTCATTAAACAATAATAATCCTTAGCTAGTAAATTGCTGTACTTTAATTATAGAAGAAATTATCCTTAGAAATGCTTTGTTTTTTATTCTTAGCAAAAGACAATTATATTATAGTACCTAGTCCTGAGCTGGCACACACCATTCTAATGTCACAGTGATTTCAGTGGAGTTTCTCCATGTAGTTCCATGTAATTGGAATGTAATTCCAAGATGAATCTGTGTGCAGAGAGTCCATCTCATAGCTCTAAATGAACATGTGAAATAAAATGTAGCCTAATCGAGTGTGTGTGTGATGGCTGTCAGGTACATAGAACAGCTGCAGGGGGAGCTCAAGGCTCAGAACACCATAATCAATCAGCTGAGGAACAGGAGCACCAATCAGAGCAGTGGACACCAGCCTGGCCACGCCCACAACTCCACACTCACCACCCTGAGAGAGGATGACATACGTGTGAGTGTGTATGTGTGTGCAGGTGCATGTTCCTGCATACATGTATGCTTATTAAACTGTTACTTTAAGACACTAAAAACTTTAATGTTTTAATTAGGCTATGAGAATACATTAAAAATTATAAATTGTATACTATATAGGGAAATCCATTTGTACTAAATGTTTAGTATATTTGTACTCTATGTATTCTCTCTCTCGCTATTTAGGATCTGAAGAACTTGTTGGAGTTGAAAGACTTTGAGCTGCAGGAGACCAAAATCAATCATGAGGCCAGTAAAAACGACCTCCAACAGGTCCTGATGGACAAAGAGAAACAGATTCAGGTGGGTGTCTCCAAACACATGGCAACCTACAGGTAAAAACAGGCGTCCAAAAATATGCTCTTAATACAAAAGACCTATAGAGCCTCATTTAACCCCTGCCTGAACTCTGACCCCTGCAAGAGAAGGACTCTGCACCAATATTCCTCATCACACCAGGGGGGGGCAGCAGGGAGTAACACTGCAGCAGGGGGTGTGTGCATTTATGAGGGTGATTGTTGATGTGTGTGAGCAGGGGCTGCATGACATTCTGGAAGGTTACATCCAGGATCTAGCTGAGAAAGATGCTGCGCTAGCAGAGAGCAGGTCAGAGCTGAAGAATCTGGAGGCTGATGTGAGCAAACTCACTCTACAGCTTGAGAACAGAAAGCAGCAGTTCCAGGTAGCAACCCGACGTTTCATTCAGTCAGACCAGGTGCAGGGCGGAGTTTAGTGTTTTTAACATACTAAAAATACACCTGATTCACAACTCATCTGATATAATGGACCAGTACTCTAAAGATTAAGACTAGGTTTAGTCTGGATGCAAAGAATGGTTCCTTAAGTTGAATTGACTCTATTGAATCTCACACTCTGAATTTGATGTTTATTTACTTTGTTCATGTTTATACTTAGACTAAGGAGCTAAACTAAGGTTTAGAAAGGGAAGTGATGCAACTAGTGCTGTCCTAGACAATAAAATGTATAATATAATTTACCCAACATAAGACATTTCTGATTATTTCAGTATAAGGGCTCTGATCCTTGTTTGGAGTCATTATTTCTAACTACTGGTTTCTCTGTGTTTATGATTGCACACACACATACAAGGAAGAGGATCCAATTGCAAGAGGTTTTATAGTGAAATCAAACAGATCAGAGGGGTCAGGCAGGTATTCGTAGTCCTGTTGATTCAAGGTCCATAACATGGGGCAGAGTCCAGGGGTGTCCAGGGGTCAGGCAGAAGTCGAAAACCAGAAAGACAAAACCATAACTGAACCACTTGGTATGCAAAATAAGGTTGGCAATACTTCATGACGTGAGTGTGAGGGAGGGGAGCTTAAGTAAGGGAGCAGTGATGAGAGAAACAATGATCAGGTGTGTGCTAGTATTCCAGTAAACCAGATTGGAGGCATGTGTGGGAAGAGGTAGGCGTGGCAGTGCAGGGCTGAGCGTGATTCCTGGGGTTTGTAACACTCTGTCTCTCTGTGATGATCTTAGCTCATGTCTGGGCAGCTACAGGAGAGTGTGAGAGAAAGTCAGCTCCTGAAACAACGCCTGAGATACACAGAGGCCTTTACACATCCTACATACCAGATCCAAGGTTCACTCTGCACTGTGGGACTGATGGGGTCTTTCATTTTTGTCAAACTACTCTTGCTAAGTTATTTTCAAAGTGAAAAACCAAATATAGATGTAACATATATCTATAACAACCTTGTAACCTGCTGCTAAAGATTTTTCTTATTTTAATACCCTGTACATAATTGTTTGCATTATAACTATTAAAAATGCTGTTGACAAAAATATAAGAAGCTCCTGATGTGGTTTTATCAGCAGTGGAGAAGCATATGTTGGAGATTCATCAACTGAAACCAACACTGCTGGGGACCATCAGGAGGACCCAGGACCTGTACAGACATCTGCAGGGCGCTGAGCGAGGTGCACACACCAGTTCTACAACACGAGGACACAATCCAGAATTAGCCAAGCTATCCTCATTTACTAAAAATGTTCTCTTGCGGAACCTGAAAAATCATGTCTTCCATTTCCACTTGAGAGTAGATGAAGATGGTGGTGAGTGTAATGATTTAATGAAGGTGTAACAAATGACTTCAGCAGAAAGATAATGACTTAATAGAATTTGTACAGTTACACCTGCAAGGTGTTTTAAGTGGCACCATTTAATGAAAGGTTGTCAGAAAACAGATGCACATTACAGAAATGACTGGAGGTGTGGAAGGTATACTTTTAATAACCTCTTTACCGTTGCTCATCGTTGTTTTGTTGTTTTGTGCTGTGTAATCATGTCACATTAATGCACTCTTGTTCATCTTGCTCTCGTAGCTTCAGTAAAGAAGGACCATTCTGGGAGGGACAGTGGCAGTGTGTGCAAGAGCAGCTTCAGATCAGTGATCAAAGCGTCGGTCTGCTGCTCAGATCCTGCCCAGCCCTGCCTCTCCTCCAGGGCCCATGTTCATGGCCTCCACGTCCTGGTTCCACGTGAGATCTATGACACGCTGCTGGAACAGATGTGTGAGGGGAGGGGTCTGATCAGTCATGCAAGCGAACTGATCCAGCATCGCCTGCAGACCCAAGGCCGACATCACATGCAGGTCCACGTGAGCCCAAGCACGCGACACACAGATTCAATTGGTTAATCGTCACATTTCATGGATAATTTTCACTGAGCTGATTTTCCTATTTCAAATGGACCATTTGTCACTGATTGTGAGGATTATTGAAGGATAAAGAGGCCTAGCGGAGGGCGAGTGGGGAATATTCATCCTTCATGTCTGTTTCAGTCAGTGGACCAGAACCTGCTCAGAAGCCTCTTAAACATCATCAATGTCACTCAGACAACTCTAGAAGAGGCCAGTAAACTGTTGACATCTTCATCAGATGTCTCTAAAGAACAGAACCACGACAGAGAAAGAGATGATGTAGGAGTTATTTACCACTTTTTGCATCTTTCATAAGTACCACACCAGTAAGAAGTGAAATTCATTTAGCTGTTAGCTAAGTCTATTTACTGGAAGAACTTCATATTGGACTAAATTATGTTTTTTTGATTGACACATACGAATAATATGATTATTTTGGATTTTTGCACATTTGTAAATTATTTATTTATTTATTTTTCTTTAGTTCTGCCATCCTCAAAACCTCAAAATGAAGAACAAGCTGAAGAAACCAAAAGTGGAGAAATCATATAAGATGAATAAGATGCTTTCAAAACACTACGGCGATTCAAACATTGAGCAACACTGACATTAAAATGATCTCCTGTGATTATTTTCTCTGTGATGGTCATATTCCACCCCTCTATCATCCATCAGTCTGTGCACCATCATACATTCACTCTTTCATTGTTGTTGTTTTTAGTAATTAAAATAAAATAAGTGTTGAAATAAAACTACATTCTGAGTATAGATTTTTTTCAAACTTATTGATGATTCTTCATTATGATTTAATTTTTTTACACCCTTACATACTAATAATTAAAAATTGGACAATTCCATGCAACATTTATTTATTAGAATGAATTTTGAATGTCCAAAAATAATAGCATTCTGCAGCAGTCAAGACAAACTTGCAAAAAGTCAGCAAGTTTATTTCTTTTAAAGATCCTTAAGAGACTCAAAATTATGCAAGTACAACAAAACTGTGCAAGTATAAAAGCAATGTAAGAAAAATAAATAAATTTAGCTAAATCAAAATAAATTCAACAATACCTCTTGATAGTTTTTCCTCATGTGAAACGCTTCTACATCACTACATCAGGGTTTCATCAAGTTGTAGCTACTATAATGGTTTGCTAAATGAGTAGAAATTAAATAATTTTCACACATCAGGGACGTTTATTGCTACGCTAAATTCAGTATCATAAGTATCAAAGTGATCACAAGTCATAGTTAGAAACCACAATGAGGAAATAGTTTATTTTATCCCTCTTACAACTGGGTTTAGTCTACAATTTATTATGTAGTGATTTAGATACAGTAAAATAAACAAGTGATAATATCAGGAGGGAAGCTTAAGCCTGACCAAGTATGTCTGGTTTAGTAAATGTGACTGTGTAGACCCGTAATATATTATTATTATTGTTATTATTATTATTATTATTATTATTATTATTATTATTATTATTATTATTAATTTAATTACCATCAAAGCAACTGCTTGGCATGTTTAAAAAGTATCTAGAATGCTAGTAAAGCTCTTCATTTGCTTGCCCACGTCTTTGCACAAAACACGTGTTCTTTTCATTCATAAAATAACAAAATATGCAAGCAAATGGATGTTACTCCTGTAGCAGGGGTGAATAAGGGACAAGACCCTCCTTTCTTAGAGTCCACAGTTTCTGTTTGAAGAATGAAGAGTTAATGTCTTTGAGTGACAGCAATCCTCACCAAGGTGTGAAGGGGGAAGGGGAGGCGAAGCTATCAAATGACTTCACAACCAATGTCCAAGCACGAGCGGCGTGATTGGCAGCTGTTTCAACAAATAGAGGACGCTTAGATGAATACGCAGACACCTCACCTGCCTTATTTGTTTACCCACTACGTGAGTTTGAAATATGCGCACTGCTTTGTGTTCTAAGCCAGATGAAGTGTAGCACATGCGAGTGAAGCTGTTTGGCAAAACTGATACAGTAATCCATATTGTTTTTACTTAACTTGATTACCAATACTAAGGGACATCATGGAAAGGAACAGGCTTATTCTAGCGGAAGTTTATGTGGAGTTCTTTGGGTGCAGTTATAAGATGGAAGCTGAGAGACGGTTCAGTGGCTTCTAGCATGGATTAGCTTCAATGTTTGCATTGCAAAGGACTGGATATTTCCATTCACTGCTGAAAATATTCACAATCCTCCTACAAAATGTAAGTATACATGAGAAAGCATACTATTTCTTTACAGTATTACAGCACTATCCCAGCATAATCATTTAACATAATAACAATGAAGAATTTAATATTGTCTTTTAATAAGTGCATTGTACATTGAGCATTGTTGTGATGTTTTAGCAAAAAGAATATTGCACACTCAATGTATAGTGACTGACGACTTTGTGTGCATTTAGATGTCTAGGACACCTAGTAGAAAATGCTGTGCAGCTACTTGGTAATTTCATGTATATACTCAAGTGTTCAATTTATTAGACAAGACCCTGGTGAATCAGAATATGTAGAGCATGACTGAAAATGAATCTCCAGCATCAAAATACACATTCTAAACCCGCAAAATAAAAGTCATTTTGGTTTTTTTGACATGTTCTTCTGTATTAGAGGAGCTCAACTAGAAAATAAATGAGGGGTAAATAAGTCTGGATGTGAATGACTGTCATGTCCCAAGTGTTTACATCAATGTGACTCCTGAATCATTGTACTATGTGTACAATTTCTGATAACTAGTATTAAAGTGATCAAGTACAAATCATTTGAAAACTTAAATCACTTAAAACTGGAGGTGCATGTACAGGCTAAGTATCCACTTCCAGACTTATTCAAACATTGACCAACTCTGACATTAAAATGATCTCCTGTCATTATTTTCTCTACGATGTTCATATTCCACCCCTCTATCACCCATCAGTCTGTGCACCATCATACATTCACTCTTTCATTGTTGTTGTTCGTAGTAATTAAAATAAATAACTGTTGAAATAAAACTACATCTGGAATGTTAGTCTCTTCAGCCTTTATTGTCTATTATAAGTAGAGCTGGGTGATTAAAACTAGATGTCTTCAGACTCATGGATGATTCTCGATTATGATTATATATATATATATATATATATATATATATATATATATATATATATATATATATATATATATATATATATATATATATATCTCCTTATGTAATAATTCTAAGAAAATGTATTATTAATTTTTAGTTATATCCATTCAAAAATACCTTTATTGATGTTTTTTCCTCATGTGAAATGTCACTACACTGTGCATCATTACATCAGGATTATAGCTACTATAACAGTTTATTAATTAGAATAAATTAAATCATTTTCACAAATCAGATGTTTATATACACAAACCACAACAAAGAAACAGTCTACTATTTCACCCTAAACACCCTCCTACTACTGGGTGCAGGCTACAATCTCTTATGTAGTGATTTAGATACAGTAAACTAAAATATGTAATAATAACACTAGGGAAGCTTAAAAGTGAAGGAACTGAACCAGTTAGGAAGACAAGCAAGACTGGTGTTAATAAGAAATGTTTTACCAGCCAAAGCATGTGCTTTTGTGAATATAAGGATGTGTATTTCACAGTGCAGGGTGAGGTAATAAAATGATATTGTACGCAGAAGAATATGGATGGTTGGCTTCAGCATAAAGCCTCAGAAGGCTTCTTTGACAGGCCTCTAGGGGCCTCAGTTGAGGGATCCTTGGTTCAAGGATGGGACATCCCAGCCCAGCACCGGAAGAAAGAATATGGGCATCTGGTGCTATGAAAAAGGATCACCAGAAGAAGCAATATGGGCACCTGGCGGTAGGAAATAAGATCGCCTTTTTAAAAAAAATAGAAGTAGTTTAGGTTGAACATAATGATACCAAGAACCAGTTGGTGTAAGTATTGAATATCAATTTGCATATATTGAATAATGTATGATTTGAACATAATAGTGTAAACCTGGAAAAGTATTATAAATGTCACGGGACGCCCCCCCCCCACACACACACAAGTCACATGGTACGGCCTGCCGTGTGCAGGGGGTTTAATGTTTGTAACCACGCCCTTTGTAATTGTATGCACCTGTATGGGGCTTAATGTCTTGTCTCTTTTGTCTATTTAAATCTCTGATAGTGTGTGTACTGTGTTGGTCATTGTTAGTCTGCTGTTAAATGTAAAATGCGTATGTAATCTTCGTTCAATGTTACTAGTGTCTGTGTTTTGTTACGTGTATGAGTCATGTCTTTCCTTCATGTTGTATATGAGTGCCACTATTGTTGTTTGTGTCTTTTGTTAATAAACGCGTCACTTCATCGAGGGACTCTGTGCATCCTGCTCCACGCCCATCAGCACTCAGGCCAGCAGATTCGTTACAATAAAAAAATTTAAATGGTTATGTAAGTGTCCTTGAAGAAAATATATAAAGGTCATGCCCACCTGACACTGTTAGACATTCTCCGGACAATGCCTCGTTTGTAACATTGAATTTAGGAAAATCTATGAACACCATTAATTGGTGGCTGTACCACAGGGATCAATTGGATTGACTGGCAACGGACCCACGCCGTCAGCAGGACAAAGCACCAGCTGACGGACAACCCAAAGCTGCACTGTTCTGTGGGTCTGAATCCACACGCGCACTACCAAAGGTACTTAAATCCCTGTTAAAACATTCTGCATAGGTGGTATTCAGACCTGGTCCACAGAGCTTTGTAGTCAGGTTTTGGGGGTCTTAAGGGTGCAGACTGGGAATTGAAGGAGTGAGAATTGTTTGCTAAAAATATAAAATAACAAAAAATGGAGTAACAGTTAGAAAATCAACCGGTAAAAGTGAAAATAGTTTCACAAAAACTTACTGTAAAGGGAAATAGTGAAAAAAAAAAACAGTTGAATAAAGAAAGATAAAGTAAAGAAAAATGTGCAGTGAATAAAGAGAATAAAGAGAAATAAATAGAGCTCCAGAGAAAAAAAGCGCTCAAGAGATGAATGTTAACAGGTATGTTTGTTCCAGTTGTTTCTGTATAAATGTGACCACAACAAGTGAAGTAAAGAAAATGTGCAGAATAAAGAGAATAAAAGAATAAAAGAGAATAATGAGAATAAAATAATAAAAGAATAAAAAGAGAATAAAGAGATTAAAAGAATAAAGAGAAGAATAGTAGATCTCGTGAGTAAAGCAGCACTAAGAGAAAAGTGTTAAATGTTTTGTCTGTAAAAACTGTGTTTGTGTTGATGTGGCCATCGCGAGTTAACAGATTATCAACAATGACGTATTGTACGACGCATACCAGCATAACAGTTTTTTCTGGGTTATAATTAAGATTATTTTGGTTTGGTCGTTTAACAAAGGAAGTGAATGGATATGCAGACAGATCTGTCTAAACGTCATTAATAATATCTCATTATAAAATGCGTGCATGCAAAACATATAGACATTGTTTTAGTAATAAATATAAAGTAAATGATAGAGGTATCGTATATAAAACTGGTAACAGTTAAAGCAGTAGCGAGCATACATATGATGGACATTTTAAAATAGCAGCAATAGGAGAAGAGTAAAGTTAAAATATACAGGATAAGAAATTTAACCAGAGCGAGTGGCGGTTAATAGTATTTTTGGAACAGTGAATATCTAATTTACCCAAGTAAGTTCTGGCTAAATCAATATTCAATAATCAATAAGCAGTTAAATCTAACAAAATAACTTAGAATCAAGTGAATAGATTTGCGACTAAAATAATCACATGGATAGCAATTTGTTAAATGAGATGCAGGGAGTGCAAATGCATTTTTGGCTTGAGAAAATATATAGAAACTCTGCAGGTGTGGCGTGTCGGAAATCGCTAGACTTAATAAATGTTAAATTGTATCGGCTGACTAAGTGACATAAATTGGATGAATAAGGAATAAGGAGGATTTGGAAAAGGGCTCTGTTGGCTGCAGTTGTTGTTTAGCCAAGTGCCTGTAAGAGCAACAGTTGGAGTGGAGCGGTTGCCATGGGGACCGTTTGAACCACCGCCAGCGCTGGATGATGGGAGGCGGTGTGTAGGGTTAAAGATTTGAATAATGACAGACAAGAGACAGGTTTACTGGGATAGAGGGCTGGCTACGTCCATATTGGTGAACAGAATTAACTCATTGAGCTCAGAGAATTGGAGGCAGACACCTGTGCAGAAAGCTACAACTGTAAGAAAAAAAGTATTACTGTGATGAATTCCACAGTGTGTCCTGATTATTTTTATTGTACAGGAGGAAAAATGTGGGAAATTTCACAAGGAAATGTTGTAGGATTTGGATTATGGATTACACTGAACCTGTTATATTTCAACTTTTAACAATACCCATTATTTTGACAACTCCAATGGAACTTTTGTAGAACAAGACCTGGTTAATCATGCACGTCTCATGCAGAAATATGATGGTGTCGTAATTCCGGATGCTCATTGGGTATGTGGGGGTAAGAGTCATGTTGATTGTGTCATTTCCTATGGTTCCTGTACCTGAAGCTGTACTTCCCACACAACGATGCTTATCATTGTGTTCAGCAACGTGAGGCACCGAAGGGTAGTTTGGATGATAAAGTATCATTGATGCTATTGGAGTTCATAGGGGGGCTTCGGATTAATTTAAGGCTAGAAATCAAATTGCTGCGGGATCTGAATCAATTCTCTGGTGGTTTACTATAAACAAAACTATTGATTGGATAAATTACATATACTATAATCAGCATCATTTTAATAATTATACTGAACAGCAGTGGCGGTGCAATTGGAAGCTATGTCATTAATGACCTGGCAAAATCGTATAGCTCTGGATAAGTTTTTGGCCTAGAGGGGAGGTGTATGCGTTCTGTTCGGAGAATCCTGCTGTAATTTTATTCCAAATAACAGTATTAACATAATTTATAAACTGAAGTAACTGTATAACCTAAGATATTTGTGTGATAATATAAGAAACCTTCGCCATGCCCAATGGATGTTGGCCACATAAGTAAGAAAAGAATGTTACAGGGCACGCAGTTAAATTCAATAGTTCATATTAGAAATAATAAACTAAAGCCACAACATTGTTAACATTTATATAAAACAATGACACATTAAATAGAGACAGCGGGACAATAGTGCATGACAAAGTCATGAAAGGGGGGAATGAGGTGATCAAATGTTTTGGGGCAAAGGAAAGGCCAAACGTTAATCTGTATTTTCATGAGGCGATCTGTGATCTAATTAAAATAGGCTTTGAAGCTCCCTGTCACACGTGCAGAGTGGTGCAAGACTGTCTGAAAGCATAAAGATGAATAATGTTTCTGGGGAATCTTAAGGTCAGAGACCTTTTTGAGTCTATATGTGCAAAACAGAGGCTCTGATGCAGGTGGTTTCAAGGCCTCTGTATAAGTCTAAGGCAGATCACACTGGATTGTTCCCATGAGAAATAAATTCATTAGTGTTGGAAAAGATCTGTTTTTAAAAGACTAGAAAGCTTCCATAAACTGTAAAATATGGTCTTTAGCACTTTTCTTATAGATGATTTCAGTCTTACATCAAATAGTGAATTCCACTACATGCACAATGCTACATTTTCAGGGTGGGTGTGGCCTGGGATGATGGGAAGGTGGAGCCCAGTGTCATATCTTTTCATGGGGACCAAAATCCCTGACGGCGCCCCTGAGTCAGCTTCAAAAGCTTCCACAACCAGCATTGCTCTAAGGGATTATTAAGAGTACACCACCCACTTTAATTAAGAGAACACCACCCATTTTAATTAAGAGTACACAACCCACTTTAATTAAGGGAACACCACCCACTTTAATGAAGAGTACACATAATTCAGCCTCTTTATAACTGAGTGAATCTTAGCTCAACCAGCTGGAGTTTTGGACACACTATTTTGTCATCGATAAGATTTTATTGTGGTCCATTTTCCTGTTGAAGAGACTCTTGGTCAGAGTCAGATGGCTCAAACATGGAGCTAAACCACACTGATCCTGCCAGCTGTTTCTCTCACGCAGCAAGCAGGATCAATGTGGTTTAGCCCAATGTCTGAGCCATCTCTCACTAACACTGGGATGTTTACATTGCCAGGGAGACACCACTATTAAACATTATGTGAACAATATGAATGTAAACATGTCACTAACATCTACACATGTGCACACAAACATATACCTGTAGGGCACTATGCTTGTTCTCATCCTAATACCTTTTCACTTATGAGGTCATACTGACCTCAGCATGCAGAAACAACAGGCGATGACCCAGGTGTTCATTAATGCAAACCACAGGCTTTATAAAGCTAGGAGCCCCTCCCCTCTTTCTGTCCACAAATATCACACACCACAAGGCAGACGAGCACTGCTGGGCATATACAGTGCCTGGCCAAAAAAAAGGTCACACACTCTAAAATTTCGTTGGACCGCCTTTAGCTTTGATTATGGCATGCATTCACTGTGGCATTGTGTCCACAAGCTTCTGCAATGTCACAACATTTATTTCTGTCCAGAGTTGCATTAATTTTTCCCCAAGATCTTGTATAGATGATGGGAGATTTGGACTACTGCACAAAGTCTTCTCCAGCACATCCCAAAGATTCTCAGTGGGGTTCAGGTCTGGACTCTGTGGTGGCCAATCCATGTGTGAAAATGATGTCTCATGCTCCCTGAACCACTCTCTCACAATTTGAGCCTGATTAATCCTGGAATTGTCATCTTGGAATTGCCGTGCCGTCAGGGAAGAAAAAATCCATTGATGGAATACCCTGGTCGTTCAGTATATTCAGGTAGTCAGCTGACCTTATTCTTTGGGCACATAACATTGCTGATCCTAGACCTGACCAACGGCAGCAACCCCAGATCATAGCATTGCCCCCACAGGTTTGTACAGTAAGCACTAGGCATGATGGGTGCATCACTTCAGCCATCTCTTTTCTTACCCTGATGCGCCCATCACTCTGGAAGAGAGTAAATGTGGACTCATCAGACCACATTACCTTCTTCCATTGCTCCAGAGTCCGATCTTTTTGCTCCCTAGCAAATTGAAGCCATTTTTGCCGGTTAGCCTGACTGATAAGTGGTTTTCTTAAGGCTAAACAGCTGTTTAGTCCCAATCCCCTGAGATCCCTTCATATTGTGCACGTGGAAATACTCTTACTTTCACTATTAAACATATCCCCGAGTTCTACTGTTGTTTTCATATGATTTGATTTCGGCACACCTATTAACTGTGTAAGGTTGTGATCATACACATATATGAGGATATTACCTGTGAAAGGTTGTGATCATACACATATATGAGGATAGTACCTGTGAAAGGTTGTGATCATACACATATAAGGATATTACCTGTGTAAGGTTGTGATCTTACACATATATGAGGATATTACCTGTGTAAGGATGCGATCATACACATATATGAGGATATTACCTGTGAAAGGATATTACCTGTGACATCTAGTTTTAATCACCCAGCTCTACTTATAGTAGACAATAAAGGCTGAAGAGACTAACATTCCAGATGTAGTTTTATTTCAACAGTTATTTATTTTAATTACTAGGAACAACAACAATGAAAGAGTGAATGTATGATGGTGCACAGACTGATGGGTGATAGAGGGGTGGAATATGAACATCGTAGAGAAAATAATCACAGGAGATCATTTTAATGTCAGTGTTGGTCAATGTTTGAATAAGTCTAGAAGTCGATGCTTAGCCTGTACATGCACCTCCAGTTTTAAGTGATTTAAGTTTTAAAACGATTTGTACTTGTTCACTTTAATACTAGTTATCAGAAATTGTACACCTAGTACAATGATTCAGGAGTCACATTGATGTAAAGACTTGGGACATGACAGTCATTCACATCCAGACTTATTTATCCCTCATTTAGGTTCTATTTGAGCTCCTCTAATACAGAAGAACATGTCAAAAAACAAAACAAAATGACTTTTATTTTGGGGGTTTATAATGTGTATTTTGATGCTGGAGATTCATTTTCAGTCATGCTCGACATATCCTGATTCACCAGGGTCTTGTCTAATAAATTGAACACTTGAGTATATACATGAAATGACCAAGTAGCTGCACAATATTTTCTACTGGGTGTCCTAGACATCTAAATGCACACAAAGTCATCAGTCACTATACATTGAGTGTGCAATATTCTTTTTGCTAAAACATCACAACAATGCTCAATGTACAATGCACTTATTAAAAGACAATATTAAATTCTTCATTGTTATTATGTTAAATGATTATGCTGGGATAGTGCTGTAATACTGTAAAGAAATAGTATGCTTTCTCATGTATACTTACATTTTGTAGGAGGATTGTGAATATTTTCAGCAGTGAATGGAAATATCCAGTCCTTTGCAATGCAAACATTGAAGCTAATCCATGCTAGAAGCCACTGAACCGTCTCTCAGCTTCCATCTTATAACTGCACCCAAAGAACTCCACATAAACTTCAGCTAAAATAAGCCTGTTCCTTTACATGATGTCCCTTAGTATTGGTAATCAAATTAAGTAAAAACAATATGGATTACTGTATCAGTTTTGCCAAACAGCTTCACTCGCATGTGCTACACTTCATCTGGCTTAGAACACAAAGCAGTGCGCATATTTCAAACTCACGTAGTGGGTAAACAAATAAGGCAGGTGAGGTGTCTGCGTATTCATCTAAGCGTCCTCTATTTGTTGAAACAGCTGCCAATCACGCCGCTCGTGCTTGGACATTGGTTGTGAAGTCATTTGATAGCTTCGCCTCCCCTTCCCCCTTCACACCTTGGTGAGGATTGCTGTCACTCAAAGACATTAACTCTTCATTCTTCAAACAGAATCTGTGGACTCTAAGAAAGGAGGGTCTTGTCCCTTATTCACCCCTGCTACAGGAGTAACATCCATTTGCTTGCATATTTTGTTATTTTATGAATGAAAAGAACACGTGTTTTGTGCAAAGACGTGAGCAAGCAAATGAAGAGCTTTACTAGCATTCTAGATACTTTTTAAACATGCCAAGCAATTGCTTTGATGGTAATTAAATTAATAATAACAATAATAATAATAATAATATATTACGGGTCTACACAGTCACATTTACTAAACCAGACATACTTGGTCAGGCTTAAGCTTCCCTCCTGATATTATCACTTGTTTATTTTACTGTATCTAAATCACTACATAATAAATTGTAGCCTAAACCCAGTTGTAAGAGGGATAAAAAAGACTATTTCCTCATTGTGGTTTATAACTATGACTTGTGATCACTTTGATACTTATGATACTGAATTTAGCGTAGCAATAAACGTCCCTGATGTGTGAAAATTATTTAATTTCTACTCATTTAGCAAACTATTATAGTAGCTATAACTTTGAGACTGCAAAACCCTGATTTAGTGATGTAGAAGCGTTTCACATGAGGAAAAACTATCAAGAGGTATTGTTGAATTTATTTTGATTTAGCTAAATTTATTTATTTTTCCTACATTGCTTTTATACTTGCACAGTTTTGTTGTACTTGCATAATTTTGAGTCTCTTAAGGATCTTTAAAAGAAATAAACTTGCTGACTTTTTGCAAGTTTGTCTTGACTGCTGCAGAATGCTATTATTTTTGGACATTCAAAATTCATTCTAATAAATAAATGTTGCATGGAATTGTCCAATTTTTAATTATTAGTATGTAAGGGTGTAAAAAAATTAAATCATAATGAAGAATCATCAATAAGTTTGAAAAAAATCTATACTCAGAATGTAGTTTTATTTCAACACTTATTTTATTTTAATTACTAAAAACAACAACAATGAAAGAGTGAATGTATGATGGTGCACAGACTGATGGATGATAGAGGGGTGGAATATGACCATCACAGAGAAAATAATCACAGGAGATCATTTTAATGTCAGTGTTGCTCAACGTTTGAATCGCCGTAGTGTTTTGACAGCCTTTGAAAGCATCTTATTCATCTTATATGATTTCTCTAGTTTTGGTTTCTTCAGCTTGTTCTGCATTTTGAGGTTTTCATGATGGCAGAACTAAAGAAAAATAAATAAATAAATAATTTACAAATGTGCAAAAATCCAAAATAATCATATTATTCGTATGTGTCAATCAAAAAAACATAATTTAGTCCAATATGAAGTTCTTCCAGTAAATAGACTTAGCTAACAGCTAAATGAATTTCACTTCTTACTGGTGTGGTACTTATGAAAGATGCAAAAAGTGGTAAATAACTCCTACTCTGTCGTGGTTCTGTTCTTTAGAGACATCTGATAAAGATGTCAACAGTTTACTGGCCTCTTCTAGAGTTGTCTGAGTGACATTGATGATGTATAAGAGGCTTCTGAGCAGGTTCTGGTCCACTGGCTGAAACAGACATGAAGGATGAATATTTCCCACTCGCCCTCCGCTGGGCCTCTTTATCCTTCAATAATCCTCACAGTCAGTGACAAATGGTCCATTTGAAATAGGAAAATCAGCTCAGTGAAAATTATCCATGAAATGTGACGATTAACCAATTGAATCTGTGTGTCGCGTGCTTGGGCTCACGTGGACCTGCATGTGATGTCGGCCGTGGGTCTGCAGGCGTTGCTGGATCAGTTCACTCGCGCGACTGATCAGACCCCTCCCCTCACACATCTGTTCCAGCAGCGTGTCATAGTTCTCACGTGGAACCAGGACGTGGAGGCCATGAACATGGGCCCTGGAGGAGAGGCAGGGCTGGGCAGGATCTGAGCAGCAGATCAACGCTTTGATCACTGATCTGAAGCTGCTCTTGCACACACTGCCACTGTTCCTCCCAGAATGGTCCTTCTTTACTGAAGCTACGAGAGCAAGATGAACAAGAGTGCATTAATGTGACATGAATACACAACACAAAACAACAAAACAACGATGTGTAACGGTAAAGAGGTTATTAAAAGTATACCTTCCACACCTCCAGTCATTTCTGTAATGTGCATCTGTTTTCTGACAACCTTTCATTAAATGGTGCCACTTAAAACACCTTGCAGGTGTAACTGTACAAATTCTATTAAGTCATTATCTTTCTGCTGAAGTCATTTGTTACACCTTCATTAAATCATTACACTCACCACCATCTTCATCTACTCTCAAGTGGAAATGGAAGACGTGATTTTTCAGGTTCCGCAAGTGAACATTTTTAGTAAATGAGGATAGCTTGGCTAATTCTGGATTGTGTCCCCGTGTTGTAGAACTGGTGTTTGCACCTCGCTCAGCGGCCTGCAGATGTCTGTACAGGTCCTGGGTCCTCCTGATAGTCTCCAGCAGTGGTGGTTTCAGTTCATGAATCTCCAACATATGCTGCTCCACTGCTGATAAAACCACATCAGGAGCTTCTTATATTTTTGTCAACAGCATTTTTAATAGTTATAATGCAAACAATTATGTACAGGGTATTAAAATAAGAAAAATCTTTAGCAGCAGGTTACAAGGTTGTTATAGATATATGTTACATCTATATTTGGTTTTTCACTTTGAAAATAACTTAGCAAGAGTAGTTTGACAAAAATGAAAGACCCCATCAGTCCCACAGTGCAGAGTGTACCTTGGATCTGGTATGTAGGATGTGTGAAGGCCTCTGTGTATCTCAGGCGTTGTTTCAGGAGCTGACTTTCTCTCACACTCTCCTGTAGCTGCCCAGACATGAGCTAAGATCATCACAGAGAGACAGAGTGTTACAAACCCCAGGAATCACGCTCAGCCCTGCACTGCCACACCTACCTCTTCCCACACACGCCTCCAATCTGGTTTACTGGAATACTAGCACACACCTGATCATTGTTTCTCTCATCACTGCTCCCTTACTTAAGCTCCCCTCCCTCACACTCACGTCATGAAGTATTGCCAACCTTATTTTGCATACCAAGTGGTTCAGTTATGGTTTTGTCTTTCTGGTTTTCGACTTCTGCCTGACCCCTGGACACCCCTGGACTCTGCCCCATGTTATGGACCTTGAATCAACAGGACTACGAATACCTGCCTGACCCCTCTGATCTGTTTGATTTCACTATAAAACCTCTTGCAATTGGATCCTCTTCCTTGTATGTGTGTGTGCCATCATAAACACAGAGAAACCAGTAGTTAGAAATAATGACTCCAAACAAGGATCAGAGCCCTTATACTGAAATAATCAGAAATGTCTTATGTTGGGTAAATTATATTATACATTTTATTGTCTAGGACAGCACTAGTTGCATCACTTCCCTTTCTAAACCTTAGTTTAGCTCCTTAGTCTGAATATAAACATGAACAAAGTAAATAAACATCAAATTCAGAGTGTGAGATTCAATAGAGTCAATTCAACTTAAGGAACCATTCTTTGCATCCAGACTAAACCTAGTCTTAATCTTTAGAGTACTGGTCCATTATATCAGATGAGTTGTGAATCAGGTGTATTTTTAGTATGTTAAAAACACTAAACTCCGCCCTGCACCTGGTCTGACTGAATGAAACGTCGGGTTGCTACCTGGAGCTGCTGCTTTCTGTTCTCAAGCTGTAGAATGAGTTTGCCCACATCAGATTCCAGATTATTCAGCTCTGATGTGGTCTCTGCTAGCGCAGCATCTTTCTCAGCTAGATCCTGGATGTGACCTTCCAGAATGTCATGCAGCCCCTGCTCACACACAACAACAATCACCCTCATAAATGCACACACCCCCTGCTGCAGTGTTACTCCCTGCTGCCCCCGTCTGGTGTGATGAGGAATATTGGTGCAGAGTCCTTCTTTTGCAGGGGTCAGAGTTCAGGCAGGGGTTAAATGAGGCTCCAAGCTTCACAGACATTTTGTATAAAGCTGAGGAGTGTGTCTGGTAAAGGTGTCGTTCCCTTTCAGACCTGTGTTTTAGTCCTTTCTCTTTTCACACTTTTGTTTTAAACCACAAGAAAATGTTTATAATAAATGTGCAGATAATATGCTTAGTGAGCTCTATAGGTCTTTTGTATTAAGAGCATATTTTTGGACGCCTGTTTTTACCTGTAGGTTGCCATGTGTTTGGAGACACCCACCTGAATCTGTTTCTCTTTGTCCTTCAGGGCCTGTTGGAGGTCGTTTTTACTGGCCTCATGTTTGATTTTGGTCTCATGCAGCTCAGAGTCTTTCAACTCCAACAAGTTCTTCAGATCCTAAATAGAGAGAGAGAGAGAATACATAGAGTACAAATATACTAAACATTTAGTTCAAATGGATTTCCCTATATAGTATACAATTTATAATTTTTAATGTATTCTCATAGCCGAATTAAAACATTAAAGTTTTAGTGTCTTAAAGTAACAGTTTAATAAGCATACATGTATGCAGGAACATGCACCTGCACACACATACACACTCACACGTATGTCATCCTCTTTCAGGGTGGTGAGTGTGGAGTTGTGGGCGTGGCCAGGCTGGTGTCCACTGCTCTGATTGGTGCTCCTGTTCCTCAGCTGATTGATTATGGTGTTCTGAGCCTTGAGCTCCCCCTGCAGCTGTTCTATGTACCTGACAGCCATCACACACACACTCGATTAGGCTACATTTTATTTCACATGTTCATTTAGAACTATGAGATGGACTCTCTGCACACAGATTCATCTTGGAATTACATTCCAATTACATGGAACTACATGGAGAAACTCCACTGAAATCACTGTGACATTAGAATGGTGTGTGCCAGCTCAGGACTAGGTACTATAATATAATTGTCTTTTGCTAAGAATAAAAAACAAAGCATTTCTAAGGATAATTTCTTCTATAATTAAAGTACAGCAATTTACTAGCTAAGGATTATTATTGTTTAATGAAGGCCCTAAGGTTTAACTTAAGTGGTCAGAAATTAGCATTTAAAATGGAAATATGTCAAATAATTTTGTTGTTTTGATGTGGTTGTCCTGGAGAAACAGCCCGAGTTTCTAACTGGGAAATCTTCCATGAACAATGTTTCTTATCAGAATTAAATATAGGCCTGTACCGACCTGTGCAGCTCTTCAATGGTTTCCTCTGATTGGCTCTGATCCTCAGAGGGCGGGTCTTGTAATGTGTAGGCTTGTAGCTGGATCTCTAGCTGTAGGCGGAGCGTCTTCTCTTGATGGAAAAGCGCTTCCATCTTCTCCAGTTCCTCTCTGCACCTGCTCAACTCCTGACAGGTGGATGAAGAGCATTACGTGAAATGAAGAAATAATTCAATTCAAGACACGTGTCTGGTCCTGCTACTGCAGTAGCAGTTAAAACTATTCTACAAAGGAAGAGAATAAAGAGGCTTGGGCAGAATAATTTATGCATTTGAGAAGGTCAATTTATTGCCTTTTCAAGTTGTATTTAGATTTTTTAGCGCCCTCCCTTTATCTAGGTGCGGAGTGTGATTAACAAGTGTCCCCAGTCTCGTCCTCTCAATTAACCGGCTCTGATTACAAAAACTAGACTCGGGTCTCCTCACGTCTAAGTTTTGCTGCGTCGCCACTGGGAAACGCTCCTCTGCCGCGTTGTAAATCTGTTCTGTACAACTGCTGCACTTCTGCGAGCCGCCCTCATGCTTGAGGAAGCATATACGCATGCGCAGGTTAAAGTTGTCCTTCTGCAGCTCGGATATCGTCTGGATTAAAAAAAAGAGCAAACAGATCGGATTGATGTTCAGACAGACAAATATTATATTTTCAGCTTGGCAGTAAAATTGCATACCTGCGTCATTTCTTTTAGTGTCCACGTTTTGTTCCTGGTCAACAATTTCCCATGTTGAGAAAAACTCATCATGTTTCTCTATTGATTTAATTTGGCCTTTCACGATCGTTCCTGAATCCAGGGGATACACGGATAATATAAAATATTTTAGATATTTCTATAATTAACGGCGCACTTAATTTAATGATATAATAAATCATGCAAGTAATATTGATACTATTCCTGAAAACTATTAGAATATCCAATAATTCTGGTCGGACTATACCTTGAAAATCACCTTGTCCTCCTTCAGAAAATCATGTAGGTATTTAGTGTGTTGGAACGCTTTTAAATAACTTACACTTTCCTTAGGTTGTGATGTCATAATTACATTAATGCGTCTTAGTGGAACAGTTCACTGACGCAGTAACGCCAGCAGTGGCAATTTGACTTTAAGTGTCTGACTTTTATCAAGCAGTAAAACCATTGTCATGCCTCTGATAAACCTGATCAGGAAGGAGACGTAACGGAAACCACAAGGTGGTCAATTTTAGAACTACAGATATTAGTGGTAAATAATGTGGCTAATGAGTGAATTTGTACTCTACCAAAGTTGGTTACTAACACTAAATGGTAGCAGATTGGTAATTTTCCTTTATATAGCAGAGCATATTACTGTAAGTTCAAATAATATTATTTCTTTATCTATTTGAGCAAATTCCCGAGTCATACATATTATACAGTATAAGAACAATATGTGTTAAATACATTCATATTTGTTTTGTGAAATGGCACATAATATTATGTATATGAAAGTGCCGCAATTATTTTAAAGTTCTAACTGTTTTATAATAACATTTGTATCATGATCATGGATGACTTTCCTTTTCATTCACAGTTAATAATAATGAAATTAAAGAATTGTGTTCTTGTGCGCAAGAACACAAAAACATTCGCGAGAGTACAGTATGTTTGTGTGTGCAGAAGAGCAAGTTTGTGTAAGAGCAGGATATATCTAAACACGTGCAAGCAGTTTTGTAGCAGAGCAAAGTAAATGTAAGCGAGAGCAGAGCAAATATGAGTGAGCACATGTAGATTTTGCATGCGAGCAAAGGAGATCCGTGAATGCTGCGAGTTACACGTCAATACTGTGTGAATTTTTTTTTTAACAAAACAGATGTTTGATTTTGCACTTTTGCCAACACCAGATTAATGCAGATTATGTCCCTTGTGGTGTTTTGACCTTTTATTCAGAATTTTTGTCTGAAGTCCCTTAAAACATTCACTTATGTCTACAGCTCCATCATAACCTTGACCTTAGATGTTACCTACTAGTAAACAGATCTGCCTGATTAACGTCTTTGGCTCGTCTTCTTCTCAGATACATGTCTGTGCACAAACTAAACGTTCACATACTGTCTTATACCACTACATCACTGGGCATGTGAACTGGACATGGCGATCAGCAGGGGAGAGACCCAAGATACCATTTGAAAATGGTTTATTCAAACACTCAAAATGGTTTGAACTGTCATATCAGGGGAGTGTATGCTAGAAACGAAACTTAATGACAATAAATAGTCATTTTATATAGAGTTTGTGAGCACAGAATAGGTATTACACACAAACTAATAACCTGTCTCTCTCTCTCTCTCTCTGTGTGTGTGTGTGTGTGTGTGTGAGTGTGTGTGTGTGTGTGTGTGTGTGTGTGTGTGTGTGTGTGTGTGAGTGTGTGTGTGAAAACCTAAGTAAACGTCTGCTCAGAACAGCTGTGCTGTATAAGCTCCATGACAAACAAAATTCTCCCACAGTCCAAATCCAGTGCTAATTTACTGTCACTGTTCTACGCTATTCTGTGTTATTTAAATACAGTTCTATACTGTAGCTCTGATTTCTCTCTCCCGCAGAAGGTTGGATAAAGTGTTGTGACTGGTCACAGCAATTATCCTTGACAAAACCGGTTCAGTCCGGTTTAACGCGAAAGTGAAATTTTTGTGCTCCATTTTAAGAAGCGGAATGCAAATATCTTTAGAAAACAAAGCCGTTGAGTATCTGAATCTGAGCTGTCAATCAAGAATTATATGAACTTATACTACTCAAAGAACAAGTTCTTAAATTTAATATTAACAGAATTGAATATTAACAAGGTTAATGTCTGAAAACGTAAAGCTTTTAGCCGCTATTCTGTTGCAGTAGGTGTCTTCGTTTACGCGAAATAGAGCAATAGAACTGAAGTCGTCTGATTCAGAATAACCAAACTAAAGTCGTTCTAGGCTCATCTAAGAAATTGTTCCGAATCAACATGTTTACATGAACTGTATAAAAAGTACTAATAAACGCACTATATACTTCATATATTTCTATTTTGTCCTCTCAGCAGAAACAAACTGCGCAAATAGAACAGGCGTCGTACTGCAGGAAGTGTCACAAATGTCTCGGACTGTGAGCCAGTAGATCTAACAGTAAGTGTTTAGGTGTCCAACTAGATGTAGACTAGTTGTTTTATCAGGCTAAGACCGTGCTGTTTACACGATCATGTCGTAATTAGACTGACAGTGTGAGGTTAGTATTGTACCAATAGTGTGCATGTCAGTGTAACTAAAGAAGTAATATTTATAATATTTATTAGTAATATTATTAAGTGATATTTCGACACTGTTTCTTTGTATGACAGTGATTGAGTTAGTCTGTGACCCACTATGCCCTTATAGAACACATTTTTCCTGCCTCTGTCTTCTTTTCCACTTTGGAGTGATACTGTTCACTACACCCACGTTTTTGAGTTTGTTTTAGTGCTGTAAGATTACAGTTTAAACTTTATGCATTATTTGCTCATTTTAATAAACTATATTTTGTACTTATAAAGTTAGTAAAGGTGCCTGTCTACACCAAAGCTCTTCAAAAACATGAATGACTGTTTCTCTTTTGAGAACACTAACCTCTCTGTGCTCACATGAGGATGTTTACATTTGCATTTATAAAATTTAGCAGACACTCTTATCCTGAGCGACTTACAAAGGTGCTTTATTTATGTTTTTTGTAGCGACACAACAAATCACTTCTGCAAGTCTCTCTGGACAAGGGTGTCTGCCATATGCAGTAAATGTAAATATTGTAATTGAATATGTGTTCTGATTATTAATCTGCATGTGCGTGTTTGCAGGTGTACAGCTATAATCTGTAGGAGGAGACATGACCGCCAAAATACGTGTCTCTGGGGAACAGCACACACAGAAAAGAGACAGGTGAGAGAACATAAATAAACATACTTGCAGTGCATAGGTTTGTGCACTTATTTACTTGGGATATCTGAATAAATCTATATTTATTGCATTTAGTAGATGTTCTTAGCCACACAGACCTCTTAAAAGTGCTTTGATATCCATTCACAAAACCCTTGAATAGTACCAGCAGGTAACAATCTTAAATCAGATACTGCCAGAAACAGTTGTCTCTACTGAGACAGAGACACAATGCATAATACAAAGATGAAAGATAAGTATAAACTTCAGAAAGTTTAAGACCAGCTTAATGTAATGTAAAGTTGCTCTCTGGTATAACTCTGGTCAACTTGAAGATCACTTAGTAAATAACAAGAAACATAATAACGAATTTAGTGTTTTCAACATCTTTGTATGAATTCTTTAAAAAACATTCAATAAAAATCGCAACGATAGACATAAATACATATTAATTTATATTTGCACCATTTATACACACATTAGTATTTTGGCCTTAAAATAATATCTTTTTAATTGTGTATGTTTGTCTGATTCAGGGTAAGAGATCAGACTCCCCGGAACCCAGCAGTGTATCCATGAAGAGTGACCAGTCAATGGACATTCCATTACAGTTCAGAGAGGGAGTGTATCCTACTGAACTCAGGTAAGGATGACGTAGGGAATGTGACTGTTCTACTGAGCTCAGGTAAGAGTGAGTCCTCCGCTTACACTTCAGAGAGGGAGTGTATCCTTCTGAGCTCAGGTAAAGATGATGTAGGGAATGTGACTGTTCTCCAGAGCTCAGGTAAGATGGAGTCCTCTACTTACACTTCAGAGAGGGAACGTGTTCTGATGAGAGGTGACGGTCTTGATAGACCATCGATAGAGATAAATACATATTAATTTATATTTGCACCATTTATACACACATTAGTATTTTGGCATTAAAACAATATGTTTTTAATTGTGTATGTTAGTCTGATACAGGGTAAGAGATCAGACTCCCCGGAACCCAGCTGTGTGTCCATGAAGAGTGACAAGTCGATGGACCCTAAACGTCAGTTCAGAGAGGGAGTGTGTCCTACTGAGCTCAGGTAAGGATGATGTAGGGAATGTGATTGTTCTACTGAGCTCAGGTAAGGATGATGTAGGGAATGTGACTGTTCTACTGAGCTGAGGTAAGCATGATGTAGGGAATGTGACTGTTCTACTGAGCTCAGGTAAGGATGATGTAGGGAAGGTGACTGTTCTACTGAGCTCAGGTTAGGATGATGTAGGGAATGTGACTGTTCTCCTGAGCTCAGGTAAGATGGAGTCCTCCGCCTACACTTCAGAGAGGGAGAGTGTTCTGATGAGAGTTGATGATCTCCTGGTTTAGGACAGTGTTCCTCACTCCTAATCCCACCTGATCAAACTCACTCAGCTCATTATGAAGCCCTTCATGAGCTCCATCAGTTCATCCATAGTTTTAGTTTTGAGGCCATGACACTAAAATATCTGCCCCTACAGAGACCAATCTTAACTTATGGATAGAGAGAAGACCTGCATCAGAAGACCTAAGTGTATGGGTGGAGCAGTATGGCTGTAGGAGTTCAGCTAAGTAGGGAGGTGCAAGACCATGCAGAGCTTTGAATGTAAGCAGGACGAGTTTATACTGAATGTGTTGACGGACAGGGAGCCACTGTAACTGATGTAGAATCGGGGTGTTGTGGGCTGACATTTTTTAACATCTAAGAGAATTCTGGGATGTAAATGAAGAGAGAGTTGCAGTAATCAAGATGGGATGTGATGAAAGCATGAACCAGAGTTTCAGCACCTTGTCTGGAGAGCATGGGCCTAAGTCTACTGATATTGTGACTGTAAAAAAAAGGCATTTTTAACCATTGACATGATGTGGGGTTCAAAGAGTGAGGAGTACACCAAAGTTCCCAAATGCAGTTGATGATTTGATCAAGACCCATCTAGACTGAGTTTAAAATCAGTTAATTTAGCGATTATGGATTTAGAACCAATAACTAAAATTTTATTTTGTAAGGATTTAACTCTAGGAAGTTTATGTTCATCCACTGTTTGAGATATTTGATACAAGAGAGTAAAGCAGGAAGTGGTAAGGTAGTGTTACCTTTGGTGCTACTATAAATCTGAGTGTCATCAGCATAACAGTGGAAACGGAGACCATGCCTGCGGATAATCTGACCAAGGGGCAACATATCGATTAAATAGGAGAGGACCAGGCACCGATCCCTAGAGAACATCTTGGGTAACGATAACAGTGTGTGATTTGTGTTTACCAAGTGTGACAAAATGTGATCTATTAGAGATATAGGAGATAAACCATTCAAGAACTGTATTAGTAATCCCAATGTCTGAGAGGCAGCTGATAAGTATGTTATGGTTTAATTGTGTCAAACACAGCACTTCTATCTAGAAGATCTAGAAGGAGGAGAACACACAGGGCACCAGAGTCAGTAGAGAGAAGGGGATCATTGAAACCATGTAACAGGGCTCTCTCAGTGTTGTGCGTAGTATGGAAGTCAGATTGGAAAGGTTCAAATAGATCCTGAGTATTTAAGAAAGATTGTAGTTGAGAGGCTGGAACCCTGAGTAGACAGGGGAGACTGGAAATGGGTCAGTAATTATCAAGTAGTGCAGCATTTAGTCCTGTTTTATAAAGAATGGCAGTTAAAGCTGAGGTTTTGAGAGCTGTAGGGACAGAATCCGAAGGGAAGCATTAATGAGAAGACATGGGAGAAATAGCAGAAGAACACTTAAGAAGAGGAGTTGGGGCAGGATCCAGCTGTAGGTAGATGAGCTGGATTTAGCTACAGTAGTAATGCTGTTACTGAACATTGCTGAGCTCCTCTTTTAATGACTAGACAAAAACAAACTCTCTTGATTACAGTTTAAGTTTCAAGTTTGGTTTATTTGTCATGTACATAGTCATACATAGTATAGTAATGGTTTGAGAGTGCTCTGTCCAAACTGAGGGAAAAAAACAGGGGTACATAAGGAAATATCTCTCTCTCTCTCTCTCTCTCTCTCTCTCTCGCTCTCTCTCTCTCTCTCTCTCGCTCTCTCTCTCGCTCTCTCTCTCGCTCTCTCTCTCTCTCTCTCTATATATATATATATATATATATATATATATATATATATATATATATATATATATATATAACAATGTATGTACAATATATGTATAATATGTTTATCAGGCTTTGCCAGAAATGTAGCACAAATGTTTATTCCATGGATCAGTGTGTGTATACATGTGCACATAGTCTGGATAATATTATCCTGGAACACATGTTTTAATCAGCCTAAGCTTAGGTCAACTAAGACACTATGTCACACTATAACAATCAGACTGTAATATTAACAGGATCATATCTAAGTAAGACAGTTGTAGACTAATATAAGATCATGGATTTACATGTAAACATAGATAGTGAGGGGTTAACACTTGTGTAACAGTTGATTAATCTGATTGTATTATTCCTAGAAATACAAAAATCTTGGTGTTATCTTTGATCCAGAGCTCAGATTTGATCAGCAAATAAATTCTGTTATTAGGAATAATTTTTACAAGTTCAGAGAAATTTCCCAAAATCAAATTTTTTGTTCATGCTTAGGAACAAGTCATCTACTCACTGGCACTCAGAGTTGTTCAGATCAGCTGTTGGCTGTTCTAAAATCTCGGCTGAAGCTGAAGTGTGACTGTGTCTGTTCCACAGTCTTGACTGAAGCTGAAGTGTGACTGTGTCTGTTCTACAGTCTCGACTGAAGCTGAAGTGTGACTGTGTCTGTTCTACAGTCTCGACTGAAGCTGAAGTGTGACTGTGTCTGTTCCACAGTCTCGACTGAAGCTGAAGTGTGACTGTGTCTGTTCCACAGTCTCGACTGAAGCTGAAGTGTGACTGTGTCTGTTCAGTTGCAGCACTGAGGCTGTGGAACAGTCCTTCTCTGAATATCAGCTCTGCTCCCTCTTGTGCAGATTTCAAACACTTCTTTTTACTCTGACATTTTCATTTCTCTGTCCATGTTTATGTTTGATGGCACATTTCCTTTTGTTTTACATTTCACAGGTTTTTGTTAAGATATTTTTCCTAACTTTCCACAGCACTTTGATCATTGCTGTTGTGGTAAATGTGCTCTATAAATAAAATGTACTTATTTTCTAACAAATCATCTTGTAAAGGAGCCCTTTTGTCTGTTTTGCTTTCCCGTGTCGTCCTTTGTTTATTGTTACATCTGTGTGTTGTCCTTCTCCCTGCTCCTCCCACCATTCCTGCCACTCCCCAGACTAACTCCACCCACCATTCCTGCCACTCCCCAGCCTAACTCCTCCCACCATTCCTGCCACTCCCCAGCCTAACTCCTCCCACCATTCCTGCCACTCCCCAGCCTAACTCCTCCCACCATTCCTGCCACTTTTCAGCCTAACTCCACCCACCATTCCTGCCACTTTCTGACCTAACTCCACCTGCCATTTCATCCACTTGTCCTTAGTCTCTGCATTGTTCTCTTCCCAGATTCCTCCATGTATATACTTCTCCTGTTTCCTGTCTTCCTGTTCTTGTTTGTTGACCTTTGTTTTCTTGTGGCTGGGTGTGTTTAGCACATTTGCTTTACTTTCACTTTCTATTAAATGCCTTTTTGAGTTTCTACACTCACACCTGCATCCTGATCCTTTCTGCTGCCGCACACTAGGCAGCATCACAGATCTATTATGAAATGCAGAAACACAAGTGTTGATAATATATAATCTTGTATAATATCTACTTGTCTGTATAATCATGTGTTGTGCAGGTATGAATGTGCTACATATTCCTCCATAAAGGTCTGTTGTGTTTGTCCACAGTGTACAAAGAGAAAAAGCAGAACTCACCTACAGAAAACAATTGGAGTCCATATTCAAGGTATGTAAGTGTGGGGGTGATTTCTAGTATATTTGGGGTTTAGGATGTAACAGAAGTAATAAGATTACTTTTTCCATTAAGTAATGAGTACAGTAATCCCATTACAATTTTAGATAAGTGATGAGTAATGCATTACTTTTTTTAAGTAACTACCCAAACACTGCCAGAATGTTCTCCATCATGAAACAAAATCATGTAGTGATCTCTCTCTGTAACATGGTGGTGTTTTTTTGATTGTCTGTTGCTGTTTTTCCTAACCAGGAGCTGGAGCACAAAGTCGTCTCTCTGGTGAAGAAGGAGCTGAAGAAGTTTAAGAAGCTGCTGAGTCCAGATTACCCAGCATGCTCTGAGAGAGAGATGGAGGATGAGGAGGATCAGAGCAGTGCCAGAGAGGGGGCGCTGAAGATCACACTGCATGTGCTGGGGAACATGAACCAGACAGACCTCGCTAACACACTACAGACCAGTAAGAGCTCTGGATCATGGCTTTATGATGACAGTATCACTATAACTAAATTTTGTCCTCTGTGTTTGTGCAAAGTGTTTCATGGTTTTGATAAATGGTTTTGATAAACTTCAACATCAAAGATAACAAGAAAATAAAATATTTGTGATCATGTTCTTCTGTTTATTAGAGCTATTCTCTGAATATCAACGAAATCTCAAACACAAACTAATGGATACATTTAAAAGAATTAATGAAGGAATTTCCCAACAAGGAAGCTCAACTCTTCTGAATGAGATCTACACAGAGCTCTACATCACAGAGGGAGGGAGTGGAGAGGTCAATAATGAACACGAGGTGAGACAGATTGAGACAGCATCCAGGAGACCAGCAACACAGGAGACACCCATCAAATGCAATGACCTCTTTAAAGACAAACCCATCAGAAGAGTGCTGACTAAAGGAGTTGCTGGAATTGGGAAAACGGTCTCTGTTCAGAAGTTCATTCTGGACTGGGCTGAAGGAAGAGCAAATCAGGACGTCCTCTTCATATTTCCACTTCCTTTTAGGGAGCTGAATTTGGTGAAGGAGAAAATGTTCAGTCTGATGGATCTGCTTCATCACTTTTTCCCAGAAACAAAACAATTACAATTAATACACTGTGATGCTTACAAAGTCATTTTCATCTTTGATGGTCTGGATGAGTGTTGACTTCCTCTAGATTTCCAGAACAATGAGAACTTGTGGAATGTAACAGAGTCGACCTCGGTGTATGTGCTGCTGACAAACCTCATCAAGGGGAATCTGCTTCCCTCTGCTCTCTTCTGGATAACCTCTCGACCTGCAGCAGCCAATCAGATCCCTCCTGAGTGTGTTGATCAGGTAACAGAGGTACGAGGGTTCAGTGACCCTCAGAAAGAGGAGTACTTCAGGAAGAGAATCAGTGATCAGATCCTGGCCAACAAAATCATCACACACATGAAGTCATCAAGAAGCCTCTACATCATGTGTCACATTCCAGTCTTCTGTTGGATTGCAGCCACTGTTCTAGAGAGAATGTTGGGTGAAGCAGAGAGTGGACAGATTCCCAAGACTCTGACTCAAATGTTCACACACTTTATGATCTTTCAGATCAAACACAAGGATAGAAAGTACCATGGAAACACTGACACTGATCCTCAACAGACTAAAAAGACAATTCTGGCACTGGGAAAACTGGCTTTCCAACAGCTGGAAAAGGGCAACCTGATCTTCTATGAGGAAGACCTAAGAGAGTGTGGCATTGATGTCAAAGTAGTGTCACTGTACTCAGGAGTGTGTACCCAAATCTTCAGAGAGGAGTCTGGGCTTCACCTGGGGAAGGTGTTCAGCTTTGTGCATCTTAGCATTCAGGAGTTTCTGGCTGCTTTATATGCATATCTCTCCTTCATCTCCAAAAAGGAAAAATGTGTTGAAACAGCAAAAGAAAGGTCTCTTTAAAAGATCAACCATGTCTGACTTCCTTATGAATGCAGTGGACAAGGCCTTACAGAGTGAGAACGAACATCTGGACCTTTTCCTCCGCTTCCTTCTGGGTCTCTCACTGGAGTCCAATCAGACTCTCTTACAAGGCCTACTGACACAGAGGAAAAGAAGCTCTCACAGCAAAGAGGAAACAGTCAACTACATCAAGGAGAAGATCAGGGAGAATCCCTCTCCAGAGAAATCCATCAATCTGTTCCACTGTCTGAATGAACTAAAGGATCATTCTCTAGTACAGGAAGTCCAGACATACCTAAGCAGAGGAGGTGACCATTGTCTCCATGGAGCCAGTCTCTCTCCAGCTCAGTGGTCAGCTCTGGTGTTTGTGTTGCTGAACTCAGAAGAGGAGCTGGATGAGTTTGACCTGAGTAAATATGACCCATCAGAGGAATGTCTACTGAGACTGCTTCCAGTGGTCACAGCATCCAGAAAAGCTGTGTGAGTATTTTCATTCATAAACACATTACTGCACTGGTGTTAGTACATCATGATCTCCATCATAAGGTACTTTTGTTAATTTGTAAGTGTTTCCTAAACTCCTTTGTAACTAATGTATCATGTACCCTAATTACTATTTAAGGTGTTAGCTGAACCACTCATTAATCCTAAAGAATTTACACACACACACACACACACACACACACATACATCTCTCTTTTACCCACATTAACATTCTCTTTCACATTTTCACAGCCAGTTATGGAAACAGATGCAGGCCAAGATGTAACATGTGTAAAACATAATAAATTTACCTGAATTAATTATAATTACAAAGATATTAGAGTAAATTCTGTTGTGTAGCCCAGTGTAGGTGAGAATGTGTAACTAACTTTAGAAAATTACTCATCTGAGTTGTATTTCTGAGCTGGTGTATGCAAAGTAGTCTTGTTTTTTTTTTCCACTTTTCCTGAACATGTTTCTGTTTCTGTGTGTCTGCCCTTTTTACCAAAGTCTGCTGTTTGGTCTTCCTAGTGCTGACCTTTGCCTGTTAACACTGTTTGCTTTTTGGACTGTGGACTGGTTGTTGTTCCTCGTATTTAAATGAGACTTTTTCCCATTTTATACAAACCAGCGCTGGACTCTGCTCCTGCCCTCCCGCTGACAGTGAGAACAAAGATGAGCACAGCAGTGGGGGAAGATGAGAACAAAACTACATAGACCAGAGTTTGGACTACAACTCAGAATAATGGGTTCAGTCTTCTGTATATGACCCATAATAGTCCACATATTCAAACCAGCTGATGGACAAACCTGAAAACATAAATACCTGTTGTGATGGTGGCGGCACAGAGGAAGCGAAAGGCAAGGTTGAGCCAAAGTGCTCTTTATTCTGCATTGTCAATACGTGAAAAACCACAACAAATTATCAACGATACTCAGTCCTAACACTCTGTGTAGCGATGTACAGGGTGGAAGTGAGAAGTCCGGCGTTCCACTAATGTGCAGCGCTTTCTCTCAGGACCTGTGAGTTTAAATAGAGAGAGAGAACACGGGACAGGTGAAGGTGATTAGTAGGCAGGGGACTGGGAACAAGGCAGGGATGTAGTGCGCTCCCTAGCAGGAGTGGGCGTGTCCCTCCTTCTGGATGCCCGGCCAACCGTGACACCTGGCAAATATAAGCAATCCCTTAAAACTGTTTAAAAAAAGAAATGACAGGTCTTCTCTCTGACTAGTCACTGTTGTGTCTGAAAATAATCATAGTTTACTAAGCAAGTCTTTACTAAATAAATAAATCTTTATTTATTTATCTTTGATCCATGTTTATTCAGTGAATACATGGTAATATTTTACATTTCCCTTGTTCAAGATTATTGAAACTGATATTGAAGGCCTTGCATAGTGTGTCTCTAAAAGAGCAACTTTGTTAAAGAGTAGCTTCTCGTCTTCTATTAATATGAGCTCCTGGCTGCACCCACAAACGCTGCTCTCTCAGGCTCAAGTGGTGATCTTCAGCTGGGTCCTGCCTGAGACACCCAGCAGATGCAGCAGGACTAGAGCAGGTGAAGGGTACTGTGGAGAGACAGGCTGAGGGGATGGAGATGGACATTCTTCTCCACACACATCAGTTCCTCCTCTTATCCTAAGAGACACTGATGAGCCAGTATATCCAGGGCTTTCTCCTCTTCTGGGGTTTGTGTGGATATCACTCCCCACTGCTCAGTGTGAACTGCCTGCACTTAATCTCTGCACAATATCATCACACTGCTTCTTTCTCTGTTACACAAACTAACAGTTTTGTTCAGTTTCCTCCACAGGAATATGGAACTCCATGATTATAAAATTGTATTCACCCTTCTGTGATGTTTAACAGGTTAAGGAGGATGCGGGGACGAGGCACGTTAAACATAACATACATTTTAATCATAAGCACAACTCAACACACACAAACACACTACATATGTCAAACACCGACAACCTTGACGATACGACACGAGACTTATATACACTCATGACAATTACACACAACAAGGATCAGGTGCACAACACAAGAGGGCGTGGCAATACGGACAGACACGCACACGCACACATTTGAGGGGTTAGGGGCTGTACCATGACACTTCTGTCTGTCCTCCA